>NC_083227.1:141835378-142141590 GCF_032191835.1 Heteronotia binoei | reverse complement strand
AGCACCATTTCCATGGGACAATCACAAAGGCAGTAAACATGTCAGTAAACATGTGATTATACTGCACAGTTTTAATGTAAAATGTAAAATTTTAAGGTTTTTAGGTTTTAAATGTTTTAATTTAAATGTATTAATTTGTTCCGATTTTATTGTTTTATTATTTGTTGTAAGCCGCCCTGAGCCACTTGTGGGAAGGGCGGGATATAAGTTACGGAATAAATAAATAAATAAATAGAACTGGAGAATGATGGCGAGAGTATCAAAGGCAATAAATGCAGAGTCTAACTGCTCTGTTGCTCCTCAAGCCTGGGTTAAACTGAGAATATGAATACAGCTGTCTTCATAAACCATATATCGCAAATAATTGTACAATTAAACTAGAAGCCAATGTGTTAGGATGGTCAGAAAATTATTGGAGAGATTGGTTCTGATACCTGCTCAGTCATTACATTCACTGTGATATTTTATTCCTGTCTCTGAGGGTTTACTAATTTGCTGTACTTTATTTATTTTATTAGATTTTTATCCCACCCTCCCTGCCGAAGCAGGCTCAGGATGGCTAGCTGTGTGTACATTATGATTTTTATAATTTTACTGATCTATGTTTAATTAATTTGTATACTACTTTGAATGACAGGAATGGCAGGGTGCAAAGGTTTTTGAAGTAAAATACAGATTATTGTGGAATAAAAAGTACTGCCCCACCACCTTGGTATTTCATTCAGTACGGAGATAGCTGTGTTTAAATATGTAGCTATTTAAAAACACAAGCTTCAGAATAGCACAAGTGTATTCACAGGGCATATAACACAGGGAGGAAATGGAAATTGTAATTGCAGAGTAATTATAATGTAATTATAATGCAGTTTTGCTTTAGCACCATATCATTACTAATTATGTCCTTTACTGGAAGGCAAGGTTATATGCAGGTATATTCGTATTCATGTTTATTTTATAATTATTCTCAGTTGTACAATTCATGTCATAATTAGAAGTAACCCGCATCGCCAGTGCACTTGGTTAAATGTACCTAATAGATGCTAAACATCACATTCTGCTGGCAAATTTAGATGCATTGTGTTTCAGACTTGTTGCCGCCTCCCCACTGGTTGTTGCTGGAATGAGTAAGTCCCTCCTGGATTGTTGCCCTGCCAGCCTCAGGTTAGGGAATGGGCCATGGTGATGGGGTCATTCTGTAGGTAGGCCATTACAGAGCAATAAAGAAAAAAAATCCCTTTTCTTTTGTATTATTTACAGTGCAATCTTGGGCATGTTCATGGAGAAGTAAGTTTCGCTGAGCCCGGACCTCGATACCCCAGACTAGTCAGATCTCATCAGCTCTTGGAAGACAAGCAGCGTCAGCCCTAGGTAGTACTTAGATGCAAAACCATGAAGGAAGTATAGGGTTGCAAAACAGAGGCAAGCAATGGCAAACCATCTCTGATTGTCTCTTGCACTGAAAAACTTATGGGGTTGCAACTTGACAGCAAAAAAAAAAAGTTTCACTAAGCTCAGTAAGTATGTTTAGAATTTAGTGCTGTAAAGGAGGCCTATTTGGAAGTAAGTTTCTTTTTTTTTTCATTGTGACACTGTCAGAAAAAAGCATTCTTGGGATTACAGCCTCAGTTCACTATAATCACTTCACGTCTTTGCTTATTTCAGCAAAATAGATGTTGAAAACTTACGTTCTTGGCAGAATTAACTGGCAGTATTTAATTCTAAAAGATTTCTGAACTTTTGATATAGATTTGTAGACGCAGAACAGTTTCCTCTTAGTGTGTTGGTAAAGTTTGTAAGTGGGTTATTAGATTCCATTGATTTTTATCTGTTTTATCTTAAGCCTGCTTATTTTTTCATTAAAAATATTTTTGCTGTTACTAACTCACCTTTTATAATTATTTTGCTGCCTCCTCAAGCAGCTAAGTTGATTCTGCACCAAGTTTCTCTTTTATATTTACATTAGAATTAATATTTTTTGCCCTGTGAAAGATATGTAGAAGATATACAGCATGACCTATATTCAGTAGGGCTTATTTACATCTTGGCACATGTAGGATTGCACTGATAAGCAACACTTTGTCTGTCACATACTATGGCAAATGACTGTTGGAAGGTCATGTTCATTTGTTGCAGTTAAAACAACCAAGAGCCTTAAGCCAGCATGCAGTAAATGAGTACACCATCCAGCTAACAACTACTGACTACTCAAATACAGCATGATAAATTAGCTTGGCGGCAAAAAGTAACATCACATTTCCAAAACCAGAAATTAAACTTAGTTTAGAAAAATGATAAATATTTATCTTACTTTATTTACTTAATTTACATCCCACCTGCCTCACTGAGACTCAAAGCATATCTCACTTTAAAAAAAAAAGTTTGATCAGACAGCTGTGCCCTCTAATAAATGATGTAGTAGGACTCAGACAACAAAAAAAACTGTCTAAGGCTGTGGTACCCAGCCTTTTTGAGCCTGTAGGCACGTTTGGAATTCTGGCACAACATGAGGAGCCATACATTGGCTGCCACAGGAGGTGAAGGTAGCCGCAAAATGTTTGCCTCAGCTTACATTCTGTTGTACAGTGAAGATCCTTGTGTTTGTTTATTTATTTATTTAAGTATATATCTATTCCGCCCATTCCCCATAGGGCTCAGGGCGGAGTATAACATATGATAAAACAATAAAATACAATAAAAACATTTTATAAACAGAACTCAACAGCACTCAGAAAATTTTTCATATCACATATTGCCCAGCCTGGCCGTCTCACATCATGATAAGATGTTTTCCCATAGAGATGGCAGATATTATTCCATTTTATAGCACAGGTGACGGTGCCGGCAGGGGAGGCCAACCAGATCAAGAATGGATGCCCACAGCCTCAACTAAAAGCCTGACGGAAAAGCTCTGTTTTACAGGCCCTAAGGAAGGCTAATAAGCCAGGTAGGGCCCAGATCTCTTTAGGGAGCTGATACCACCAGGTCGGGGCCAGGTCTGAAAAAGCCCTGGCCCTAGTTGAGGCAAGGCAGACATCTCTTGGGCTGGCCAGCAGATGTTGGGAGGCTGAACGTAATGACCTCCCTGGCATATATGGGAGGAGATGGTTGTGGTAGCAATAGCTGCCAAAACTATATATTTTTTAAAATTGCACAGCCAGTTAAATTGCCAATCAGAAGCCTTACTGGACAAAATTCCCACCTGGCCCACTGGTTTTCTAAAAGCACTTGACAGGTGCCAGGAAAGGTGTTGGCTGATCCCATGATGCCATAGGCAACACATTGGAGAGCGCTGGTCTAGGGTATGACAAAGCCATAATGTAGAAAGTTGGTGTGCAAAGATGGAAGAAAGTGCAGTAAAAGGAATGTGATATATACATTAAACATTGAATAACTACAGTCCTGTTCCCCATAAAATCAAATTTCTGAGTTTAACATTATATTAAAATTCTAATCCCTTTATAAAAAATGCTGTCCTGAACACTTCAGTTTTCTACATTCGCACAATGACAGAACTGCGGGGACCATCCTTACCTCCTCAGGCAAGCCATTCTGCAAGATGGGAGCCGTCATAAAAATTGCAGATGAATGGCAGTCTCCAATCTTACCCATAGGTCATTTGGTTTTTAGACAGACATACACACACACACGACTTTGTTCATTAAATGCAGTGAATTGCAGTCACTCATAATTTATAGCAACATTAAACTGAAGTAATATAATGAAATTTGTCAAGGTCTGCTTTCAAGTACAAGCATAAAATACTTCAACTTAGAGCCAAAGATGGACATTCTGCCCTTTAAATAAAAATAAAATATAAACGCTGCTAAGCAAAAAAAAAAAAAAGAGTTTTCTGTCACATACAGACATGGGAATGAACACTAGCATTATTTTAAAAGGCAAAAATTAGTTATACTGGATTTCAGATTTGCATGCCTTATAAACTACATATGCTGTTAGAATTATTAGACTCAAACATCTTACTAGAATTTTGCTTTAAAGTAGCTTCTCTGTATCTTACTAAGTAAAAGTTATGTGGGAGTTTGGAATTGCTTACACATAAAGCTAGTTAACTCTAGTGCTGGTATGTGGTTGAAAAAGTATGGAAGGTTTGCTTGGAGATTTTAGAAGTATTCAGCATCTGATTCAGAGTATGTGATTTTTTCATCCAGTTAAATGAATGCAACAATGAAGTTCATTTGCAAGGTTTTTGCTGGGTGGCTTTCTTCTGGTGAATATGCTCTTTTTAAACTATGTCTATAAATCTAAATAAATTAAAATAATAGAAGGGGAAGGACAAGAAATCTCTTCAAGAAAATTGGAGAAATCAAGGGAACATTCCATGCAAAAAAGGCCATGATAAAGGACAAAAACAGTAGGGACCTAACAGAAGCAGAAGAGATTAGGAAGAGGTGACAAGAATACACAGAAGAATTATACAAGAAGGATCTCAGTGTCCTTGACAATCACAATGGTGAAATCGCTGATCTTGAGCCAGACATCCTGGATTATGAAGTCAAATGGGCCTTAGAAAGCATTACTAACAACAAAACGAGTGGAGATAACAGAATCCCAGTTGAGCTACTCATTATGCCAGCAAATTTGGAAAACACAACAATGGCCATAGGATTGGAAAAGGTCCGTTTATATTCCAGTCCCAAAGATGGGTAATGCCAAGGAATGTTCAAACTATCGCTCATTTCACTCATTTCACATGCCAGCAAGGTCATGTTAAAGATCCTACAAGCTAGGCTTCAGCAGTGTGTGGATCGGGAACTTCCAGAAGTTCAAGCTTGGTTTTGGAGAGGTAGAGGAACTAGAGATCAAATTGCCAACATTCGCTGAATTATGGAGAAAGCATGGGAGTATCAGAAAAACATCTATTTCTGCTTCTTTGACTATGCTAAAACCTTTGATTGTGTGGATCACAACAAACTGTGGCAAGTCCTTAAAGAGATGGAAGAGCCAGACCACCTCACATGTCTCCTGAGAAACCTGTATAAGGGTCAAGAAGCAGCTGTCAGAACGGGATATGGAACAACTGATTGGTTTAGAATAGGAAAAGGAGTTTGACAAGGATGTGTATTGTCACCCTTACATCATGTGGAATGGCTGGCCTGGATGAAGCTCAAGCTGGAATTAAGATTACCGGGAAAAACATCAGCAACCTCAGATATGCAGATGACACCACTCTAATGGCAGAAAATGAAGAGGACCTAAAGAACCTGTTGTTGAGGGTGAAAGAGGAGTAGGCTTGAAACTCAACATCAGAAAAACTAAGATCATAGCATCTGGCCCCACCACTCCTTGGCAAATAGAAGGGGAAGACATGGAAGTAGTGACAGATTTCAAATTTCTGGGATCCAAGATCCCTGCAGATGGTGACTGTAGCCATGAAATTAAAAGACGTTTGCTCCTTGGGAGGACAGCTATGGCAAACGTAGGCAGTATAATGAAAAGTAAAGACATCACCCTGCCAACAAAAGTCCGTATAGTGAAAGCAATGGTATTCCCAGTAGTAATGTATGGCTGTGAGAGTTGGACCATAAGGAAGGCCAAGCGTAGAAGAATAGATACTTTTGAGTTGTGGTGCTGGAAAAGACTCTTGAGAGTCCCTTGGACTGCAAGAAGATCAAAACAGTCAGTCCTAAGGGAAATTAACCCAGACTGTTCCCTGGAAGGTCAGATGCTGAAGCTGAAGCTCAAATATGAATGGCCTTGGGTCAGCTATAGCTCTGGCAGAGGTGGTCCTTGAAAGGGCAGCTGCTATGAGAGTCCTCTCAGCCCCACCCACCTCACAGGGTGTTTGTTGTGGGGAAGGAAGATAAAGGAGATTGTGAGCCATTCTGAGATTCGAGGTGGAGGGCGGGATATAAATCCAATATCTTCATCATCTTTTTCAACTGAGCAACAATTTAGAAAATAGGTTTAGAGCTTTTCAGGTTATATCATTAAAGTATCCAATTGCTGGTCATGTTACTGCTAAAAGTACCAGTGGCAAGTATGTATTGTTTAAAACCACATAAATAATGTGCACCTTGATTTGTTTTGGTAAAGAAGTAGACTAGACTGGTGTTCTACCCTGAATCTCTGGGAATGTCCACAGTTGGCTTTGGCACATGGACCCACATTCCTTCTCCTCAGTTTCTAACCCTGTGAACGAGGAGTGAAAAACTGACAAGACTCAGTAAAATGTCCAGTTCCGCAAGGCCTGCAAGACAGCTCTCTTCTGGCTTGCTTTCAACTGACGCTGAGCCTGTATCATAGGGAAATTGAAGAAATACTATCGTCTTTGAAATTATATGACATCAAAGAGACTAGCACCAAATTATTTTGACTGTTTTAATTATTGAATGTATAATTTTATAATATGTATGGTTTTAATTGGTTGTTGTGGTTTTATACTGTGAGCCGCTTTGAGCCTGCTTCAGCGGGGAGGGGGGTATAAAGCAAATCAAATAAATACGAAAATAAAATAAGAAAAGCATAGATTAATTGGGAGGGGAAAATGGTGTTTTAGGCAACAGTTAATGAAAAGATAAAGGAATATATGCCAGAATACTTTTCAATGCATAAGGGGTACAAGAATGATTCAGCATTCTATTCTTCTATTAAAATATACACCCTGGGTCATCCCAAGGTCCTAATCCAGTATTCTGTTTTCAGCAGTAGTTAGCCAGCTGCCTCTGGAAACTCTCAAGTGGGTCTTGATGTTGTTGACATTCCCTGTCCTTTGTCCATCTGATGTATAAATACCTGTATGTGGAGGTTCTGTTGACCCGCCATAACTAAAAATGGTTTAGAGTCCTATCTTTGGATATATCTAATCTTTTTTATAATCCATCTAATTTATTACATCTTGCAACAATGAATTCCACAAGTTTACTATGCATTGTGTAATAAAGTAGTTTGTGTTGCTTTGGTCTTGAGGAGACTGCCTAAAATTTTGTGGGGGCGTTTCTTGCCTCTTAAATAATGGGGAAGCTGAGAGGAGAGCTGAACAATTCAGAGTATGACCTTTTTATAGGATTACTACAAATATTGGGGTATTGGTAATTTCTTTTAGAAGTAGTTGTTTGTGGAGTGAGAATTAGTGTTTAAAGTTCTGCTTACAATGTAACTCCATTCTGTAGTATCAAGACCATTCACTTTTCTTCAGCCTTACTGTCTTCTGTAAAACTTAGGTTGTGTTTCTTAGATAAATATTGGGTCAAAGAAGTATCTTGGCATTTAACACTTAGACCTAGGGTTGCTAGATCCCTTGGATCTGCCGGCAGGGGATGGGGGTGAACTTATCAGGAGCTCAGAGGACCTCTAAAAATAAACACACGTCTGTGTGACCCAGAATTGATGTAGGCACATCAGGGATGCTGGGAGGCAATGCTCGGGTTTTGAACAAAACTCTGGTAGAATTAGCTTCTTCTTGGTATTCGCGCAAATACCAGAGTGCCCACCCACCACCAATATGCGTACATCACTTCTGGGTCATGTGGGCACATTTATTTCTGGATTCTTGCCTGTTTGGGGGGGGGGGGAGCACCCGAAACTGGGGAACCCCTGCCCCCACCAGGGGGTCTAGCATCCCTACTTACACCACATCAGACTTTTGCTTTGTTTGTACTCTTGACAGGTTTTTTCTCCTTTCCTGTCCTTTGCTTTCAAGAGTAACCAGCCAAATGTCGTTGCATGGCTTATAAGCATTTCACAAGGGAGACAACACTACTATTAAACCTAAGGTTTTAGATTGCTTTTGATTCTAGCACTGGGGAGAAAGAGAAGTGAATTAATAAAACTAATCAATTGTTGATTTTCTATTTCCTGTAGTATAGTTCAGCAAAATAATGTTTTGTGAGAAAACATATCTGTCAAGATATTTCCACGGAAGCAGATACTTGCTCTAATAGAATGCAGTGAATGTCTTCCGTTACAGTTGACCTCTTCCGATCAGGGGACAGGGTCTGCTGCATTAAAGGCTAGCTTTCACTATGTCACTTCATGTCCACATAGATGCATGGTAATTGAACACATTATCAATCCATATACCATCATGGAACCCTCCACCGCAGTAGCTTTACTCATGAGAGCAGGGTCGTCTTCAGGTGTCATTTGGCATTCCTGGCTGCTAGTATGTCCAACGGGCATTCAAGCTTCTCGCATCGTTCCCAGTGGGCAGTCCTGTCAGTTGCTTTAGTACGTCCCCTCTTGATGCACTCCTGACTGTCCCCAGTGTTTTCTGTGACATCAGCAACCTCTCCAGGTGCCTGCCAGCTGCCTCCACAGATGCAGACAACCTCCATGCCACAGGAGAAAGCATCCCTTCCTCATGGTAGGACTGTAGCTGCTGCTGCTGCTCAGTCACTATCCTGAGAGCCCAGCAAGGGTTCTGACTTCCTTGCTACAACATGCAGGATCTGACTCAGGTGCCCACCTCCCCTACCAGTGCCCTTCCAACCTACTTCCAAAGACATCAAGTCTGCCTGCTGCATTGGCTCCCTTCTAGCTATTGACTCCTGGGACTTCTCTGATCCCCTGCTCCCTCAGTGATGCTTTTAGAGATGTCTTCCCTCGGGTGACAGAAGCTGCCCCTTCCTAGAGCAGACGCACACAGTTATGAACTTTATTCATTCACTATATTCATTTCTCACCTTTCTTCCTCATGGAGGACCCCAGGTGGCTTATATCATTCTCCTGTCCTCCATTTTTAGCTCACAACAATCCTGTAAGTTGGTTAGGCTGAGAGTCACCACCCACCTAGCTTCCATGGTACACGGAGGGATTGAAATCTGGGTTTCCCAGATCTAGTCTCACATTCTAACCACTTCAGGAAGCTGGCTCCTTCACCCAGGCCACCCTCTGACCCCTCTCCCCCTTCACATAGCCACCTGTGAGGTGAGACAGGAAACCTGTTATATCAGCTCTGGAGATACCATGGGGCCCATGCTATATTTGTCAGATAACTATGACCAGTGGCAGCTGCAGAACCATCCACAGCCAGTCAAAGCATCCAAGAGTCCGCCTCCGTAGACATGACATCAGGCAGCCTTCGGGGATGTTACAGATGGAGTGGGGCAGGGAGGGGTGTAGAGTTCCTGTCACGTAGTCAAAACCAAGCAGAGACACAGTTGTGGCACAACACAGACTTTATTGAACCACAAACCATAGTGAGGCGTGAAGACTCTACTAACTCCCTGGGGCCCTAGGAAAGAAGACTGAGGATCCCAGACACAGGATGTGTTTAAGTGGGATGGAATTGCTGGTGGAACTTAGAAGGGCTATCCAAGTGAAGTGTTCCACTCCAAGAGGAGGGCTGGGACAGCAGACTGATCAGAGTGTGGGTAGGGGAATACAGGACTCGCCACACCCACAAGTTTCCCTGTTGAATCTTCACCTGCAGGAAAGTGGTTCAGAGATAAGTGCAGCCGTGGCAACCAGGCATGAGTGCCATGCCAGGCTCAGGCATGAATGAGTTGTCATGACAGGGTCTGTGAATGCTTCCCCATGGAACCCCCACCCCACCCCGAGGCACTTGATAGTACCATCTGAATTATACTCACTTGTCCTGAAATGCTGAGGGATTACTAATGATCCATCCAAGCAGCATCTGCAGCTGGAGGCTCTGATTCTGCAAAGAAATGAGTCATAGGGGTGCCTGTCATGCTGGTTCACCATGTACAATGGAGCAGCTGCCAGCTGTTCCCCCAATCACTTACCCTATCTTCCACCAAGGATAGGAGATAGGCAAATGACAGAGCATCCCCCCCCCCCGATCTCCTGGGAGACTTTCCTGGGATCTTTTCCATGGCATGTTGGGGTCAGAGTGTTCAAGGCTGTGGCTTGTGCCACCCCACTTGCTGGGCTTGAATGCAGGAGGTGCTATTCTGAAATTGGAGAGGTCAGCCACAGACTATGGACTTTGCTCTTATCTTTGGGTGTTAATGCTAAGTGCCCTCTCTGTGCTTTTCCCATCACCAAAGTGCCTTGCTGCATGCTCTAAGACTGGTGTAGTGGTTAAGTGCACGGACTCTAATCTGGGAGAACTGCGTTTAATTCCCACTCCTCCACATGCACCTGCTGAGCGACCTTGGGTCAGTCACAGTTCTCAAAAGAGGTCTATCAGCCCCATCTACCTCACAGGGTGTCTGTTGAGGGGAGAGGAAGGGAAAGGAGATTGTAAGACCTCTGAGACGCCGAGTGAAGGGCAGGGTATAAATCCAATCCCCTCCTCCTTCATAGTGGGGAATTCTTGAACAGAGTCACGTGCTGCATGCCCTGACTACTGAGTTGTAAGATGTCCTGACTGAAGTTTTTGTAGGGAGGGGAGGTGGTCGTGGGTGCCTGGGAGGGGACTTGGCTGCCCAGGGGCGGGAGGTGATTGGCCGAGATTGTAGTTGGCGTCCTGAGCTTTTCTGAACCTAGTTGGCATGCCTGCATTGGGGGTGGGGGGAGTGAGGTGATGACTTGATTTTTCAGTCCGATTTATGCCTATGGGCCCGCCGTGTTTTTTGCTGCCGTAACTTCCCACCTCAGGCATGGGTCATTCTCAGGCGGAAAGGACTCAGATCCAACTAACTCTAGCCATGTCCCACCAAAACACCCACAACCACATCAGTGCAGGGGCTTTTGCCTCAGTTGACCTACAATAGACAGCAGCTGTAGGTCTCTGCTGGTGCCTGAGAGTGACAGAGTGGTGCTGGGGGGCTGCACCATTGTAACGTGCCCAAATGCACAGCCAATGCAAAGATCAGTTGGCTCCATGAGTGCTTTCACACACACCCTTTGGATTGCACTGTTAATGTCATATTAATACTTACGTTTTGCTAAAGCTGTTTTTAGACTTCTGGTTTTATTGAATGCCCTATCTTGTGGTTTGTATTGTTGTTTGTATTTATTCTACATAATCTGCCCTGAGTCCCAGTGGGCTACAAATAATGCAAATAAATAGTGGTGTACATAGGATTCCCTAGAAGTCTCAATCTACATGTTGCCCACCCCCAGGCCTTCTTTAGAAGATTATGTGCATTCAGAGGATATCCTGGGACTCTCATTCAATACTGCTTGTTTACTTACTTATCAAAGTCTGTTCTGTATACAGTAATTCTTGTGATATTCCATTAACATATAATTTATATACTGTTTACTCTCATTAATCAGCAAAAGTGGCAATAAATGGGGAATTAACGGATTCTATTGCTATTCAGAAAGGTATAAGGTTGCCCATTATATTCTCTCCATTACTATTTATTCTCACCTTGGAATCATTGAATTACCAGATTAGAGAAGATATTAACGTCAAAGGACTCTCATTTAGAGGTGAACATTATAAATTTTGAGCATTTGCAGATGATTTGGTTTTTATTCTGGAACAACCTGCCAAGTCTGTCAAACACTTGATTTTGAACCTTAAACAATTTGGAGAGGTGGCTGGAATGAAGATTATCAGAAAACAAAATTTTTAGCAAAAAGTATTTTGAACAAATTAAAAGTTTCCAACAAGAATAAAGATTTGCTTATGAGAAGAAGGTCAAATATTTAGGTATTCAACTTACCAACAAAGCTAGCACCTTGTATAAAGAGAATTATGAAAAGCTAAAGAGATTTAAAAAAAGACCTGGAGACTTGGAAAGATCTAAATATTTCTTTAATGGGAAGAATAGCAACAGTCAAAATGAACATATTGCCAAGGATGATATTTCTCTTTCATACCATTCCTATAGTACTTCCTAAAGTATTTTTCCAAGAGTTAAACTGCTAGACTCATCTGGCAGAATAAAAATAAATATAAGAATAAAGCTTAAGGCATTACAAGACTCTAAAGCAAGGGCTGGTTTTGCACTTCTGGATTGACAATTGTATTATAAAGCTTGTGCTTTAACCTGGGTGAGAGATTGGATATTATTGAAAAATAAGAGATTGCTTATGTTAGAAGGGCATCATCTTGTAAAGGGTTGGCATTCGTACCTATGGTATCAGAAAATAGACACAAACATTTTAATACTATTAAGAAGGTCCTTACACCAGGTATGGTCTTGGTTAAAACCCAAAATTTATACCAAGATCCTGAGATGGGTTTCACCAAATAAAGCTTTTATCCAACCGAAATTATTGTCTCAAAACATGATACTTACCTATGAGGAATTATTGACTGATAGTGATGAACTGAAATCACAAGAAGACCTAGCAGCTTAGTGTTTCTTTTGATTGGTGGACAAGACTCCAATTAGAATCAAGATATGCTAAAGTAATAGGGTTTTCTACTGAAAAACATGGATTTGATAAGAATCCTAGGATCACATCAACATCTAATTAAAAAAAATTGCTCAATGCTTCTACAAATGAAACTTCAAGATGAGGAAGTGAAAGAATGTATGATAAAATGGGCGCAAAATTTGGAGTACAATATTGAAATGGGAGATTGGGAAACGCTATGGAAATCGCACATAAAACTTACTAGAGCACTTACCTTTAAAAATGTTTATAAAATGTTTTGTAGATGGTATGTAACACCTGATAAACTGTCTAAAATGTATACTACTATCTCTAATAAATGTTGGAAATGTTGGAAATATTTTTCTCAAGTGGGTACGTGGCAAGGCAGCGGGAGTTGATGGAATTCCACCAGAGATCTGGAAGCATGGGGGCACAGTACTACATAGCTCACTTCACAAAGTACTTGTCACCTGCTGGGAACAAGGCAATTTACCACAGGACTTTCGCGATGCAATCATCATCACCCTATACAAGAACAAAGGGGAAAAATCAGACTGCTCCAACTACCGGGGGATAACCCTGCTCTCCATCGCAGGCAAAATCCTTGCCAGAATACTCCTGAACAGACTGGTGCCCGCCATTGCAGAAGAACTCCTCCCAGAGAGCCAGTGCGGCTTCAGAGCTAACAGGAGCACCACCGACATGGTATTTGTTCTCAGGCAGCTCCAAGAGAAATGCAGGGAACAGAACAAGGCTCTGTATGTGACTTTTGTCGACCTTACCAAAGCTTTCGATACCGTTAGCAGGAAAGGCCTGTGGCAAATCTTGGAACGTTTAGGATGTCCCCCAAGGTTCCTCAGCATGATCATCCAGCTACACGAAGACCAGCGAGGCCAAGTCAGACACTGCAACGACCTCTCGGAGCCCTTCCCAATAGGCACAGGTGTAAAGCAAGGCTGTGTTCTCACGCCAACTGTCTTTACGATCTTCTTTAGCATGATGCTTCAAAGAGCCGCAGTAGATCTAGATGATGACGATGGTGTATACATCCGCTATCGCACCGATGGCAGCCTGTTCAACCTGAGGCGACTAAAGGCACACTCCAAGACAATGGAAAAACTCATCCGAGAGCTACTGTTTGCTGATGATGCTGCACTCGTCTCCCACTCGGTATCAGCTCTGCAGCATATGACGTCCTGCTTTGCAGAGGCTGCCAAGCTATTCGGCCTAGAAGTTAGTCTGAAGAAGACAGAAGTTCTCCACCAGCCTGCACCCCAGGAAGATTATCACCCCCCCTGCATCACTGTGGGTGAATCAGTTCTGAAGACAGTCCAGCAGTTCAGCTACCTGGGGTGCATCATCTCCTCAGATGCCAAGATCGACAAGGAGATTGACAACAGGCTGGCAAAGGCAAACCGTGCATTTGGCCGACTGCACAAAAGAGTGTGGAGCAACAAGCATCTGAAAAAAGGCACAAAGATCAATGTTTACAAAGCGGTTGTGATGACAACCCTCATCTACGGCTCCGAATCGTGGGTTTTATACCGTCATCACCTGCGACTCCTTGAGCGCTTTCATCAGCGCTGCCTTCGCACTATCCTCAACATCCACTGGAGTGACTTTGTGACCAACACTGAAGTCCTCAAGCGGGCGGAGGTTACCAGCATTGAGGCACTGCTGTTGAAGACGCAGCTGCGCTGGGCAGGGCATATTTCTAGGATGGAAAACCACCGCCTTCCCAAGATTGCCCTGTATGGCGAACTCTCCACCGGCCATCGAAATAGAGGGGCACCAAAGAAGAGGTACAAGGACTCCTTGAAGAAATCCCTTAGCACCTGTCACATCAACCATCACCAGTGGTCTGACCTAGCCTCAGATCGCAAAGCATGGAGGCACACCATCCACCAGGCTGTCTCTTCCTTTGAGAACGCACGCATAGCTGGTCTTGAGGACAAAAGGAGATTGAGGAAGAATCGCACTGCTACAGGACCAACCCTAAATCAGACTTTTCCCTGCAGCCGCTGTGGCCGGACCTGCCTGTCCCACATTGGTCTTGTCAGCCACCAGCGAGCCTGCAGCAAACGTGGACTATTGCACCCTTCTTAAATCTTCGTTCGCGAAGCCAAGCCGAGAGAGAGACGTTTTTCCATATGTGGTGGACTTGTGAAGTTATGAAAAAATATTGGATTATGGTGCATGAAATGCTACAAAAGATACTGAAAATACATATTCATTTTAAACCTGAAATATTTTTGTTGAACATATTGCCAACAGATCTTCCAAGGCAGAGTAAACACTTAATGATACATATAATGGCAGCAAGACTTTTGATAGCACAATGCTGGAAACTCCATGATGCTCCAAAGAAACAAGATTTGATTGATAAAATACTAGAGACAGCAGAAATTGATATACTGGCACTTCATCTTAAGGACAGGCTATTAAAAATTGAGAAAATCTTTGGAAACTTTTATATGAATGGCTTAGCGCATTAACTTGATTTTGTATAATACCTGTTGCACTTTCTAATGTATTCCTCATTTTGATATGGTTTGAATAGTAGCAAACTATTTAGTATAACCCATAGGCTATAAACTTGTTAAAACTAAGAGTACTATGTATTTTAGTGATGCAGAGAAAAGATGATAATGATTCTATTTTACTTTTACCCCCTTTCCCTTCCCATTTTTGTATTCCCTTACCCCTCCACTTTTCAGAGTTTCTATAAAATATATATATAACCAGCATATAAGTTCTACATTGTTTAGCAGCGAGATCATGAAAATGTACATTTCTTGTTGTCATGAAGCTGGTTTGATATCAAGGTAAATTCAGCTAGTAATTTTAAAGATTTGGCAACGATCAGAAGTGCCTACAGATATGTTTAATATGTATATAAGAACAAATCAAAGATTTTCTTTGTGAGCTCTGTGCTTCACACCCATGGGGATTAGGGCGCCTGCGCTGATCCCGATTGGTATGTTAAAAAACCCAGGATTTTTGTGCTCTGCACCCAGTGGGCATGCACAGAGCCCCTACCGCGCATACCTGCTGGGCGGGGCACGCATATCCCGCCAGTTCTCTTCTGACTGCCGCACCAAACAGTCCGTTCTTCTGCAGCTCTGGTCAGTACTTACTTAGCTTTTCTTCTACCCATTTCCACCGTTTTCCTCATCCGTCGTTTTGTCTTTGGTTCCTGTTTTTTAAAAAAGTAGTAGTTAGAGACAGTTCTCACCCCTCCGAGGTATACCCCCCCCTTCTTTGATCCTCGCTACCCACGTCAGTCTATGGACAAGCGTTGGGGGTTCTTCAAACGCTGTGAGCATTGTGGGAGTAAGATCGCATCAGTCACACTCCCTCTCTAGCTCCGAGAGATTCGGTATTGGCTTCGACGGCTGTCTTATCCCGCAGAGGCAACCTCCCTGACACATCGGAGAAGCCCCTCGGTACCAAGACAGCTGCTGACACAGCCGCTCTCGAGCTCTGAACCCAAGATCGACCTGACTCTGCTAACCTCATCATCTTGCTCCGGTTCCTGGGGAAACAGAGATAAAGACTTCCCATCCGATCCAGAAGGGGCCCAATCCTCAGTGCCTGAGAAACCAAGGAAGAGACATTTAGTCAACCCTGATGTAGACCAACAGTCTGGCTTTCACCGTCTGCCTCCACCACCTACCTGGGACCAGCGCCAATGGTCATATCTGTATGGGGGTTATCTGTTCAATCCACCATACCCATGGTATCCCCCATGCGATCTACCGGATTGGGATCAATGCTTGGAAGAATTTCTTTGCTCCCGAGTCTCCTACAGATCCCCAACCCGACGCTCAGCGCCAATCACTACACCTGCTCCTCTCCAGCCAAAATGCCGCAAATCGGAAACACCATGTGTGTCCAAGCCCACTGAAACACCTCATGAGACACACGCTGCTGACACACCTTCCTCACCGCGCCTGTCCAAACACTCTGATGTTGGTGGAGCGTCCTCCAATGTCGGCTCCGATTCCAATGCTGAAGATTCCGTTGGCAAATCGCCCGCTGAGCCCTCTCCTAATCCTCAGGTTGCTGAGGATCTGCCTATCTCCCCGTCAGAGGACCTCAAGTCCTACAGCGACCTAATCAGGCAGACGGCTCAGGCTCTCTCCCTACCAGTAGTTCAGCCTCAACCCACAATCGATGACACCGTTTTTGATATCATGCAAAGGGACACTTCTACAGCCATAGCTCTCCCGGTCACTAAAGTGATCTTGCAAACCGTCAAGGAACCTTGGGCTAAACCGGCTTGCACCTCTGTCTTGGTGCAGGCTGGACCATATGTATCATGTGCAAGAGCCTGGAGTGGAATTTTTATTCACTCATCTTTGGCTGAATTCAGTAGTGGTATCCTCATCGTCTAAGACCAGAAAGGTGCATTCTATCCCCCCCCCCCCCCCCGACAAGGAGGGTAGAAAGATCGATAACATTGGCAGGAAGTTTTATTCAGCTAGAGCCCTGGGTGTTAAAATCTCCAATTATTCAGCTTACACGGCACGTTACCATTATTCCCTATGGGAACAACTCTTGGAGCGCCTTGCAACCCTACCTGAGGACAAGCACAACCTTGCTAAGTAACTCCAAAAGGAAGGCATGATGCTGGCAAAACAGCAACTGGAGGCATCCAAACACATGGTTGATACCTCCTCCAAGACCCTAACTTCAGCTATCACACTTCATCGCCATGCTTGGCTGCAAGCTACAGCTCTCCAGCCTGATACCAGAGCTTACATAGAAGATCTCGCTTTCAAGGGTGAAGGACTATTTAGCTCAGCTACTGACTCCGTCCTCCAAGAATGGATAAGAGCATTGAAACGTCACACAACCTGGGTGTTCCCTCTTCTTCTAGAGCAACCAAAACAAAAACTTGGCACAAGCCCTGTAACGAGGCCATTCCAAAAACAGTCTCCTGACCAAACTTGGAAACCACGATCCTCCCAGCCAGGAGGGAGATCGTCCTATGACAACAAAAATAAGTTTGCATCGTCCTCTACACACCAACTGAGGTCAAAAGAGGCTCATACCCGCAAACAGGGCCTTTGACTTTTCCATTCTGGCCATCCCTACCCCCCTTCCCCCCTCTTCTGGACCCATGCGCCTTTACCAACACTTACTAGCTTGGCACCTCATTACTTCTGATCGATGGGTCCTCACATCATAGAGGAGGGCTATGTGATAGAATTTGCTCAACTTCCAACCATATCAGTTTTCGTGACGACTCCTCCAGCTCCAGTTCTCTTAGAAGAGGTCCAGAACCTCCTGCAAAAGCAAGCAATAGAATGGGTTCCCAGTCACAACAGAGATCAAGGATTCTACTCTTGTTACTTTGCAGTTCCAAAGAAGGATGGACGAATAAGACCCATAATGGACTTTCGGCGGTTGAACAAATTCATCGCATATCAAAAATTTCGGATGTTGACCCTACAGAGCATCTTACCTCTAATCAAGCAGGGAGATTGGATGGCCACCCTGGACTTACAGGATGCGTACTTCCATATTACCATCCGCCCTCGTTGCAGGAAGTACCTCCAGTTCGTGATTGGGGCTGAACATTTCCAGTACAAGGCCCTCCCCTTTGGCGTGTCTACTGCCTCAAGAGTATTCACCAAGACGATGGTGGTAGTAGCAGCCCATCTTTGTCTCCAAGGAGTAGTATTGTTCCCATACATAGACGATTGGCTGGTGGTGGCGAGTTCGCAGGATCTCCTCCGATACCACCTTCAAGCTTCTCGCCATTAGGTCTGAAAATAAATGCCAAAACTCATTTAACCCCAGTTATGAGGGTACAGATCATTGGGGCGGTGCTAGACACTGAAGTGCATCGAGATTTCCTCCCACAACAGTGCGTGAACGACATTGTGTTCCTGGTCAACGTACTGCAAGCACAAAAATCAGGCACTGTCTTACAGATCCAGCGCCTGCTGGGGTTTATGGCAGTGACAACCAACGTACTTCTTTTTGCCAAGCTGCACATGCAGACTCTGTAACTTTGGTTCCTGAGACAGTGCCGCTGCTCAGCCAGTCCACACTTTCGGAATCTCCAGATTCCCGGTGTAGTCCTTCAATATTTGGATTGGTGGAAACAGGAGGCAAATATCTTGCAAGGAGCGCCCTTCCTTCTTCCCCTCTGTCAGTGACAATGACAACAGATGCATCCCTTCGGGGATGGGGTGCTCACCTGAATGGTCTCTGTGTGGGGGGCCCCTGGCACCCTTGCCTTCTGCAACACCACATAAACTTTTTGGAACTGCTGGCAATTCAATATGTTCTCCGGTTGTTCCGTCCACTCATAACTCAACGTACAGTTGCCATCCTTACAATACGACAGCCCTCAGTTATATCAATCGGGGGGGGGGGCTGTCTTAAGAAAGCTGTGTGCTCTAGCTATGGAGATTTGGGGAGAATGCGTCAGTCTGCAGACCACTGTGGCAACCCTCCTGCCAGGGGAGCTCAACATACAGGCGGACTCGCTCAGCAGGGGAGCTGCCTAAATTCACGAGTGGTAAATCTCTTGGACCTATCTGTCCCCAGTGTTCCATCACTGGGGCCAACCCAAGATTGACGCATTTGCAACAGCCCAGAAAAAGAAGTACCCCTGGTTCTGTTCCGGGGGGGGCTCAGGTGAGAACTCACTGGGGGGACGGCTTACCACTTCCATGGAACAATCTCTTTATCTCTTCCCGCCTCTGCCATTATTGACCAAGGTGGTCAACAAAATACTGTGCGACCACCCAGACTGCATCCTAATAGCGCCCTGGTGGCCGTGTCGGAGTTGGTTTCTGGTTCTGGTGGGCCTGTCCAGAGGGCTCTATCATCATTTTCCTCCAGAACCAGATCTTCTCTCCATACAAGGGGGGAAACCACTTCATCACAATGTTCCTCTCCTCAAGCTGACAGCATGGAGGATTGCTCCTCAGATTTATCAGCAAGAGTGCAACATGTCTTACTAAATAGCTGCAAACCATCTAGACGCAAGTCTTATGGCTATAAATGGGAGAAATTTGCAAGCTCTCACCATACCAATCCAGCTAGAGTGGGATTGCCTGTCATATTTGATTTCTTGCTGACTTTAGTGGGTTCTGGACTTAATCACTCCTCGATCCAAGTTTACCTGGTGGCTATCTCTGCTCACCATGAGACTATAGATAATTTGCCCATCCATTGGCTAAATGTTTTCTGAAGGTTTTACTGAAATTGCACCCTCCCACCAAATGGATCTCTGATCCTTGGGACTTGCCCTTAGTCTTGGACAAACTTTCGGGGAGACCCTTTGAGCCTCTGGCAACTTGTCCATTGAATTTACTGTCCTGGAAGACAGCTTTTCTTGTCACCATCACTTCGGCTAGGAGAATAGGAGAACTCACGGCACTCTGTTCTGATTCTCCATACTTGTGCTTTCATGATGAGTGTCTCTTGCACCTGACATCACCTTCCTTCCCAAGATTGTCTCTGACTTTCACCTGAACTCAGAAATCACAGTCCCAACATTTTCCCCTAATCCCTCTTCTCCAGAAGAGAGGAGGTTGCATTCTCTAGATGTAAAGAGAGCTTTGCTTTTCTTCCTAAGTTGAACAAGACCTTAGAGGAAAGACCCGCATCTGTTCATTTTCTATGCTACACCTAGACAGGGCTCTAAGATCTCTGCCCAATGGTTGTCCAAGTGGCTGACAGAGACCATCAAGTTGTGCTGTCTGCTAACCAAAAAACCCTTGCTGGGCCCTATACGGGGACATTCCACAAGAGCATTGGCTACATCAACAGCCTTCCTTCAGGGTGCTTCTCTGAGTTCTCTGGGTTTCGCTGCATGTCTTCATGAAGCACGATGCTCTGGACATCCGTCACCACCAGAAGGCTTAGTTGGGACGTCTAGTGTTGCAGGCAGCTACCTCGATCTAACCTCCATCACCCTCCTCCAGGTAGGTCTGCTTGCTAGTCTCCCATGGGTGTGAAGCACAGAGACCACGAAGAAGATAAACAGATTGCTTACCTGTAACTGATGATCTTCGAGTGGTCATCTGTGCATTCACATCACCCGCCCTCCTTCCCCACTGCTGTCAGTTTTTAGCTGATGCTGGAAGTAAAAAAAAAACCCTTTCTCGACAGCAGTCAGTAGGAACTGGCGGGATATCCATGTCCCACCCAGTGGGCATGCACAGTAGGGGCTCTGCGCATACCCACTGGATGCAGAGCACAAAAATCCCGAGCTTTTTAATGTACCGATTAATGTACCGATTAGGATTGGCACAGGCGCCTTAATCCCTATGGGTGTGAATGCACAGATGACCACTCAAAGATCATCAGTTACAGGTAAGCAACCTGTTTTTAAAATTTTTCTATATATGTATGGTTGGTAGAAGTGGCCTGTAATATTCTATATAGGGGTCCTTGTCTTCCACTGTTCTTAACTTGGATAATTTTCAGGTGACATTCTGTACAGAGATGTGAAGGGCCAGAAAAATCCATGTTTTATTTTTAAAGTGGTGTTCTTTTTTACTGAGGACTTGTCAGTTTTTCTAGCAGAAGAATTAGGAAATGGGGGGCGGAATGGAAATTTTTTTCTCGTCTAGTATCAGTGAGATGCTTTAAAAGTAAGGGTTTTCACATTTACACAATATATAGCATGAAAAGTTCTGGATTTTGTTTTTCCAATGGAAAAAAATGGGAAATCTTATGAACAATGTAATTTTTTTTCCCTTTTGTAATAAGTAAAATGGAGAACGTTTTTTTTCAAAATGTGTTATGAAAGTTTTTGTTCACAGCTGTGTGCAATATTAGATAATAACTCCTATGATATGGTAGACATATACAACATTTTCAATTGGTTTTGTTAAACGTAATTGTCACACAGCAGGGGCCTAGCTGGGCCTTCTACTGGCTGCCACCACTCTGGTAGGGGTCTGCATTAGAGGGCCCAGATCAACCAACCACCCTGGTCTTCCTTATTAATAAATACCTCTTAACTGTGACCAAGGAGACGTGAGAATCCTGGCAGTATAACAACAAAAAGAAGTTTACTATTAGTGCTCTAAAACATAAGTGGGTGATAAAGATTTAGTGTTATAGTGAATATGAAACAGTAAAGGTTGGTGCAAAGAAACAAAAGCTCTGACGCATTTAACTATACAGTCCCTACTCTAATACCAGGGATCTCTCCTGCAGCCTTTTTCAGAGAGAACACACCCTATCTGTGCTTGGCCCCTTTTTATGCTCTCTTCCTAGGTCCTGCCCCTCTCTGGGCTAGTTTCCTTGCCACCCAATCAGAGGGACAGAAGGGATCCTGGGAAATGTAGGCTTTCTGTAATATTCCTAGGCAGGCTTCTCTGGAGCGTGTAGGTCTTATTAGGCCCAGGATCATGACCGTAGTGTTTAGCTCATTGTTTTAATTTTATAAAGTGTAACTTTGTATCTTAATGTACTGCTGGTTGCAGCTGTTGTGGCTGCATGAGATTTGTCCAAATAATAATTTCATTTTCTACCTTCAACTAACCCCCCTCCCCACCACCAACACACACACACACTTTTCAGGTGGCAAAATTTAGAATATGTGTTCTCTAGTGGCATAGGGTACAACAGTTTGTTAGGGGTACACTTTCAATTTATATTACAGATAATGGAGACAGTTCTACAGTTAAATTCCGTAAGTATGTCAAATGGTACAGTTTTGCACACTAACTGAAGTTTATGTTTTGTAGGAAAGTAGGTATTGCACACGTTTGTGTTTTCCCCAAAAAATTCAATTTTTTTTTCTCAGAAAAATTGACAAAACCCAGGTTTTTTTCCTATGACTTTGGAATATTAGGAAATTGTACACCCCTTCTAATGAGAAAGAATGGAGGAAAAGAGAATCTCTTCTAATGAAAATGTAGACAGGATTGTTGGAGAGGTGTCCCATTGACCTTATACTTGAATTAGCCAAGAGAAAATTACTGGAATGATCCAGGGGATGATTAATGCATTCCTTTAGGATGGGGTGATTCCAGTCCCCTTGAATATGTTTAAGATAGGGATAGGCATGAATTGGAAAAGTGGCAGTTCATTTGGTTCATGGTTCATTTGATTGCATGAACTGAAAGAGCCACAAACCAACAGCCACCATGTTCCCCAGACTAGTTTATAGTTCATGGTTTGACATGGTCAGAGAAGGGAGGGGGAGGCATTTTAATGTCACCCCCTCCCTCCCTCCCCTAGCTGGCCTGCAGCAGTCACATGGCTAGGGGAGGGATGAGGAGGTATTTAAGTTTATCATTTGTTTATTATTTATTACGTTAGACTTATATCCCACTCATTCTGCGAAGACTCAAGGCAGCTAACAATATAAGATAACAGTGTTAAAACAGTAAAACGATAAAACAGATGAAATCACAATGGTGCTATTTCATCTATTCAGGCAAGATCATATAGTATTTTCCTTTCTCCAAAGCGGTCAGATCCTGGGCAGGTGGTACTAATGCAGAATAGATCCAGGTGAGGTGGCAGCCCTCTCCCGTTTAAATGTCATATGCCATCCAAAACAGTTCAGTCTTGCAGGCCCTGCAGAACTGTGATAAGTCCCGCAGGGCCCTGATGACTTCTGGGAGGGAGTTCCAGATTGTTGGGGCTGCCACCGAGAAGGTTCTTGCTCTGCTGTAATTTAGCCTAACCTCTTTTAGCTCAGGGACAGCCAAAAGATTTTGAGAACTTGATCGAAGTGCTCTCTGGGGCAAGGCGATCCCGCAGATAGATAGGTCCTAGGCCATATAGGGCTTTGAAGGTTAATACCAGAACCTTGAAATAGACCTGGTATGCAACAGGCAGCCAGTGCAGCGCCCTCAGCACAGGTTGGATGTGCTGCTGCTGAGGAAACCCCATTAGTAGCCTGGCTGTAGCATTCTTCACTAGCTGCAGCTTCCAAATCTGAGTCAAGGGTAGCCCCATGTAGAGGGTGTTACAGTAATCGATTCTCAAGGTGACCAAGGTGTGAATCACCATTGCTAAGTCACCGCGCTCAAGGTAGAGGACCAACTGCCGTACTCGTCGAAGATGATACAAAGCAGCTCTGGCAGTGGGTGCTACTTGGGCCTCCATAGTTAAGGAGAGCTCCAAGAGCACACCCAAGCTCTTAACCCTCAACGCTGGTGTCAACGGCACCCCATCAAAGGCTGATAAAGGGATCACCTTTCCCGGGCTGCTGCAGCTTAGATAGAGAACCTCCGTCTTTGTCGGATTCAGCTTTAGACGACTCAGCCTGAGCCATAATACCATGGCTTGCAGCGCCAGAACCAAGTTCTCCGGGGCGCAGCCAGACCAGCCACCCATCAATAGATAGAACTGAGTGTCATCCGCATACTGATGGCAACCCAGCCAATGGAGAGATCATGCTGCTGCTGTGGTGTGACTCGAGAGAAAAGGGGTTTACACTTTAAACCCTTTATCTGAAGTCGTAATACAACCATGGCACAATTCCTCCATTGTATCCAATGGGCCCATAGGTTACAGTGGAGCAATCTGTCTCCTCAATCTCACTTCCATTTTCCAGCCATCCAGACTTGGCAGGTTGGGTAGGGAAGGGAAAAAAGATTGGAGAGGGGTCTCCCCGTGGGCTCAGCTGGGGACTCTGCTGGGCTGCCTGGTTTCAACTGGACATCCCAGCAAAACAGCTGACACTGCAGGGTGAGGTCTTTCTGCGAGCTCTGCTGAGCTGTTTCAACCAGACAGTCTAGCAGAGCCCACAAAACTGCTGAAGCTGTTGGGAGAGGTTTCCTCATGAGCTCAGCTGGGGCTCAGAGGAAAGGCAGCTTGAACTGTCTTCCCTCCTTGGATCTGCTTCCACAGGTGTCCTGTGCACAGGTGCGGACACCTGTGGAAGCCTATCCAGGAAGAGAAGGCAGTTCAAGCTACCTTTCCTTGCTTTTCCCCTAGGCAGAAGCCTTGGGGAATCAGAAGGGGCAGTTTAAACTGCCTCTCCTCCCAGGATCATGTTCCCTAGGCACCACAAGGCCTTGGGGCACCTGTGAATGCTGATCCTGGGAGAGGCAGCTGCATGTTGCCTGGGGAAGACAAGTGTAGGTATGAACCCACCCTGAACCTCTTGTTCAAGGAGTTACAGGGCTGGTTTGTGGAAGGCACGTTTCACGAACCAGCCCCAGTTCATAGTTTATTCAATTTATATCCCGCCTTCTCTGCCAAAGCAGGCTCAAGGCAGCTAATTCGTAGTTTAAGACCATTGTTTTAAAAAGTTGTCATAGGATTCAAAAATTACTGGCCAGCCTCAAATTTACCATTCTTTGGCAAGGTGGTTGAATACAAAAATTTTGGAGCATGTTCCAAGGTTCCTGGATGATATAAATAGATAATGGAACTTTCTGGCCCTTAGGCTTAGTTAAAACCTTGCTGAATCAGGGGAATGCTGTAGACATCGTTTATCTTGATTTCAGTAAGGCTTTTGATAAGGTTCCACATACTATCCTTATTGACAAGTTGGTAAAATGTGGTTTGGATCCTGTTACCGTTAGGTGAATCTGTAACGCTGAAAGATCATACCCAAAGTGTGCTTGTGAATGGTTCCTCATCCTCTTGGGGAGGTGTAACAAGTGGAGAGCCTCAAGGATATGTCCCGGGATCTGTTTTGTTTAACATCTTTATAAATGATTTGGATGAAGGAATAGAGGGGATGCTTATTAAATTTGCCGATGATACTAAATTGGGAGTAGAAGACAGAAACAGGATACAGGATGACCCTGACAGCCTGGAAAACTGGGCTAAAACCAATAAAATGAATTTTAACAGGGATAAACATAAAGTTCTGCATTTAGGTCGGAAAAATCCAATGCATGGTTATAGGATGGGGGAGACTTGTCTTAGCAGTAGTATGTGCAAAAAGGATCTCGGGGTCTTAGTGGACCATACGCTGAACATGAGTCAACAGTGTGATGGGGTGGCTAAAAAGGCAAATGCAATTTTGGGCTGTATCAACAGAAGTAAAGTATCCAGATCATGTGAAGTGATAGTATCGCTTTACTCTGTTCTGGTAAGACCTCACGTGGAGTATTGTGTTCAGTTTTGGGCACCACATTTTAAGAAGGATATAGACAAGCTGGAACAGGTCCAGAGGAGGGCGACGAAAATGTTGAGGTGTCTAGAGACCAAGTCCTATGAGGAAAGGTTGAAGGAGCTGGGCCTGTTTAGCCTGAAGAGGAGACAGCTGAGAGGTGATATGATCACCATCTTCAAGTACTTGAAGGGCTGTCATATAGAGGATGGTGTGGAATTGTTTTCTGTGGCCCCAGAAGGTAGGACCAAAACCAGTGGGTTGAAATTAAATCAAAAGAGTTTCCGTCTCAACATTAGGAAGAACTTCCTGACAGTTAGAACAACTCCTCAGTGGAACAGGCTTCCATCGGGAGGTGGTAGGCTCTCCTTCTTTGAAGGAGGCTGGATGGCCATCTGACAGCAATGAAGATCCTATGAATTTAGGGGGAGGTTTTTGTGAGTTTCCTGCATTGTGCAGGGGGTTGGACTAGATGACCCTGGAGGTCCTTTCCACCTCTATGATTCTATGAAAACCAGTGTGACTAGATGACTTGTACTTGGAGATAGATTGATGATGCAATCCAGTAGTCTGCTTAGATGATTTTGGTACCACAAACCTGCGTCTTATTGGTTGTGATTTGGGGGCACTGTTCTACAGTCATGGAGATGTTGGGTGGTGATGCTGGACAGTTCTCAGCCAGGTGTCTGGAGTCCAATGAAGCTCAATACAGACAAGATGTAAATACTGACTATGGGTGGTCTGGGAATTGATTTGTTCTGGATAAGGTTTTCCCTTCCTATGAAAGATCAGATACACCGTTTTCTGTTTTCCTTGAACTGCTTCTATTCTTGAATGATCGAATGGCATCTCTGGAAAGTGCCTCCTGCTAACTTCAGTTGATGCATGAACTGCTACTGAGAGGAAAGTGACCAGCATAATGCTGTAATGAACTCTACTTGGAGGATATATTTTGAAGAATATTCAGAAATACAAGTATTTTCAAAGTATAGCAGCCCACTTGAGAAGGGGAGATATGAGACAACCATATTTAACAAACTGCACTATCTGAGATGTTCCCAGTATTTCTGTCCCTGCTGCTCTTTATCCTTGGCAATTCTATCCAGAAAAGGATAGAATTCTATCCAGAAAAGCCTTTGTACTGAAACTGATAAGTGTGAACTCTCTCTTTCAGGCAGAGAATGAATTTACCCTGCATGTATGAACAATGCAAACGTTTGCTGATGGTTACTAACGAGTTAGCACGGCTTCAAGTTTCATATGAAGAATATCTCTGTATGAAAACTTTGCTGCTTCTCTCGACAGGTAGGTAAATATATAACCTACCTTTGAAAATGAAAGCAGTCAACATTTATATGGTGTTAGAGAGTTTATTTTCCAAGAGGATTACATAATTGGCTTCGGTCCACTGGAAATTTCCACTGACAAAGAGATTTCTTTCAGTGGAGTGCAGCTTTCTCCACCCTCCCACTGTAGTCCAGAATGCCTCACTCCAATACTGCTCCTGTGGGGGACGGGGGAACCCTAGGAACAAGATAAGGGAGAGTTGGAGATCTGCCTTAGGAAAGATGATTCATTGAAAATCACTCCTCCCTTCTGTCTGTAAAAATCTTCCTCTGAATCCAACCCGTTAAGATTCATTTGAATTTCTCAGATCCAGCTTTACTAGTTTTCTGTACGCAGAGGTTTCTGCTGTCCCTTTACGTCATCAGTGATCAGCCTCTCATCCTAGAGTACTAGCTCGTTCATTGTTTGAATGAAGAAGGGGCAGGGCATGTACCTTTGTCAATATTAAATATTACTCTCAGGTTAAATACTAGACATGTATGAGACCTCCACCACACTCATGTACTGTAATAATGCAGAGTGTTATACAGTTGTGATTAGACTAATGCTCTGTCACCATACAATATCTGTATCACTGTAAATAACTAAACTGAAGCATTCATTTTTAAAGTGTCCTGTCTTTGCCCTGTTCTGCAGCCTTAAATTCCAAATGAAAGTGATGTTCTGTAAATAAATACTTGAACAAGGGAAGTATTCTAAATGCTACATTTTAATATTTCAGTTCCCAAGGAGGGCCTGAAGAGCCAAGCCCTGTTTGAAGAAATTCGTATGACCTACATCAAAGAGCTAGGGAAAGCTATCGTGAAGAGAGAAGGGAACTCTAGTCAGAACTGGCAACGATTTTATCAACTGACAAAACTTTTGGACTCCATGCATGATGTAAGATTTATGGCATTTTGTTAATTCTGTGTGCACAACAATTATGAACAGCAGCTGGTGTTATGTGGGGAAAAGTCCATCACCTAGACTCGATGGTGTTGATACTTCTAAATGAAAGTGCTGCAGTCGAGAGGGCAATGAAGGCAACAGCAGCAGGGTAACATTCTGGCACTTGTGATCTTGGGAGAATACAAACATCAATAGTTTTCCCCCTGCAGTATTTTATAAAAATTAACAATTGTTTCAACCAGAGTAGATACTTTGCATTAAAATGTCAGGAGAAGAAAAAAACCCCAGTGACCCTACTATGCAGTATTTAACTGTCATATTAAAGAAAAGGCAGAACAAGGCTATATATGCTCTTCCTTTTACTGTTTGGGTTATCTTTGACACTAAAGGGAGATGACTGGTTGTACTACACTTGTCAGGAAGTGCCATAATGCATTATACACAGGGAGGTGTGTAATGACAGGCCAGAATCCAAAGAGGCCTGTGTGTATGCGGATGGGGAGGACGACCAGCTTTTCTTCTTTCTAGCTTCAATCCCTTGTGCAGTGCCAAATGGTGTCCTGGGTTCTAAATTGTATTTAGTGCAAACTGTGCTGTGATGTAATGTTTAAATAATGACAGAGGCAAACCATGGCTTTCTGCTATATAAATTGAATCTTGAAATCTAAGGTATCATGCTCCCTGCTTCTCTTTCTTCACATGCAGAGATAATTTGAGATTGCCATGTTTGCAGAAAACCATAGTTTTCAGTTTCCCTGCAAACCAGGACTTCTTCCTGGAAATAAGCCTTTCTTTAGAATTCTGGTTTGCATTGGTCATTGTAACAGTGTAAAGGTATGGTTTCCCATGAACCTAGAAATTATTTGGTTGTGCATGAAGGGAAGGTAAAGAAGGAAAGATGACAAGTCCAAGATTCTTCCTTCCCCTACATCTGCCCACGATGGCAGAACCAAACTAACATTCATTTTTAGTTTAATTCACTTTGCCATGTGTCAGTGTGTAATGTTTTTATACAGATACAGAAATCTTGATAATTTAGTCTTGTGATTTTAACTATTGCCCAAGACAGCAACAATGTTTGTTTTTGTAAATTGGAAAGTTGGCTTCATCCTTCTCTCTTATAATTTGCAGGTGGTTGAGAATCTTCTAAGCTTTTGCTTCCAAACGTTTTTGGATAAATCCATGAGTGTTGAGTTTCCAGAAATGTTGGCAGAAATCATCAGCAATCAGTTACCAAAATATTCAAATGGAAATATCAAAAAACTGTTATTTCATCAGAAATGACTGCCTTAATACAGAAAGATTGCCTTAAGAAAAAAAAAAAGTCATTATAGCTTCTTTTTTATAAACTAAAAGACTTGTTAATTTTGTCCTTGCAACTATATTGGGTGCTCTTGTTTTGTTTTTTGTAATTATGCACTACATGTGGTTTACAGAGGGCCAAGACCTAGGTTTCAGAATCAGCCCCGTCTAACTAAATGATTACAGGAAGAAGAAAAAGAAGAAAATATGGGTTGAGATTTTTTCATTCATGTGCTACACCACCATATTGGCAGTATAGGATGCACCAAAACCAGCGGTGTCAAGCTCAGAATCTACATTGTTAACATTCTGCTAGGAATTTCTGCAAGTTGGCTGGATAAAATTTTCTAGATTTTTGTTTTGGTATAGATGTTTTGTATAGTTAAGGTAGCATTTTTGATTTGTGCATGTTAACATGAAGAAAGTTTACAACTGTATATCGGAAAAGGGAAGTTGTGCCTTTTATAGCTATTATTGTCTGGTTTTAGCAATTTTCCTTTAACTTTATATACAGTGAAAGCTTGCTCATTTTTTCTTACATAATTTTGTAAAACTTCAAGATGCCTATTGTACAGCTGTTTTTTAAGGTGGGGCAGCTCATAGCTTAATGACCTCCAGATATTAATCTTTGAATATACTCATGTGAATATAGGTTGACTTTTCTAATCTGATCAAGACTGTCATAGTGACCCTTCTATATTAATCAATTTGGCCAATAAATTCAGCCTTCTTTAAGGGGGGGGGGGAGTAGGGATTGAAATGTATTCCAAATCAAATCTAAAATGCATACTTTTGATATTTGTCAAACATGTTCTGTGAGCTACTAGAAAACCTAGCTCTGTCTTAAACAGGTGTAAACTTTTTTAAAGGAAACAACCTAGATATTTCCACTTAATGTGATAGCCATAATTGTAAGAACCTTGGGCTAGATAGTCAGTAAAAAGATCAGTCTTGACTGCCCATCAGGAAACTTTCAGGAAAATATGCATAATTTTTAAAAGGTTTACTTCTATGTGGAGAAATTAACTTTTTTCCATACTCAATTTATTGCCATATGCGTGTGTACTTACGTATGTATTGGTGCATATTATATATACATGTATGTGTATACAGTGGCCACAATCCAGAGCAGCTATAGTTAGCAGAACAAAACTGATATGCACAACCAGTGGTATGTCTAATGTTCTCCTTAGACACAGTTTAAAAGCCACAAAAACTGTGCTTTTTAAAAAATTAGGAGATCGATATTAGTGACCAATCATCATTGTTCACAAAGTGCAAAGTTGTGTATTTACCTCTATGGGGTGCTCAGAATTGCTGGATTCTACCAAATTAGGAGCAGAGCTCTGCTGTCATGCTTTCGAGACTTCTCTATGTAAGGATGTGATCATCACTGATAGATCTGATCATCCGTTTGAAAGGAGGCAAGGGATACCAGAACTGGTTTAGAGCTGTTAGTGGTATCCATCTGTTGCACAGTGTGTGCACAGATCAAGAATACCCTGGGAACTGAGCATCAGGGGCTTACCTCTATGGCAGCTTTTCGCACTCCCAGTAGAGCAGATCCACAAGCAGAAAGAAGTTTCTTTCTGCTCATTGATCACTCACTGGATTGGGGCAGATGTGTATACTCTTAACAACTTTTTAAGTTGATGGCTAAATTTCCATTGACTTTTAACAGTCAGGAACTATATATATATATATATATGTACATGTATACATACTTTCTATATAAATACATACATACATATATATATAAAAACATAAATATCATTGACTTACAAAAATAGTTGTAATTATGCCCAATATTTTATGTTTATTGTAATAATTCTTTAGAAGATTTTGTTTCAAATAAGATATGCAGAAGATAAAATAGACCAAACTACAGGGAAAAAATCCTCTTAGTTGTGGAAGATAAAAATCCCAAACCTGTGTATGATTACACACCCATTTTCTACCTTGTTGTCATCTGTTTCATCTTGTTTCCTGGACGTCAGGAAGATTCCGCTACTGATTTTGTGGTTTAAAGTAGAACCTAGTCTCTGTGCAGCTCTATCCCTTCTGTATCAAAACAACTAGTGTGCCATAAAACAACCGTATATGTCTTGTGAAATTTTCCTTGTCATCACTGATTTATATTTTAAACAATTTGTAAGCTGTAGTAGCCCATTCTTTGAGCACCTTAGGAATTTTCGGGGGTGGGGGGGGAGGGAATAAAACACTTTGCCACTCTAAAGAAAGGGCAAAATGATTTTTTTAACTCTTAAGTGGCCTGAATATTTCTGTAAAAAAAAAATTGTGGGCTTAATAACCTAACAAGTGGGTTAAAAATCAAAATACTAGGACATTAAGCTATTAATATATTTTAGATATAGTTTCGAGTATGTATCATTTGTTGCTGTTTGAAGAAAACAATGGAAGGGCTACTACAGCTTTAAAAGCAGTTTATCAAATTATTGTAAAATAGCTTGTATAGTGTATGATAAGAATGGTTTTTAGATGACAGATTGCTTTATCATGACACACAATATATTTTTTCTAGGGGGTCACAAAAGTGTTGAATTATGGTATGTCTGGAAGTATTAATCCTGGCAGCATTGTTCTGAAGTATCTCAAGAGGTACTCTGGTTTTATGTGTTTTTCCTTGTTCTTTTCTTTTTCTTTTTTAAAGTTTAAAGGAATCTCCCAGTATTCAGTGGGGGTTCTTGGGGCTGAAACCGAAATCCATTAGATCGCTATCGGTAAAGACACAGGCTGAAAGTTGGACATAATAAGCAAGCCTGTGTGCTTGGCTACCCCTCACATTCCAGGACTAAACTTACATAAGCTATACAGGTTCATTTGACCTACACTGCAAAAAAAAAGAAAACAAACTGAATTAGTGTGTCCATGCAGGTATTTTTACCTATTCATGTGCACAACTGGATATTTGGGGTTACTTTCACATACAGCCTCACAGAGCACAGCAAAACAGCTCGTCAAATTTGGCAATAAAATGCATACATTAACCAGCAATATGTAAATATAGAGCATAGGATATTCACAGTGTACTAACTACATTTCTATTATTCAACAGAAATGTTCATGGTAAAGTAGGAATTTTACCTAGACACCTCTTCTTAATCCTCTTTTTAAATGTTAGGCTTATAAATAAAAATCCCCAGCTGTTTATGCTCAATACATGGGAGTAAAAGATCACATTTATTATCAAAAGTAATTATTCTTTATGGCTTCTGTGTAGTCCCACAATTCCTTGTTGTGACTGCAGATAACATCTCTAGAACCTTTTACACCTCTAGAGAGGGAGCAGGCACTCATGCCCGTTCTCTGAGGTATAGAAACCAGCCTCTCTGCAAGGAGTGGGATAAGTATCTTCCTGCTTGCTTCTCTTCTGCTGCAAGTGCAGCATTGCTGAGATCATTTCCCTTGAGTATTCCCTCATTGCTCTTCCAGAGGAATGCCACAGCTCCCTTTCTAAAGCTTTAAAAGGTTCCAAAGAAAGGTGCCGTGCACAAGGGTGAATCCCATTTGTGTGACTCACAGATGACCAGTCAAAGAAAAGCCAGTTACAGGTAAGCAATCTCTCTGTCTTCTTTAATGAGCTCTTAATGGGATGTACATTTAATAGTTAACCTAAGCTTCAGAGAGTATTTTAATAGTAGTTTGCAACCCAATTGGATGAAATTGTTTATTCTACCAGTTTTTAGCTAAATCTAACAAGTTTTGGTTTCCATATGGTCCCTGAAAAGATAGAGCATGAGACCCTGTCCTTATTTCAAAGAAAACTACAAAAGTTAAACTTGGGAAGTGACATATTAATCCTTTTAGTCCGTTACCTGAGTTTAAACTAGTGGCATGCATGGACAAATGTATGTGTGGCTGTTTACCAATATAATGGAAGTATACCAGAATCAGTACTATGGTTACATGAGAATAAGTACTTTAGCAGGGGAGGAAAGGCTCTAATTCTTTTGATTTCATGTGTTTGTTCAATTTATGGATTTCATTTTTTTTTTACAACAATGCAAATGATTTGGAAAAAAACTTTCAAGTTAAACATGCTGTTAAGGTACAACACAAGCCATTTAAAGTACATAAGCATCAACAAACATATGTTGTTTCTTGTCTGGCTAATCTTTTTTAGTGCTAGGGGTGGGGGAAGCACTTTGAATAAAGCAGGGAAAATTCTGACTTCTGTCTCTTCAGTGCCTTGCCATATCATGCTTACATGGAAATAATTGGATAGCCCCAGATATGCATGCTGTATGTTAACTTGCACATGGGATCTAATAGGAATGGCCTTTCATAGGGTATGTTAGGGCATGCTAACAGAGAAAAAGGAGTTTTACAGCTCTTGAACCAGTAAAGCAAGGGTCAGAGCCTTAGGCTGTAAACCTAAGCACATTTATTTTGACGTAAACTCATATAAAATCTGTGGGACTGACATCTTAGTAAATGTATTTAGGATTAGTGTGCCAATCTTGCCACCCAGAGTAAACCAAAAAATGCATTCTCTTCTTGAAAACAGCAGCAGGAGTAAATAGTGCACACAGTTGTTGGAACAAGTGCCAAGCTGTCTTTGAAAACACAGCCTCCTAACTTTTACAAAATACCTGCATATTTAGTAACATAAATGATAAGGTGGAAAGTGAAGGAGACTGCAGTCTTTGCCATGCTTGCACACAACCATTATTTGCAAATGTGTAAGCACATCGGAATGATCACAGAGCTTGCCATATCTTCATTTTGTCCAGCATGCAGGAAGCTGATGAGGCTTAATTTTACATGGCCATGTATACTTTGCTGTTGGCCATGGGAACAGCTTAATCCTCTTGACACTTGCTAAAAGCACTTCATTTTTAAATTCAAGTGTATCCCAATTTTGTTCCAAGGTTTTAAAAAAGCAATTAATTTGATTCTAGTTGAATGTGAAAAAAAAATAATTATAGCTGTACCAGGGGTATTCCAAAGAGGGAAGGTAACAGATCAAATTTCTGTTGACCTGATCCCTAATATGACCGCAGTATTTTGAGTTGGGCCTGGAGAAATACAGTACTGAAAGTGCACATTTTCCTCAGAACTGTTGAATCAAAGTTGCCCTTCTACATGTGGAAGCTGATTACCTCTCACAGAAGGACCTTTTTCCACTTACACTAGTGACACAGGAAAGTGAACAAAACCCAAAGATTTTTCTTCTGTTTGCATGGGCAGTACAATGACGGCTGCAGTAGAGTTGCATGCATATTAGAGAACTTCAGGAACTCATCATGTACACTTTACAGAACAGCGGTAGTAGTGATATTCATTCTACTTGTGGTTCTTTCGATCCTAGTCCTCCAGGAGGTATTGGGGGGGGGGATGAATTGATGTTTCAGCATTAAATAACAAGGGTAGTAGTAATTTAATTTTCACTATTTTGGAAGTATGCCAACTCCCACCAATCTAATTTTAATAAAACTGATAAAAATACAGAAGGGGGGGGTGGTGGAGGGAAGTTGAACACCACAGAGAAAGACAATAAATGCAGAATAAAATGGCCCCAAATTTGCTTTACATTTTTAAAATACCTCTGTAGGGTCATGTATGACCTCCAAAGTGTAGGAGGATTAAGACATTGAGTTTTTTTAAAAAAATGGGTGGCAAGACCTTGGTATTTTAGCCCCTTCAAGATGAAATCTGTACTTTAAGAATTCTGTAAGGGACCATAGTCTCCACCCTTTCAGAACTGAGCTTCATCCACTGTCTAATCAATAGCAAAACTAGTGGAATCAGCTCTACAAAGATAAACACATTTTATGCTACTGCTGTTTTATAGGAACAATACTTTCAGGCGCAGAATAGAGCCTCATGTTGGAAAACATTAAAGGACTCTTTTTGAGGCTTTTGTTTTCTGGTCAAAGGCTGTGTATGAAAATACCCTCCCTCCCCATTCTAAGAGCACGGATTCAACAGTAGTGTGTCAACATTCTACTTTGTATATTAAAAGATATATAATGGGGACAAATCCTATATTATGCTGGTGTATGGCATTATTAAAAAGCTTTTTTCATTATTTTTCACGGTAATTTTAAACAGTGTAAAATTAAAACAAGTGACTCCTGTTTAAAAATAAAAGTTGTAGTTTTTTATTCATGCTGAATAACTCTGTAGTAACTGTCTTTTCACCTACTCAGTGAAATGTTGGACTGTAAAATCTTGTGTGGAAATGTTAAGCATTTATTTTTCATTTTAAATTTCGCTGTTCTAGTAAATTCAAAACCACACGTTTGTACAGAAGTTGCAGTAAATGTAAGCCATTTACAGCAATGCTGAATAATGGACAGAATTAATAAAAATCTGCTTTTTCATTACATGTTCAAATACCTTTGAAGTAGTTTTTTGTCTCGTATAGAGCACTAAAGACTAACTTCATCCACTTACTTTTCCTTGTGCACTATTGTCCTCCTACAATAATCAAGATTTAACTACTTCTAAGTTATTGCTGTCTATTACTTAGAATGCTAAAGCAGGGAGATGCAGAATTTGAGAAAAAATGTTAGTATCTTCACAAAGCCCCCTCCCTATTTCCCACCAGCACTCAACTTTCGTATGAAAACTAGCGTCAGATTCTTGAAATTTCCAGTAGGGTTGTGGAGAACAGGAACAGAGAAGCTTTATTTGTCCCCAGAGCGATCGAAAGCTGGCTACAATTTCTTGATACTCTTTCGTCTCCCAGGGAATGCAACTTAATCTAGAAACTGATGAGCAATAAATTCTGCTTATTCCCCAAGTAGAATACAAATAAATGGCTTATTGCCTTGGAAACAGGATTTAAATATGCTTTGGAGATTAAGTAATGCCATACATATGAACAGTTAAATCTGTCAACCTCTAACACTAAAAAGAAAAAAGGAAAGGGGTTTAAAAAAATGGAGGGAGGGGAATGATGTTAAATACTTGAGGTCCAATTAAAAAACACTGAGATACCACACACAACTTCAAGTCAAAACAAAAAGCATTGAAAGGAGTTGCTTTACTAGTTACAAAGCAAGAGATCAGGAGAAATTTTCCTGAAACCGGGGTTGTAAACAGAAGTGGAGTTCAGGTAACTGAAGCTGTCAAAAACAAATGCGTCACAGGATGACTTGATTACAATTCAATGAGTGGGACAATTCAGAACTTTATAAAGTAATATATTTAATAGTCAACACAAACCCATTTCTGGATACTTAAATCTGCAAAATAGGACAACGTTCAGAGGTGAAAGATTTTTCTTCAAACTTGATCCCGCCCCCCATGTGCAGAAATATCACAAACCTTTAGGGAGGAGGTATTTAAAAAACCCAAAACAGTCTGCACTTGCAGATGTCTCCTATCCACCCTCTCTTCCTCCACCCATAGCTGAAGTTTCAGTGCTGGAAGCAGATGGAGTGCAAATTGCTGCCGCCAAGGTGGGCAGCTCCAGAGTAGTGGGAACCTCTGTTGCCAACCCCCAAGGTCTGTCAGATCTACCACTGAGGTGGTGGTGCTGAAGGCAGGTGGATGCCTCCCCTCCACCACCACTTGCTGCTGCCACTGCTCTATCATGAGGCAGACGGCTGGGTGGGTAGAGCAGTGTAGGGGTATGTAGCTGGGTGGGTAGGCCAGCAGGAATGAAGGGAACATGCAGGCATAGCATCAGGGAATGGGAGAGTGGAAGAAATTTCACCTCCACAAGTTCCCCTTATTTTAGCTTTATAAAATAGTTGCTGTCAGGTGACATGCTCATGTCACTTCTGGATGATGCAGGCATACTGGGGGTGGAGCCCAATACTGCCTGGAAATGGCATATGTGCATGGGAAGGACCAAACACTCAAACCAAGCAGAAGCTCATTGAGTTTTGGAGAAGGTTCGTGAACTGATCAAAGTTCAGTTCGAATTTTGGCTCAGGTTCAAGACTGCCAATCCCTAAAAATTGATATTTGAAGAATGCTACATGTGTATGCAGCAATTCATAATTCTCATTCAGAATTTAATTAAGCATTTACATCTCTACATTCTGGCAGATTCAGTAAACTGCAAATGTAAACATGTATGGATGGGAAACATAAGCTGGCAATTATATCCATTGCCATAACATTTTTAACATGACAATACATCAGAAAATAATTCTAAGAAAATACTGGGATAGTTCAAATCTGTAGTTAATTTGGCAAACATTTAAAGTAAGACCCAGAAATGTATTAACAAGATGGCACATTTTAATAGTTTGCTCAAACAATTCCAGTAGGCAGATGTTAGATTCATCCTTCCATGTCCATGAATGTGTTTGAAAGAAATAACACTTCAGAATATTGATTTGTATTATATAGAATTGTTGAGTATAGAAATAAGCACTATCAGATATTAACTAGGAAAATGCCATTTTTGTTGTCTGTCAGCACAGTGCCACAAGACGTTTTTTGTTTCCATCTTGGAAGGGGCAGGGAAATGCAGGTAATTTAAAACAGGTTACATACTGGATTGTTTTACATTTGAACCTTCATCATCATCTTTTCAACTGAGAGCCAGTTTGGTGTAGTGGTTAAGTGCGTGGACTCTTATCTGGGAGAACCGGGTTTGATTCCCCACTCCTCCACTTGCACCTGCTGAGATGGCCTTGGGTCAGCTATAGCTTTCATAGAAGCTGTCCTTGAAAGGGCAGCTGCTGTGAAAGCACTCTCAGCTCCACCCACCTCACAGGGTGTTTGTTGTGAGGGGGGGAGGTAGAGGAGATTGTGACCGCTGAGAGACTGAGATTCAGTATAGGGCGGGATATAAATCCAAAATCTTCTAAATTGTGGAGAGGATGAGAAAGCATTTAACTGGACATGTCCACCAAGTTTTAAGTACATGGAACAGCTACCAACTTGGCTCACAAAATTATTTACAGCGCCATTCTAAGATCAATTTCCTGAGAGTAATCTTCACTGAATAGACTTCAGTATTCTGTTTAGGACCGCATGATTAATTAGTTTCTTTGAAAATAGAAAGTCCTGAATCATGGTACTACTTAACACAAGAGAAGATAGTATGTGTACATTGTTTATCATCTGGTATCATTTATTAACCAAGATAGCAAACTATTTACTGAAATCTTGTGTGGGGGGGGGAATGAATCATGATTCTGGCTCTCAATACAGAGAAAGCCTTTGATCAGTTTAAGATTTTTTAAAACATCTGTTATATTTTGAAAATGGTATACATTTGGAATTTTCATGAACTCACCAGTTCAGCTGACATTCAGATGACCACAAAACTGATTTTTCACTGGGCAGTTTGACTGTTTGTGAACAGCCTGAGCAAGTTACTTTCCTCATATTCAGACAATACTTGGCAATCAACAGCATTTTGTGCATACCTGTTTTCACACCTCGATGGGAGTCCTGCTTTTCCCTACACGCAATCCTATCATTTCTGCCTTTGTGGCACAAACTAGTCAGTCAGTCAAAGTGTGTTTAAATCTTAACTGTTTGGCAGTCATCTAAGTCCATATTATTGATGTTACGTTATGTGTACACCCGTGAGTTGCACCATTTCATTTCCTGACTATTCATGACACTGGGAAAGAATCAATTCAATCCTCTGTACAGATGCAAAAGCAGAAGGAAACACCACCACCCCCGCAGTTACTGCACAACTGCAAAACTGTGCAGCAGCTGCTCAAGTTTGAGAGCAAGATAAGGAGATCCAAAACTTGGTATAGGAGTGATCGTGACTGTAAACGCTGTAAAAGAGGGGTCCCCAACCAACAGGCTGCAGACTGGTACCGGTCCGTGGTCTGCTAGCAACTGGGCCGCGGAGCAAGGCAGAGCCACCCCCCCCCCCTTCATCCACCTGGGACCTGGCAGATGAAAGAAGCAGTGCGGCCTTCCAAGGAATCTTTTGCGGAGGCTGCAATTCTGCATCCCTCCTGGAGAAAGCTATGGTGGGGGGAGTTTAAAAATTGGGAAGAAACTTTTTTAGGGCTTCTTTTTCTTTCTTTTTTTTGCACATGCAAGGGGATCCAGGTGAGAACAAGGCTGCATTGCGGTAACCCATGAGTAAGCACAGAAAAGTGGGATACAGTTTGCAAACAAACAAGGCTCTGGGGTTTGGGGGGGGGCATTTGCTGTGGGATTGGGGCTGTGGCCTGGTCAGGGAGAGGTCTGTTTGTGAGTGTGCACAAGCTTGAGATGGGCCATTGCTCATGGAGGGATCGGGACCCAGAGGGAGGGTGGTGAGCTTACTCTTGAGTCAGTTCTCAGGCTGATGCATGAACTCCTGGAGCTTACCCTCCCTTGTCTTTCTATTGTGTCTGTGTGTGTCTTGCAGGGAAGGGGGGAGCCTTGCACAAAGAGGGAAGGGGCAAAGATGTGAGACAGGAGTCTGTTGCATACAGCCAGGGGAGCAAGGCTGCCTGGGGAAGGGAAAGGGGAGGGAGAGAATCCAAGTGAGGAGGAGGGAGCCAGGCAAGCTTTTGCCCTGGAGCCCCTTTTCAGCCTGGCTTCCCCTCCAGAGTAGTGGGGAAGGGGCTGGACCCTCCTCTTTTCCAGTGGCCAGCAGAGACCAAACTTTGCCCAAGCTTGGAGGGGCTTCCGCTCCTCTCTCTTGCTCAGCTGTTCCTAGATCCTGGAGTCTCAGCGAGGCCACACCACCTCTTTTGTCCATCCCATCAGCTGATCTGTGGGGGTCTTTAAATGGAAGGGGGAGGCAGATTGGCCTTCTGCTGCCTGGCCACCTAGCCAGGAGGCAGCAGAAACAGTCCCAGTCTCTCCCCCCCCCCCATTTAAAAAGCTCCCATAGGGGGCAGGCAGGGGGGCAGCCTGGGGCAGCAGAAACCCCAGTGGTGCCTCCCCCCCCCCCAGTCCATGGAAAAATGGTCTTCCACAAAACCGGTCCCTGGTGCCAAAAAGATTGGGAGCCATTGCTGTAAAGAATCTTTATTTTCTAAGATGTGCTCACCTTAGAACCTAAGATTGTGTGACAAAAAGGGCAAGGGGAATGGCATTGTAGGAAGCGCTATGAGCATTTTAAACATCACACCACAGTGATTTAGAGGCAGAACAAAGGGGCTGAAAATGAGGGGAAAGTTTTTGTTGTTGTTCAGTCACACAGTCGAGTCCGACTCTATGCGACCCCATGGACAGTCACGCCAGGCCCTCCTGTCTTCCACCATCCTCTGAAGTCTGCTCAAATTCATGTTAGTTACATCGGTAACACTCTCTCCAGCCATCTCATCTTTTGCCATCCCCTTCTTCTTTTGTCTTCTGTCTTTCCCAGCATCAGGATCTTCTCCAGTGAGTGCTCCCTTCTCATATGGTGGCCAAAGTATTTGAGTTTCAGCTTCAGCATCTGACCTTCCAGGGAACAATCAGGGTTGATTTCCCTTAGGACTGATAGATTTGATCTTCTTGCAGTCCAAGGGACTCTCAAGATCCTTCTCCAGCACCACAGCTCAAAAGCATCTATTCTTTGGCCCTCAGCCTTTCTTATAGTCCAACTCTCAACGCCATACATTACTACTGGGAATACCATCGCTTTGACTATATGGACAATTGTTGAGGGAAAAATTGAGGACTTTTTTTTGAGGAAAAAGTTTCCCTAAAAAGTGGCCAGCCTGACAGAAGCAGTTTTGTATGAACAGGTAAATAAATTCCACTAGCAGCTGGTTACTAAAATGAGCCTGCCTGCAATGACAGGGAAAAAACATTAGCAACCAGTTATTAAAGCAGGATACAAAGGTCATTTGAAAAGGGTCACAATGGCCAACCAGATCCTCTAGAATCTAGAGATCCAAAGACAGGGCATAGAGGCCAAGGCCTTTTCCCAATGCTGCCTCTTGGCACCAGTATTTAGAGGTTAGGTGCCACTGAACATGGATGTTTCATTGACTAGTTACTCAGACTTACTCAAATGAAACTACTCATTCAACCCAATGGAACTTGATCAGTATCACACTAATAATATTAAAAACAACCTGACTCCAGATTTGGACTCATTTATTTAGTCATGTTATTATATCTTGCTATAGGTTGGAGAAAGAACTTTGCAATAGCCAAATTGCATTCCTGCTAGGAGCACTCTCAGTTTCTCTCCCATAGGTATATTTGCCTTCCCTTGAAGAAGCAGCAAAAACTATAGTTCTCTTATATCTGAGTAAAACACAACATTCCAAGAGAAAAAATGACACAATGTATCAATTCACTCCCACTGACACAAACATAATCTATTCAAGTAAGATAGCTTCTTATAGTGATCATCCATTATCCAAGAAGGTATTGAGTTAAAGCTGGCTAACATAAGCATTCTTCTATAAATGCATTTAACCTGGCTAACGTAAATGCTCTTCTTGTGAAGAAGTTAAATATTTTAAACATTCAGGAGAGGTAACCTAGATAAAGGGGGAAGCAAACTCGATGGGCTCTTTCATAGGAGTAGCCACTGATAGATCCAAGCTTCATGAATCTAAGCCCCTTACAAAGCTGTTTATGCCTGTGGCATCACTATCTAACATTCCAAAATAAAAGAAGCAGCACCTATACCATGAAGAAATTAGGATCAGCATAGGGGTAGTACATAAACATAGGATCAGCATAGGAGTGGTACATAAACACCTAGGGCGTTTTCACACAGAGCTTACCCCGGAGCGACGTCCCTCTTCACCGCGCAGCATCTGTGTGGATTTCGCACCAACTGCTCCGCAGAATCAGGAAGAGCCGTGAGGTGCCGAGCCTTTTGCGTCGCAAATGTAAACCGCTAAAAACCAGTTTACGTTAGCGACGCAAAAGCCGCGGCTCTTCCTGGTTCTGCGGAGCAGTTGGTGCGAAATCCGCGCAGACGCTGCGCGGTGAAGAGGGACGTCACTCCAAGGTAAGCTCTGTGCGAAAATGCCCCTAGTTTCTTTGAATGAAACAGTCCTCAGGGCCAGATGAGAAAGTGACTATCTTGCTGGATCAGGAATGCTGTAGACATCATTTATCTTGATTTCAGTAAGGCTTGTGATAAGGTTCCACATACTATCCTTGTTGACAAGTTGGTAAAATGTGGTTTGGATCCTGTTACCGTTAGGTGAATCTGTAACGTTGACAGATCATACCCCAAGTGTGCTTGTGAATGGTTCCTCATCCTCTTGGGGAGGTGTAACAAGTGGAGAGCCTCAAGGATCTGTCCCGGGATCTGTTTTGTTTAACATCTTTATAAATGATTTGGATGAAAGAATAGAGGGAATGCTTATTAAATTTGCCGATGATACTAAATTGGGAGTAGAAGACAGAAACAGGATACAGGATGACCTTGACAGCCTGGAAAACTGGGCTAAAACCAATAAAATGAATTTTAACAGGGATAGACATAAAGTTCTGCATTTAGGTAGGAAAAATCCAATGCAGGCTATAGGATGGGGGTGACTTGGCTTAGCAGTAGTATGTGCAAAAAGGATCTCGGGGTCTTAGTGGATCATACACTGAACATGAGTCAACAGTGTGATGGGGTGGCTAAAAAGGCAAATGCAATTTTGGGCTGTATCAACAGAAGTAAAGTATCCAGATCATGTGAAGTGATAGTATCGCTTTACTCTGATCTGGTAAGACCTCACATGGAGTATTGTGTTCAGTTTTGGGCACCACATTTTAAGAAGGATATAGACAAGCTGGAACAGGTCCAGAGGGGGGCGACGAAGATGGTGAGAGGTCTGGAGACCAATTCCTATGAAGAAAGGCTGGAGGAGCTGGGCCTATTTAGCCTGGAGAGGAGGCAGCTGAGAGGTGATATAATCACCATCTTCAAGTATTTGAAAGGCTGTCATGTGGAGGATGGTGTGGAATTGCTTTCTGTGGCCCCAGAAGATAGGGCCAGAACAAATGGGTTGAAATTAAATCAAGAGTTTCCAGCTCAACATTAGGAAGAGCGATTCCTCAGTGGAACAGGCTTCCTCAGGAGGTGGTGGGTTCTCCTTCCTTGGAGGTTTTTAAACAGAGGCTGGATGGCCATCTGACAGCAATGAAGATCCTGTGAATTTAGGGGGAGGTTTTTGAGTTTCCTGCATTGTGCAGGGGGTTGGACTAGATGACCCTGGTGGTCCCTTCCAACTCTAGGATTCTAAATTAATCACCTCAGTGGCCATTGTAAGGGTTACTAGACAATCACAATACTATACTTTAATACTTATTTCTGCACAATGCTATACATCAGTACTTGTTTCTACAAGCACAAGCTAGAAGGTGAGAGGGCTATTTTGACCTTTCAGTTCACTTTTCCCCAGGGCTGCCAAGCTCCCAGGTGGGGGTTCTCCCACTTTGGAGGTCCCCAACCCACCGGCCCACAATGGGCCAATGGGGAGGATCTCCTCCTGACATTGTTGGCACCATGATGTCACTTGTAACTGACATTGTGCTGGCAACATTGTATGTTGGCCACTCTAGGAGCTTCCAGGAAAACTTTATGGTTTTCCCGGATGCTCTAGCAATTTGGGATAAAAGCTTTATGGTACTGGAGGCCGCGGGGGATTTGGCAACCCTACCTTTTACCCCCCACCCTTCTCTTGGACAGAGGATTCATCAGGGCCAGGCCTGACATCAACCAACAGGAAGCAAGGAGAATGACACAAGGAGCTTTAGAGAAAGGCGGGATATGAATGAGATAAATAATAAGTATAGCTAAAGATGGGGAGCAGATAAAAGGAAGGAAGGTGGGTTGGTGAGTGGAAAGAGAGAAGAAAGCAGGGAAGGGAGAGGATATGTGGTTGCCAGGAGGAAGGAAAGAGTAAATAGTGTAGGGTGATAAACAGGAAAGTGAGGTGCACCATATCCTTCCAGGATCCCGTCTGTGCCATTGGTCACAACCTGGTGGCCTTTGCCATACAACTGTGCCCACGGCCAACATGAAACAACTGGGACATCGTTTTACCAGATAGAGGCTACCAGGGAGAGGGAAGCAGGGCAAGGTGAAGACAGAGACAAATAAAGGAAGGTTGGCTGCTGGGTGGGAAAGGAGACAAAAAAGGGGGGAAACTATGGAGGCTTTCAGGGAAGGGAAAGAGGGGAGGGGAAAATGAGATGCCTCCTGCAAGTTCTTGTGGTTTCCCCACTTATCATCCCTAATTCTCAACATGGCCAAAACAGTGAATACTTAAATCTAGAGGCTGAAATCATGAAAGGACAACATAGATCTTTCTACAAACCAGAAAAATCTCCCAGGTTTGCAGAAATATCTGAAATCTTTCAACAAATATTGGGGCTTTAAGAAATCCAAAGTGATTGGAAGCAACTTTTAAGAGCCAAATGCAACTATGACTTCAATACCAGCCTGCAAGCTTTGGTTCCTGGTAGTAAAATGCAGATGGAGATTGCAAGCCCCTTCTGCAGCTGTTCTGGCCTGTCAGGGAGGACTTATCCAAGCCAGAGACCCAGCAGCAACCACCAGGTGACTTGCATTACTCACCCAGGACTGTATGCTTGCTACTGTTCAACAGCAGCCATCCCACAAAAGTGTAGTGTGGGTAGAGTGTAAGCCTAGGATCTGGGAGATGTAGGTTCAGATCACCAGCCTGCCATGGAAGCTCAATGGATGACCTTGGGTCAATCACACATCCTCAGCTCAGCTTACCTCACAGGGTGAAATGGAGGAGAGAAGAAGGAGGTAAGCTATTTTCCATTCTCACTGTGGAGAAAAACAGAGTATAAATGAAGTAAATAATAAATATAACTGCAGATTGGGAGCAAATTAAAAAGCAGGTTTGTTGGTGAGCAGGAAGGAAGCAGAAAAACTCGAAGATGTAGGGTCTGCCAGGAAGAAGAAAAGAGTAAATAGTGTGGGAAAGGTATACAGGGGGAAATGAGGTGCTCCCTGCAAATCCAACAGATAGCACCATGCATCTGAACCATAGCTTTTCAGGTAGAGGCTGCCAGGAGGAGGAAAGGAGGGAAAACTGACGGGACGGGGGAGGGGGGAGATAGATAGGTTGGCTGGTTGATGGGAAAGTGAGAAGGAAACAGGAAAAGGAAAGAGGCTATGGAGACTACCAGGGAAAGGGGAGAAGAAATAGTAGCTTAGCACTATTCCAACAAAACAAGAGTTTTTTGGCATAAGCTTTCAGGAGTCAAGGCTCCCTTCATCTGATACCAGTTGGAATTGAGACTTTTGAATCCTTATATCGCAGGCAGAAGGTGGGAGGGATGTTGCAAAGAAGGAACTCAGGATGCAAAAGTACAATGTGCGTGATTAGTGCAGAGGGGAAATACTTGGGGGCAGAAAACTAGCATCTGTAGTAAGCTAAGAATCCTATGTCCAATTTCGCCCTTGTGAGGGTCCATTGTTCTGAACCTGTGAATGAACTCAAGTTCAGCAATCTCACATTGTAATCTCTCCTTGAAGCCTCTTTATTTGAAGACTGCCACTCTTAGGTCAGCAATGGGATAACCTGGAATACCAAAATGTTCTCCCACTGTTTTTTTTTGGGGGGGGGGTTGTGGTTTTATAATGTCAGATCTATGTCCATTTATTCTTTTGCATAGGGACTGAGCTGTTTGTCCATTGCAGAGTGTAGAAGTGCTGACATTTGATAGCATATATAATGGTGGAAGATAAACAAGTGAATGAACATCAGGTGGTATTGCTGGTGGTGTTAGTTCAGTGATAGTGTTGTTGGAGTGAATATGAGGATAGAGCTGGCATCTTGGTTTGTTACAGGCCCTGGTCCCAGAATCTGTGTCCATGTTAGGTAGGGCATTGTTGTGGGTGAGGTGTGTGGATTAGGAGGCTCTCTGCGGGCAAGAAATAGTTTATTTCCCAACACCTGTGAAAGAGGAATGCCATTGTCCAGTATAGCTCGTAGGTCATTAATGATGTGATGAACTGGTTTCAAATGAGAGCTGTATGTGACCACCAGTAGTGTTCTGTTGCTGATTTATTTGAGCCTGTTTTGTAGGAGGTTATCCCTTGGTATCATTCTGGCTTTGTTGATCTGTTTCCTTACCACATTGGGTAGATATTGTAATTCCCAAAAAGTCTGTTGTAGACCCTGCAAATGAGAATCTATGTTTGAGGGATTCAGAATAGATATGGCCATAACATAGAGCTTGACTGTAGATGAAAAATAGCTTTGTCTGTTTAGGATGGTGACTGGAGGCATGTAGATATGTTTGGCAATCAGTAGGTTCCAGTATAAGGTGGTTTTTTTAATGCTACTATTATGTATTATGTACTATTATGTATTGCAGTTCCTTGGAGGTTTTTAAACAGAGGCTAGATGGCCATCTGACAGCAATGAAGATCCTGTGAATTTGGGGCAGGTATATATGGGTTTCCTGCATTGTGCAAGGGGTTGGACTAGATTACCCTGGAGGTTCCTTCCAACTCTATGATTCTATGGTGTCTAAAAAATTTATTTGTGTGGATGAGTTCATGGTCAGGTTGATTGTGGGGTGGAAGTTGCTGAAAGCCTGGTGAAATTTCTCCAATGGTTCTGTCTAATTTGTCCAAATGATTAAAATCCTTTTATCAGTAAATCTCATGTACAAGAGAAGTGTTAATAGATGCAAGCTGAGGAAGTGCTTCCCCAGGTCAGCCATGAAAATGTTAGCATGTTGTGGTGTCATGCAGGTAACCATGCCTGTGCCACTGTTCTGAAGAAATCCATCTTCCCACATCTGAAGTAGTTGCAGATGGGACAAACTGACCAACACTGCTACCCTCTGAAACTAGGCAACTGTGGGGGTGGGGGAAGAGAGAGTAAATGAGATGCCTCCCACAAGTACTTGAGGGTCCTCTGATTGCAATCCTATAGACATAAAACTAATTTCTTATTGACAAATCAAGCACCCTGATTGGTTGGGACTGGGTGGCACTGCATTTCAACCTTTGGCCCATCAAACTATCAATCAAGAGCATTTGCGTGCCATTGGTTGAGTCTGCTCCTCTCTCCCACCTGAGTGGCTGTTGCCACCTAGCAAAGCTGGTTCTGTCAGTGAAAAGAAAACAACCTTAGTTCTGGCAGTTACTGCTGTAACGTACTCGAAACGGAGACGAGAGTAGGGCAACATGGTTTATTGGGAGCACGTTGCTAGAGGGGGAACACGCGGGCCGGGTCCCGCTTATATACAATCCCGGGTACAGCCTACTGGGTTGGTCGGGCCAATCCTGCCCCGTTGAACTTCCCGCCACAGCTGGAGATAGGCGGGGAACTGGCTCCCAGCGCTGGGGCTCCTGGGACTGCCCAGTTGCCCCCCCGTCTGGTCGCATGACATTTCTTGATACACTACACCCCTCCCCCCCTGGTTAATGTACAAAGTCCTGTAAATATGCGGGGGGCCGGCGCTCCCGGGTGGACCGTCTGGGGGTTTCGGGTGGAGGCGGCGCGGCCGCCGGGGATGGTGCTTCGGGGGGTCCTGGAGTGGACGGGGCGGCCCGTTCGGTTCTGCGGATCCCTCGGGCTCGGTCGGCCCCGGTACCTCTGGCGCCCGCATCCCGGATGTTGGGATCGCGTCTTCTAGGCGGTCTCCGTTTGGCTCCTCGCGGGATATAGCCTCGTCTGTGTCTGCGGGTGCCTCCGGGAGAGTGCGGCGCCTCAACTGGTCAATGTGCCGCCGTAGCACCTGGCCCCCCTCAGTCGATATGTCGTAGTGGCGGGAACCGGTTACCCTCAGTACCCGCCCCGCCACCCAATCGGGGCCCCTTGCATAGTTTCGGGCGTAGACTGGGTCGCCCGCGAAGAAGTCCCGGACGGTGTCTCGGACTTCGGGACTCCCGCGGGTGTCTGAAGCTCGGTCGGGATGCAGCCGGTCCAGCCTGGTTATGAGTTTGCGTCCCATGAGGAGCTCAGCCGGGCTGACTCCTGTGACCGGGTTGGGTGTGATCCGATTATCGAAGAGGAACGCGGCCAGCCTGTGGTCGCAGTCCCCCTGTACAATTCTGCCAAGGGCCTCCTTTGTTGTGCGGACCATCCGCTCTGCCTGGCCGTTGGTGGCCGGGTGGAAGGGAGCCGACCTTATGTGCCTGATCAGATATCTTTGCAGGAATGCCTGGAAGTCGGCTGAGGTGAAGGCGGCCCCGTTATCAGAGACTATGGTGTCCGGGATGCCGTGTGTGCATAGGACCCTGCGCAGAGCTCTGACCGCGGCTGTGGACGAGGGGGACCCTACGGGGATGACCTCCAGCCATTTGGTGTAGGAGTCCACTATTATGATGAAGGTTTGCCCCTGGAAAGGGCCCGCAAAGTCGATGTGGAGTCTCGACCATGGTTTCCGGGTGGACTCCCACCTAGTGACGGGGGCGCTGGGCGGCTCGGGCCGCGATTCCTGGCAGGTCTGGCATCTGCGGACCCAGCCCTCGATCTCCCCGTCCATTCCCGGCCACCAGACGTAGCTCCTGGCCAGAGCCTTCATTCGCACTATGCCGGGGTGAGTCTCGTGTAGGGATTCTAGAACACGCCTTTGGAGCGGGGGCGGAATCACTACCCTACTGCCCCATAGTATGCAGCCCTTGTGTGCGGCTAATTCCTCCCTCCTCGCCTTGTAAGGCCTGAATTCCTCACCCATGTTTCCCTCTGGCCACCCCCTCACCACCCAGTCGAGCACCCGTGCCAGTGTCTTGTGTTTCTGAGTGGCCTTGGCCACCTCCGCGGCGTGGAGTGGCGGCTCCGGGAGGCTCTCTATCATCATGACCTGGTGTGCGGGTGCGGGGTCCGGACCCGTCTCCGGGAGCGGCAAGCGGCTGAGCGCATCCGCGTGACCCATAGCCTTGCCGGCCCTATGAACCAGTGTGTACGTGTATGAGTTGAGGAATTGGTTCCACCTCAACACGCGCTGTGAGAGTATTTGGGGGGTCTGTCTGTCTGGGGCTAGTAGACCTAAAAGGGGCTTGTGGTCCGTGGCAATTGTGAACCGTCTCCCATATAGGTACTCATGGAACTTGCGGACCCCCGCCACGATTGCCAAGGCCTCTTTGTCGATCTGCGCATAGTTGCGCTCGGCTGGGGTGAGCGTGCGGGAGTAGTATGCGACCGGTACCTCCCTCCCATCTGGCAGCTGATGCCCCAGGACTGCCCCCACCCCATACGGCGACGCATCGCATGCCAGGATGACGGGGAGGGCCTCGTCAAAATGGTGGAGCACCGCATTGGACACCAGGACGTCCTTGACCGCCTGAAACGCGGCGGCCTGTCGTTTGCCCCAAACCCAAGGGGCTTTCTTGTCCAGCAGCCGGTGAAGGGGCTCCGCGAGGGCAGCCTTGTGGGGGAGGAAGGAATGGTAAAAGTTGAGCACCCCCAAGAAGCTTTGTAGCTCCGCTTTGCTCGTGGGGGCCGGGGCTTGTACGATGGCTCGGGTCTTTTCTTCCGTGGGGTGGATTCCAGTTGCGTCTACGGCGAACCCTAGGAACTCCACCCGGGGAACCCCCAGCAAACATTTCTCCCTCTTGACCTTGAGCCCCGCGGTCTGGAACCGGCGGAGCACCTCTCGGAGGCGGTTGCCAAATTCTTCGGGGTCCGGGGCGGCGACTAAAACGTCGTCGAAGAACGGCTGGACTCCGGGAATTCCTTTAAGGAGCGAGTCCATTATGCTCTGGAAAATCCCCGGAGCGACGCTCACCCCAAACTGCAGCCTCTTTACGCGGAAGGCCCCTCTGTGCGTCACGATCGTTTGGGCCTCTGCCGTCTTGCTGTCTACGGGGAGCTGCTGGTAGGCTTGGGCTAGGTCTAGCTTCCCGAATATCCTAGCCCCCGCTAGGGCGGCTAGGACGTGGCTCACTACCGGCACCGGATAGGGGTTGTCCTGTAGAGCCTTATTTATGGTGCATTTATAATCGGCACATATCCGCACCTCCCCGGTTGGTTTGATGGGGGTAACGATGGGGGTTTCCCAAGTGGCGTAGTCCACCGGCTTAAGGACGCCTTGTGCCGTGAGGCGGTCTAGCTCTGCCTCAATCTTAGGTTTCAAGGCGAACGGGACCCTCCTGGCCTTGAGCCGAATCGGCCTGACTGTGGGGTCTAGGGGCAGGGAGATGGCCGGCCCCCGGTAGCTTCCTAGGGACCCATCGAATACCTCGGGGAATTCCTTGCAAATCTCCCCGAACCCACGGGGCGTTAAGGTCTGCCCCACCCCCTCCACGCGGATTCCCATGGGTTTGAACCAGGCCAGACCTAGCAGGGTAGCCAGCTGGCGCTTTACCACCAGGATGTCCAGCGGGCCGTGGAAGGACCCCCGCTCGACTTGTACCCGCGCCCACCCTGCAATTTGCACCGGGTTCTTCTGGAAGTCCCGGAGTATGAAGTCTGCCGGCCGAAGTTGCAGCCGCTGGCGGGGACACAGTTCTCTTAGGGTTTCCTCCGCTATGAGGGAAATGGAGGACCCTGAGTCCACCTCCATTTGGCAGGGGTTCCCCTCGATAAGGACCGTCACTTTGATTTTATCGGGGGAATCGTGGGGCAAGTTCAGTACCTGTAGGGACGTAGAGTCTATCGCGTGGGACTCCGCGGACTCGTGGTACGTGGTCGGCTTCCTGCGGTTGGGCTTGGCTCGGCAAGCCCTGGCGATGTGGCCGGTCTTCCCGCAGCTCCTGCAGTCCCAGGTCCGGTACTGGCAGTCTCTCCTCTCGTGGGGGCCGCCGCAGCTGGCGCACTTGGTGGCCGGGGCTCTCTCCGACGCTGGTGGTCGGTCGGTCGCTCGGGGGCGTTGGGTCGCTCTGTTGGGTGGCCCGGCTGGGCGGCGTAGCTGATGGGCTTCCTCCTCCTCGGGGCCGTCGTGGTCCAGCTCTTCGTGGTGGGCGGCTTCCATCTTGGCCCGGGGAAACGTTCGGGCGGTTCGTTCCCACGCCACCGCCTCGCTGAAGGCGGCCTGGAGGGTAAGCTCTTCTTTGGCGAAGAGCTTTTGCTGGAGCCTTTCGTCGCGGAGGCCCCACGTGAATCTGTCCGCCAGGGCTTCCTCCAGTTGGGGGAGGTTGCAGTTCCCGGCGAGTTTGCGGAGGGCCGCCAGGTAGTCCGCGGCGGACTCGCCCGCGATCTGGTCCCGTTTGTGGAACAGGAACCTGCGAGCCACCCGCGAGGGCTGTGGTGAGAAGTGTCCCGTGAGGAGTCGGATGATCTCGTCATAGGATTTCTCCGCCAGACGGGCGGGTGCCGAGAGACCCTTGGCGATCTCGAACGTGGCAGGCCCACAGACGCTCATGAGAACGTCCCTCTTTGCTCCGGCGTCAGTGATCTTGTTGGCCCGGAGGTAGAACTCGACCCGCTCCGCGTAGGACTCCCATCCCTCTGGATTTGTAGGGTCGAAGGGCTCGAGGTAGCCGGTGATTCCTCCTTGGTTGGCCATGATGGCGGCGGCGGTCGCTTGTTGCCCAGATCTCCGTCGTAGCCGCTGAGGCTAGTATCCCACCTTCGTCGCCAGTGTAACGTACTCGAAACGGAGATGAGAGTAGGGCAACATGGTTTATTGGGAGCACGTTGCTAGAGGGGGAACACGCGGGCCGGGTCCCGCTTATATACAATCCCGGGTACAGCCTACTGGGTTGGTCGGGCCAATCCTGCCCCGTTGAACTTCCCACCACAGCTGGAGATAGGCGGGGAACTGGCTCCCGGCGCTGGGGCTCCTGGGACTGCCCAGTTGCCCCCCCCGTCTGGTCGCATGACATTTCTTGATACACTACACCTGCCTTTCCCTGCTCTCCCATTGACTGAGCCACCAGTCACACTGATATACAGAGGAGAGAAAGAAAACTTTCCTTTGATTAGTTGAGAAAGGGAGGAGGAAGGAGACAGCCAGAGAAAGGCTTCCCTTGATTGGCGGGGGATTCCCCCCTATCCTCTGGAAAGGGGAAAAAATGGTGTCCTGTGCCAATGGACCAGATACACAGAGAGAGATTGAAGTCCTGTACTTAAGACCAACAACATTGTCAGAGAGAGAGACTTGGTCTGAAAAGTATCACTAAAGGCCTCTGAGGCACAACTCATTGGGGCCAGTTCAGAACTGAGAAATTCCTGGAGATTCTGTTGTGGCGTTGAGGAGGGCATAGGAGTTAGGGCTTCAGAGTGGGGTCTGCCAGGCCACAGGTTCTTGCTGTGGAAGCTGACTGGGTGATTTTGGATCACTTGCAGACTTCCAGCCTAGGGTTGCCAGGTTCAATTCAAGAAATATCTGGGGGCTTTGGGGGTGGAGCCAGGAGCAAAGTTGTGACAAGCATAACTGAACTCCAACGGGAGTTCTGGCCATCACGTTTAAAGGAACTGCACTCCTTTTAAGTGCTTTCCCTCTAATGGAAATAATGAAGGATGGGGCAACTTCTTTTGGGGCTCATAAAACTGGACCCCCCTAGTCCAATCCTTTTGAAACGTGGAGGGTATTTTGGGGAGAGGCACTGGATGCTTGGTGCATCTACCTCAAAAAACAGCTCCCTCAGAGTCCCAGATACCTTGGATCAGTTCTCCATTATACCCTGTGGGAATCAGCCTCCATAGGGAATAATGGAGTACCCATCAGATTTCCCTCCCCCCACACTTTCTGATGACCCTGAAGGGGGGGGAGGGCCTCCAGACCGAGGGATCCCCTGCCCACAACTGGGGATTGCAAACCTAACAAAATATTGTGATGCGATTACGAAAACCATTGAAATCAATAACAGCAATTTATCAAGGAATCTTATAAATACAATGATATTTTCACAATTTTTCAAACATTTTTACAAGGTCAGTAATTCATACAAAGCCATTCACAATAACTGAGCACATACAATACTTTGAGAGAATATAATTATCACAATAAAGTGCTGAGTGCAAAAAGTGCTTGCATATTAAGTATCAAAAGTCCATTTTCTGACGACTCCACAGGTCCACCTCTGGCGGAGCCCGAAGCCAACTGGCACTTGCTGCGCCGTTTCAAATTCCTTTGTCAAAGAGGGGAGATAGAAGTTCTTCCAAAACTTTTACTGTACAAAAAATGACATCTTGAACTTATACTCATTTTAATTGCAGTCTACCCACCAATACCTTGGCTTAAACAATTAAAACAACTCACCAGTAAAGAAACATTCAAAAGCACATACAAGCACTCGCAAACCTTCCAAGGGCATATTACCGCAATTCAATTGACATCAAGCCCAGTATGTAGGAGAGCTAGTTTGGTGTAGTGGTTAAGTGTGCTGACTCTTATCTGGGACAACCGGGTTTGATTCCCCACTCCTCCACTTGCACCTACTAGCATGGCCTTGGGTCAGCCATAGCTCTGGAAGAGGTTGTCCTTGAAAGGGCAGCTGCTGTGAGAGCCCTCTCCAGCCCCACCCACCTCACAGGGTGTCTGTTGTGGGGGAGGAAGGTAAAGGAGATTGTGAGCCGTTCTGAGACTCTTCAGAGTGGAGGGCGGGATATAAATACAATATCTTCTTCTTTTTAAAGGTACAGTACCCAAATTAACCACACCTGTTCATCAAATTTTTACAAAAGATTATGAGCCTGCCAACATGCACTATTATAAACTAAATAGTTCTTACAAAAACAAGAGAAATTGATGTTATTATTTAGACCATTTGGCACTAATGATTGTAAAGGAAAAATCCAAAATGTTTCTTCTCGTAACAAACTTTTTTTTTTTTTTTTTGCAAACTCATTATGGAGCCCCACAGTATTTTGTTTGGTTTGCTATCTCCCCGTGATTCTCCTTTGGTATATTATGCACAACTGGGGATTGGCAACCCTAACCCACCTCACAGAGTTGTGAGAGGAGAATTATGCAAGCTGCTTTGGTCCCTCCCCCACTGTGGAGAAAGATAGCCTATGTAGAGGCTGTGGCCGGCGGGGGGAGACAATGGAAAGCTGAAGTCAGAGGGTCAGGTGAAGGGAAAGAGATAGGGTTGTCGACTCCAGGTTAGGAAATTCCTGGGCATTTAAGGGGTGGGGCCTGGAGAGTGTAGGGTTTGAGGAGGAATGGGACCTCAGACAAGCACAATGCCATTTTCCCCTGGGGAAACTACTATTGCCAATCTCCGGATGAGGGCTGGAGATCACTCAGAATTACAACTGCTCTCCAGATGGCAAAAATCAGCTGCCCTTGAGGTGGTGGTGAGGGGAGTTAATGCCTTCATGTGGGTGGGAAGACAGCTCAGAGCCTCTTTCTAGAGCCCAATGTATTTTTCTTCACTTCTTTGTAGTAATATATAATTTATATTGCATTTTCAGTTCCCTCACATGAATAAGTAGTATCCATAATGGCTCAGACGAGCCTTACCTTGTGAGTTTAGAAGCCAAGTAGGGTTGACCAACAGTCACTACTTGGACAGAAAATCATCAAGGAACGCTGGGGCTGCTATGCAAAGGCTAGCCATAGTTATCTCAGGAGTTGTCCTTGAAAGGGCAGCTGCTGTAAGAGTCCTTTCAGCCCCACCCACCTCACAGGGTGTCTGTTGTGGGGGGAGGATATAGAAGATTGTAAGCCTCTCTGAGTCTCTGATTCAGAGAGAAGGGTGGGGTATAAATCTGCAGTCTTCAGTCTTCTTATAAGCCTTTTGGTGGTGGAACAGGCTGATTAATATTGGCATTATTATCATAATGCTCCTTTTTATAAGCATGCTGTGTGTGGGGGGATCAATACATTCTAGGTTAGCAGAAAGTTAATTGATATAGGCTACTAGCATGGACTCAAATATTTGATTGCAAGTTCTATAATTAGAACACAACGATGCAATAAATTCAGAATGATTTTGAGCTCACAAAGCAAGCTTTGCCAGGTGTGGGGGGTGTGTGGAACGGAAGAACTGACTCATTCTAGGAAGAGAGACTTCTTGTTGATTTTATATAAAAAAAACAGATGGAATGGCTTGTGGGAAACCTGCTGAGGCAGCATTTAACCTAAGGACTAATAGTCCTTGTAATATGACAGAGCAGCAGTTATGCTGTCTCTGCTCAGCACAACATGGCTTCAAAAAACAAAGCCTTGTGCCTAATTAGTTGAATTTGGCATAATTAGTGAATGGAGTTTCCATTATTAGTACAATACCAAGTGCAAATAAGATGCCTTCTGACCTTTCAAACCAGTTTTGTGTACTAGAACAAGCCAGCTTAATATATATATTTTAGGATGATGTCTAAATAGCTCCTGTGTTAAACTACATCTTATATGTGGTATTTGGAATCTGAAGTCTCTGTCTCTCTCTCTGGTAGAATTGTCAGAATTTCAGTGTTTTTAAAAACTGAGGGACCTCCATAACAGTCATTTAGAAGTGCAACTCTGCAGGTTTTCACTAGTTCAGACCCCTCTGATTCTTGCCTTCTGTATTAATTGAAGCAGTCATAGATCAAACTACAGCCTTCAGCCAGTACACATCTAATTGACATAGTTCCGCCTGTCCCAACGTCTAACAAGCCACTTTAGGCAAGGGAGTTATCAGGTGCATATTGAATTCCCTTTCCTCTCACACCAGCCCCTAAGCTTGTTAGAGGTCACTGAGCTTTTGAGAATCACAGGCTGCTCAGAGCACAGCATAGACTGTGGGGGAGGACAATTTGGTTTCTTCCAGAAGGAGGGAGGCATCAAAAATGCCATTATTTGATCTCACCATTCTCAAGAAGACTCCAGTCTTCTCCTCACAACTAAAATGTAGAATTAAAGACATTTTGTTGAAGGGGATTAGCCTTTAAATATTCCCGTCTTCACCTCTTCCATGTGTTAGCTGCCTTAAGCAAAGAGGAAAAGTGGGGTATAAATATTTGAATAATAAATAAGTAAAATTACATCCAGGACTTTGCGGGGGAGGGGGATGTATAATCACACTTTCCCCTCTCTTTGCGCCTTGTAAAAATATCTAATGTTTAAAGCAGTCCTGTTGTTTTTCTAGAGGTCTTGCAATCTAGCAATCCAATGTTGAATACAGCAATAAATAGCTGAGGCTGCTGGTTAATAGCTGAGGCAGTGGCACAATGCAGTGGCAGACTTTTTCTTTCTTTTTCCACCTGGCACATCAGAAAAACATCAGCATCTGCTCCTCCAGCAGCCTTTGAATAGATGAGGAATGTCACCCATCTCATTATGACCTCACTAGCAGTGTGAAGGACATAAATATTTCAGAAGAAAGTCAGGCTTGAATGAAAACAATCCCTGCAGAAAGGAATGTTTCCTCTCTCAGCCTATAATAATGGCTGGCGCAAAGTAAAGGACAAGCACTATGCACTACATGGGGAACACATGGTTAGTTATGTGAACAGAGCAAGCTGCCTTTGCCTGACTTCTGTCATCAGTCTCTCAAGTTCAGTATTGTCTCCTCCAACAGGCAGTAGTTCTCCAGGGTCTCAGGTGGAGGAGGCCTTTCACATCACCTTCTCCCTGGAGTTTGTAACCGGAGAGACCAGGAGCTGAATCTGAGAACTTCTATATACAAAGCAAAATGCTTTACCACTGAATTACAGCCCAGTCCTGGGCGACAAAAATCCCTCCGTAGGTATGACAACTATTACCATTTGGAATCAGAAATAACCCTGGTCAAAAGTGTAAGGGCTACTTCTGCAGCAGCGGAAGACTGTAGCCAAACTGGGTGTCATTTTAGTTGAGCAATTACAGATTCTTCAGGCTTCCTGAAGCAGCTCTGCTTAAGCATGTTTCTGCAAAGTCAATAGGACCGATGGTGTGTTGGGAAAAATGCTGCAATACTTTGTAAGATAAAGACAAGCTCACACTCTTCTGTAATAGCTCTTGACCTTGAATGGCTGGAAGCCAGTAAGGAGTGGCTGAGTAAATCTCCTGTACTTGTGTGACAAAGCAGACCTCACTCTCTCTTGCCTGACTGCTACCTCCCAACTTTGGTCGTCTTCAAGCAGATAAATAGTAGTTCTTGTTCAGCAGCTGTTCTCTCAGAACTTTGATGAGAGGATCTCGGGGAGGGGGGGATGGTTGTTCGCTTTTACCATTTAAACTCTTTTTACCTTGCTTAAGTATTCCATTGCCTTGATTGGTTTTACTGCTGCTTTTATGCTGTGATATTACTGCTTCTCTCATTGTTTTATGACAGTTTTATCATGTTGTGAACTGTTTCAAAGCCTTATGCTGGGGGGAGGGTAGAACAAATGTCAAAAATTAATGCAGTGGACTTCTATGAGGTGACTTTTTCCACACACTCCAGCCGCAATACATCACCTCTTCCATGTGTTGTTTGTTGCGAGGGGGGAAATGGAGGAGGGGAGAACCATGTTTGCCAGCCTGAGCTCCTTTGGAGGGAGGGTGGGATAGATATGTGATAGACAGACTGACTTTACAGCTAGACCAGCCTTATTTAGCAAATATATAGCAAAAGATTGTCATAAAGTATTGGGAAAGCATATATTTGTATACTGAAACCAGTAATCTTGATTGAATTACTAGAACTCTCTACGATGATGAGATCAGAGGAGTTTATTAAATTGTAAATGCCTCTCAAGTTCGATAGATCCCATTAGACAGCCGTGTTGGTCTGAAGCAATAGAACAAAGCAGTAGACAAGTGCACCTTTAAGACCAACTAAGTTTTATTCAGAATGTAAGCTTTTGTATGCTCTTTCGTAGTCTCAGGTTGGATGTATGAAGCAAAAGCACCTGTTATTAAACTGCAGCCCAAGTCCAGAACTGAACCAAAATGGAGGTGAGGGGAATGACATTAGCTGCTTTGGGTACCCAAGGAGGTACAAATTAAGCAAATAAATAAATTGTGATGTGTGAATGTTTCTGTATTCAAACTGCAGTCTTATCAGCTGTCTTGAAAAAATAGCTCTAAATTATATTGCATCTGTTTTGTGCATGGAGTTCTTACAGTGCTGTCTCCACAGCTGTCCCTCACATTCCTTTATCAGCATATTGCCCAATCTACCTAAAACATGGGCGGGGGGGCGGGGGAGGGAATAAGAGTTATTTTAATTGGATGTTGTCATGAATCATATACTGCCTTCTCCTCCTCCTCTGGCTGCTTGATGAAGCAGCCTGCAGGCCACAGTGCAGCCCTAGGCTTGCCAACCTCCAGGTGGGGCCTGAAGATCTCTTGGAGTTACAGCAGATCACCAGATTATAGCTCCAGATCTCCAGATTTCTCCATTTTGAGAAAATGACTGCTTTGGATGGTGAACTCTATTGTATCACATCCCAATTAGGTCCCTCTCAAAACCCTGCCTTCCCAAGGTCACACATCCAAATCTCCAGGAATGTCCCAACCCCATTGGCAACTCTAGCAGTCTCTCTTCCCCACTCAGAAGCCTGGCCTTTTTCCTTTTGGCCTACATTTCCCAGACGTTCCCTGAGCCTGTGATAAGACTTGGCAAAATTGGAGGGAAAATGAAGGTCAATCATCATCACTGAGGTGCTTGGACCAGGAGAGGAATAATATAAGGCCCCCTTGAAAAGGGAAGGCATTCTTCTCACAGGAGCTGAGTGCCAGAGAAGCAACTCCCAGCGGGAGGGTGGGTTGGACCCTGTAGGGACCAGAGAAGTAGCTGTGCTAGGAGACTTTGTTGTTTTTCTGGCTGACTCCTTTACGTGTTAATCTTGTCCTGCTTGCTGAAAACCTATTCCCTGTTAAAGCTGTTGCTCATAGGGGAGGGGGAGATACTAGGGTTACCACCAGGTGCTAATGGCACACCATGGGGAGTGGGAGGGAGCATTCCAGGAGTGAGGCAGGATTATGCGTGATGTGCCCAATGCAATGACATCACATGGAAGTGACATCATCATGTCTGGAACGTCACATAGTGATGCTCTGGTATTTGGGTAAAACTCTATGGTAAAATTGGCATCAAACCATAGAGTTTTGTCCAAATACCAGAGCATCCCTGGTGTGATGATATCACTTCCGTGTGATGTCATCACATCAGGAACATAGCCGTCACTTGAGAGATTGAAAATGGGCATGTATGAGTACATATGAACATAGGAAGCTGCCTTATACTGAATCAGACCCTTGGTCCATCAAAATCAGTACTGTCTACTCAGACTGGCAGCGGCTCTCCAGGGTCTCAAGCTGAGGTTTTTCATACCTACTTGCCTGGACCCTTTTCAGTTGGAGATGCCGGGGATTGAACCAAGCAGATGCTCTACCACTGAGCCACCATCCCTCCCAGCCAAGATGACTCTTTGACTTATGAAGAAGCTGTAATCAGCGGAATGTGGTATCAAGCTGGTGATCACATGAAGGTGAATTTTCCTTCGAAGTCAACATCTGTGGAAGGACTCCAGTCTACGTGTTACTTTGGAGTAGAATTACTCGGAAAAGACTTGTGAATTTGTTTGGAGTCATCCAGTGTAATTAATATATGTTGTATGGGACTTTTCATAATAGATTATTATTGCTATTTTTGTGTGAGTTTTTTGATGCTTATGCACCTTCAGATTATATTGCAGTTTTCTAAATTCTGTATCAAGTGTTTGGTATTTTTGGCACAGTTGTTTTTGAATATACTATTGATACTGTGCTGCCACTGTTCTTTCTCTATTCAGGGACTGGGAAATGGCAACCCTAATACTCTGGGCCCTCCCTAGTTTGAATCCTGTGACCAGAGTGGTGAGAGCTAGACAAGGCCCTTGCCTGCTCCTGGACTGAAGGGGGCAAGAGGGAAAAGAGGTGTGTGGGGACTAATGGGAATGGATGGTCATCTTAGACGAACTGTCATGTGGCCTCCTCACACCTGCAACAGATGCCTTGAGTCTACTGAATTCATTGTGAAAAGGGAGTGTTGCAGGCCTTTCTAGTTTGTGTGCCTGATTCCCAAAGCTAAGCATGTTCATGTCAACTGAATATATAGTTGATTTTAAAAGATGCATGACCTGCCTATGAAGTCTCTGGGGCATAAGCAAGTCAGCAAATTTTATATCTAGACGAGCAGCAGCTGCCTAACCAGTTGCCATGTGCATGTAAATGCTGCCAACTGCAAGGAAGAAAAGTACTCAAAATACATTTCAGTTTACACTGCAAATATGCCGCTGAAGTGGAAATATAAGATGCTCAACTTGAGAAGAAACTGGCCATACAAGAAATACAACTCTGATTTTTTTAAACATCTTGTTTGCAAAAATGTAATAAAAAGGTAAAGGTAGTCCCCTGTGCAAGCACCAGTCATTTTCGACTCTGGGGTGACTTTGCTTTCACGACGTTTTCACGGCAGACTTTTTACGTTTTCAACAGGCATTCCTGTTGCCTTTTCACCTGCCATGTTTAAAACTAAAACCTCCCTGACAGTCTGACTTGACCATTTCATCTTAAAACTGGAATAAGTTTATGTATTGTGAATTAATATCAAATCCTGGGGAGGGACGGTGGCTCAGTGGTAGAGCATCTGCTTGGGAAGCAGAAGGTCCCAGGTTCAATCCCTGGCATCTCCAAAAAAGGGTCCAGGCAAATAGGTGTGAAAAACCTCAGCTTGAGACCCTAGAGAGCCGCTGCCAGTCTGAGAAGACAATACTGACTTTGATGGACCAGGGGTCTGATTCAGTATAAGGCAGCTTCATATGTTCATGTTCATCCTGCTGGATGGTTCAGATGAAATAGTTTAATTATGTGGAGGATATCAAACACTGCTTTTCATTCACATAAGAAACCTTCAGATTAAATTCACTCTTGCCCTTATTTTGATCCAAAACATCTCCCTCTCCTGTATATTTCTCTAACTTAAATTCACATCTAAGCAATAGAAACCAAAGATTTTTTTTTAAGCAGATAAGGGATGCCAATTGCCTTGCCGGGGGGGGGGGGGGGGGACTTGTCTCTTTAATATAAACTCAATGGGATAAGGTTAGTCTGGCATGACTTGTTCTTGAGAAACCCATGCTGGCTTTTAATAATCACATCCATCTTTTCTAAATGTTCAAGGACTGACTGATGATTTGTTCTAAAACTTTTCCAAGTATAGATGCCAAGCTGACAGGTTGGTAATTAGCCGGATCCTCCTTTCCCCCCTTCTTGAAGATAGGAACATTTGCCCACCTCCAATCTTCTGGCACTTCACTTGTTCTCCAAGAATTCTCAAAAAAAAAAATGGTCTGAGGCTCAGAGATTATGTTCGTGAGTTCTTCTAGTATCCTTGGATGCCAAGGGTTGGCAGATGCCAGGATTGGCCAAGGGTTGGCAGATGTGAGTGAATATCACAGGTGGGGGTGTAGTGGAATGCCAGGAGTGCAGAGGTGGTTGAGAGGAAGAGGTGGTTGTGGGTAGGTGGTAGTTGGAGGGGGTGGGGAGGGAAATTTGGGGGGGGGGTGCGTTGGAAGACAGCAAGAGTGTAGGACACTTGCTCAGAGACTCTTTCTAGAGCCTGTGGTATTTCCCTTCCCAATGGGCCTTATTCCTAGTACTATTTACCTCATTACATCTGGAATTCCAGTTTTTTAAAAATCAAGAAATCAGTTTATAGTAGCAGACAGGAGCATTCTGCCATAGTGAGCTGCTTGTGATGGATTAAGGTTTGCTTGAGCTACATTTGTTTAAATCCTTCACTGAATTATAAAGATATTGAGATGGCAGCTTTGTGCAGGGCACATAATTGGCCAATTTACATTGCCTTCATAATCAGGGAGAATGCAGGCAGAGCAGCCCCCCACCAAGAGCAAAGTACTCTAAAGTGACTGATGTATTATTAAACCCTTCATACGCTTTAGCTTTAGGCACCATTGGATCATCACAGCTCGGAATCATCCACTGAAATATGATTTTAATAACATCAATTAGTAGATATGTTTTATAAGAGAGATGTTTTCCCCTGAAGCATACATATCAAGACATATCCAAGCTGCATGACAGGTGGGCATTGTAAGTAGTACAGGCAGGGTTTATAGTAGCAGGTCAAGGGAAAGAGAGACAGTTCTACAAAAATACCTTACAAATCTGACTAGTTCCTAGAGCAGCCAACAGTGCCACAGATCATGTCCAAAGAATACACACAAAATGGAGGTACTATTGGTAAGTGATCAAATCATGCAGTACTTCACCTGTTCCAAAGGGATTACATATCCCCTTAAGGATCAAATGCATAGTACTCTTAGATCCAGGGTATTCTTTGATTCAGCTTTACCCTTGAATAAAGTGTTTTTCACCAGCTTTGGTTCCTCCAAGGTAGAAATTGTCTGGCCATCATTATCCATGATCTAGTAATTATCAAGCTTGATTATTCTTATACATTATAAGTGGTCTTACCTTTGAAGATACTTTGGATACTTTAGTAGGTCCAGAGTAAGGCAGGGGAAAAAGGAAAGGTCCCCTGTGCAAGCACCAGTCATTTCCGACTCTGGGGTGACGTTGCTTTCACAATGTTTTCATGGCAGACTTTTTATGGGGTGGTTTGCCATTGCCTTCCCCAGTCATCTACACTTTCCCCCCAGCAAGCTGGGTACTCATTTGACTGACCTTGGAAGGATGGAAGGCTGAGTCAACCTCGAACCGGCTACCTTAAATCCCAGCTTCCACCGGGGATCGAACTCGGGTCATGAGCAGAGCTTAGGACTGCAGTACTGCAGCTTTAACACTCTGCGCCACGGGGCTCTTTTTAGAGTAAGGCAACCAGAGTGTTATCTGGAATGCTTATACCAAACACATTTTCTGAAAAAGGGGTGTGTTGTTTATGCAGACCTGAATGGAGACTATGGTGTGTGTTCCTACCTGCCTCATTGGAGCCATTGGGGACTCAGAAACAACGGACAGCGGAATCCAAACACCTGTTGCCCTGCTCCAATCACAAGCCCCTGGCCAATTTGAATGACCCAATGGCGTGCTAGCGTGGGAACCTTGAAGTGTTTATAAGTTGGCCCCATTGGCCCAGTTCCTCAGAGTGCAGCCCTATACTATGCTGTACTTAATAAAGAGCTATGATCACTGCCACCTCGCTTCTTCCTTGCGCTGAACCCGCTATACTATAATGATGATGAAGGTGGGATCCGGATGAGCGAAGCCCAGGACCAACCGGCATCGTCCAGCACACCGAGCTCCAGTGCCACCGTGCAACCAACACCGACACCTGGCCCTAATATGGCTGTTGCTCCTGGACCACATGGGTACATCCTGGAACTCGATCCAGCACACCCAGAGACGTGGGATACCTGGGAGAAGCAGCTGAACTATTTCATCTGGTATCACAAGATCACCAACGAGAACTAGCAGAAGTTGCTCCTGCTCAGCATCTGCGGCATGGCCACCTTGTGGTTGGCAGAGGGCCTCATCTTGCCCCCCACGCTTAAGGAGCCCACTTACAAAACACTGGTGGAGAAGCTATTTAACAGCTTCTTACCCCAGCTGACATGCATGACCCGACAAATCGACTTCCGCTCGTGGAAGCAGAGGTCAGGGGAGACCCTAGCCATCTCCCTTGCGGAGCTCTGCTGGCTGGCCCTTAATGGCATGTTCTCGAACCTCGAGGAAGCCCTACTCGATTGCTTCGTGACTGGCCTCCAGGATGAAAAGATGTAACGGAAGCTGGGGATCCACAATCACGCTAACAAAGGCGCTCCACAAGGCCACTGGTTATGTGAGATCCCAAAAGGAGCGACACACAACCTGGGTGCATCGGGCCCACCACTGCATCTGCATCTGAGGACTCACATGTTGACGATGCACTCAAGCTTCACCACGCGACCCCAAAGTGCCCGGTGCCACGTGCTACTGAAACAGCGCCTGCCCGAGAGTGTGCCAGCTGCGGGGAGCCCCACAAGTGCTACTCCTGCAAATTCTTTTTTTCCCCTGTAATAGTATTTTTATTTTCTTCAAAACCCAAGAACACAAAGAAATACAAACAAAACCAACAACAACAACAAAACAAACAAAACATAACAACATAACATAAATTAGGATGGATATGAAGCTTCCATACATAACCATCCATCAATGCACAACCGTGTATCTCCTTCACAATATTTCTAACTCCTCTTCACTCAACATACCACCTTACTAACCTTTTAACTGGCTTCATTCACTAAAAAAACAAATAAACCACATGCCATTATTTACTTTTGCATATCCAATCATTGAGCGGTGACCCATTCCTTAGTTTATATTAATTCTGTTCCCTTCACAAAATATTTAGCAAACCCTTCACTCTCTTTCTCTCTCCTTCCTTCCTTCCTTCCTTCCTTCCTTCCTTCCTTCCTTCCTTCCTTCCTTCCTTCCTTCCTTCCTTCTTTCTTTCTTTCTTTCTTTCTTTCTTTCTTTCTTTCTTTCTTTCTTTCTTTCTTTCTTTCTTTCTTTCTTTCTTTCTTTCTTTCTTTCTTTCTTTCTTTCTTATTGAGATCATTTGTGCAGACTAGTAGAGTTAGTTTTGACCTTTTCTTCCTCCCCAATCATGGAGTTTCTCCTAAAACATTAATCTTTTGTTCAGTAATTTTCAATAATTGATCTGTTAAGATTTTCCAACTTGCCTCCTTACCCATTTTTCTGTTAAAGGTACTATAATCTTCCCTCTGAATTATGGGCTGAATTACCCTTATATAAATCCTCTATTTCTTCCTCTGTATCCAAGGGCTCCATTTCTGTTATTACTCCCAGTGCATCACTTGAATCATGTGAAATGTCTTCTTGTTTTTGTTCCAGAACTCTTGAGGTCTCAAACTATAAATTACCTGTTCCATCACAGGACTAACTAACTTTCCTTCTTTAATCACTTGAGTTGTCTTATCTACCTCCAATATTTGATTAGCAACCTTCACTTTAAAGACTGAGTTAAGTCCAGAATCTCTTCCTTAGTTCCTAGTATTTGTTCCTGTAGGTTATCCATTTTTTAATTCAACCCGCCCATCTGCTCTGCTAGATTCACCTGCATCTGATTCAATACTGTCCCAAAATAGATTTGCATATTATCTTGTAATTCTTTGATCATGTCCTGAAATATTGTGGGCCCCATTGATTCTGGAGCACCCAGTGAGGCTGCTGACTTGACCAACATCCTCATATTTTAAATATTATATTTTTAACCTAAAGACCAATGTCTTTATTTATACTAGTATTCAGGGAGGGGTATTTTCCTTGCTTATTCATCTTGATTGTGCATAAGTAGTTTGGGAGATTACTTATATTCCTACACCTTTCTACTAGTAATTTTTACTTATCTGTTTTTCAGTTAGAATTGATTTTCAATACAATTCAATATCAACACAATGATCACAAAATATTCCTTAATTATAACTATTAATTGCTGTTTCTTATCATTTGTTATATTTACAATACTTTTTATACTTCCTATTTTTCTGCACAAATTCAAATCAAACTACTTAGGTCATTAATTATTTCACTAAATAGTACAATTGTTCAAATCAAAACAGCCTGAGTTAATTACTGAATAGATTGCTTCCATTTTATAATAATAGAACACTCACACCCATTCACAAAATCTCTCACTCCCAGCCCTCTTGATTCAAACCCTGCTATTTCAAACTCTACTGTTTCAAACTGTTCTAATCAACCTTCCATACAGATCCTAACGCTCTCACACCCACTCCCTATCTCTCACACACTCTGACTCTCTGCTGTTGTTTCTATTTCACATTCAACCACACCCATCTATAAAGCATTTCTTTACAGTCCAATATATCTCCTGGAAGTTTCTTAAAGCTCCCTAAAGTTCCTGTCTTCTTTCTTCTCTTCTATCTTCTCTCTTCTTCCTCCTCTGGTTTTTCTCCTTTCTGTCTACTCGTTCTGCTGTAGCTTCCAATTCATCAATGAAACCCACTAACACACTAACGTATTTGTCCCAATTGTGAAAGCAGAACAAGGCAAAGAGGTTGCCTTAACCACAAATATTGTCTATCCATCCAGATATCATGGACTGCAGCTTGTCTGCAAAGTCAGTCTATCTTTACCAAATCTTTAACAGAGTCTGCTATACCGTTGTCCTAAGTTCTTCACCCTCTCTGTCATCTCCGCCCTTCTCTCCTCTCATCTGCACCATCTCCGCCTTTAAATCACCTTTAAGGCACGATATTCTGCTCAATCGTTTATCGGTCCTAAGCCTGATATCTTCACCGAAGTATATAACATAAAGTCTGTATTTTACCTTGCTAAGAGAGTCATTTCTGTTATCTTTTTTGTTGTTAGTATATCTTCTCCTCCTCCCCGGTATTCACAGCTTCTCCTTCCAAAGACGTCCGCACAGTCTGGGCTTCGGGAGTTGTATGAGCTCAAAAGAGAACAGAAAGTTCCTGTTTTTCACTCTTCTTCCCCCCTCTGCCTTGTGAACCCCCCAACCAGGGTCCTACCGGGCCTTCCTACTCAAGGAGACCCCAAAAAACTGCACGGTCGGCCCATTTCCTGCAAGAGCCATCGGGATTGTGACTACTACTACCATTGTGCTGAAACTGGATATCCCCCCCACTCATGCAAATTCCAGGACACTGTCTGCCACCAGTGCGGGAAGATGGGCCATCTGGCATGGGTTTGCCTTTCCAAGTCAACCCACCAGTCATCAGGGGGAGCAACGAAGCAACAAAATGGTCAATGCCACAAGGTCTCCATTGTTGAGGAACTACACTCTCTGACGGCATTGGCTGGCCAGGTATGCCAATTCTATGCCCTCCCCAGAAAAACTTAAAACCACAGTCCTAATAGAGGGCGCTCCATGCAAAATGGAGATTGACTCAAGGACCACCTATACAGTCATCTCAGCCCAGACCCTCAGACAACTGTGTCCGGAGGGGACCCTAACTGCACTCTTCCCCAGTCATCGTTCAGGACTTCCAGAAGCGGGAGGTCACAGTACTAGGGGTTGGCTTTTTCAGGGTGAAATATGAACAGTTCTCAGGAACTCTACCCTTGCTAGTGGTGAATGGGGAACTTTGTAGCTTATTAGGCCAGGCTTGGTTTGATCCTTTGGGAATCAGGGTGATGGGAATTCACCAGACCCCCACATTCATGGACTTTCAATGGATTTGCAGGGAATTCCTATCTGTATTCACCAGGACCCGAGGACTTATACGGGCTCCCCAGTAGCATTGCAGCCGAGTCCCCATGTGCAGCCCATACGGTTGAAGGCCCGGTGCGTACCCTTTGCCCTTAAGCCTAAAATAGAAGAGGAGCTAGACCACCTCGTGGTGCAAGAGGTCTTGGAGCCAGTCACCAACACACATTGGGAAACCCCCATTGTCACACCAATAGCAGCATCCACATCTGCATGTACTACAAATGCACAATAATCAGGGCGCTCCAGGACCATGCCTACCTGTTCCTGGTGGTCAGCCATGTTCTAGCATTACTGGTGGGGGCTAAAATCTTTGGCATGTTGGGCCTGGTCCAGGCTTACCAGCAGCCCTCTTCCACCTGGCCGAGGCTAAACGATCATGACAAGCACCTCCAGTTTGGGTTCAGCATGGCCCCGGGAATTTTCCAGAACTTAATGAACTTTCTTTTAAAAGGTACCCCTGGGGTCCAGCCATTTTTCAATGATGTGCTGATCGCTGCCGCAATGGAGGAGGAGTATCTCCGTGCTGTGCTCTAGCATTTTGACACAGCCAACCTGAAGGTCAAAAGGCAAAAGTGCTGCCTGGGGGTTCTAAAAACTGACTTTCTGGCCAACACTGTGGATGCTAGTGGGATCCACCCAGCACAGGAGAAGATCGGGGCCATCTGTGATGCACTGGCCCTCACCAACAAGGCAGAGCTACAAGCCTTCCTCGGCCTCTTGAACTTTTACCATGTCTTCCTTCCCCACAAGGTGGCCATGGCCGAGCCTCTCCATAGACTACTGGACAAGAGAGCTCCGTGAATCTGGGGCTGCTGCTTTCCATGTGGCAAAGGACCTCCTAATTTCCAACAGTTTGCTGGCACACTTTGACTAGCAGCTGCCCGTTGTTTTGGCCTGTGATGCCTCTACATACGGGGTGGGGGCAGTATATGTGCCGCTGGACGGCCACAAGGTCCCGGTGGCTTACTATTCTATTCTACAGAAACCAGAGCACAACTATGCGCAGATAGATAAAGAGGGTCTGGCCATAGTAGTAGGGGTTAAGAAATTTCATGACTACCTCCTTGGTCAGCCCTTCACCGTCCTTACAGACCATAACCCCCTGCTGGGCCTCTTTGCCACCAACCGCCAAATGCTGTCACCACGGGTCTTGCACTGGTCCATTTTCCTTGTAGGGTACCAATACGCCCTCCAGTACCACCCAGGGAAGGTGATGGGCCACGCAGACACCTTGAGCCGCCTGCCACTGCCATCAGGACCCGGATTCTGCTCCAGTGCACCAGATCCTGCTCACTTGGTTTCCTCCCAAACTGCCCTGTACATGCAAAGGACATTGCCCATTTCTTCGCCAAGGACAAGTTTCTTCGCATCTCCCAAGTTGGGGACTGGGTGTTGAGGGGATGGCCCACCAGCCGGGTGAGCCCAGATTTTACAGCATATGCGTCCCACTGGGAAAAGCTCTCAGTGCACAAGGGGTGTTTGTTGTGGGGAAGTAGGGTGGTGGTACCCCCAGCTCTGCAGCAATGAGTCCTCACTGCGCTGCATGAAACTCTCCCAGGGATCATGAGCATGAAGGCACTCGCCCGCAGTTACATTTGGTGGCCCGGGATTGATGATGCGATAGAGTCCCGGGTCGTCCAATGCCAACCATGTCAGGGGACTGCTACTCAAAATGGCTCGAGGTAGTCCATGTGGCATCTACCTCCTCCTGGTAGGTGCTCTCCGCATGGTTTTGGCAACACATGGCCTGCTAGACACCCTCGTCTCTGACAATGGGACAGCATACTCGTTGGGTGAGTTTCAAGACTTTTGCATTCAAAACTTGATTAGACACATTAGGTCAGTCCTCTTCCACCCGGTCACTAACGGTCAAACCAAAAGGATGCTGCGGTCGACTAAGGAATCACTTCGCTGCATCATCCAAGGGGACTGGGAGGTCCGCCATGCTGAATGCCTACTGTCCCAGCATACTATCTCCTGCACAGCCACCAACTGCAGCCCAGCAGAGTTCCTAATGGGTCAGCGGTTGTCCACCCTCCTGGACCAGTTTCACCCGGACCAAGCCCTAGACTTGCAGGAGATGCCAGAGGTGCTCCAGGTGTCCTGCGGGTTCGATACAGGTGACTTGGTTTTTGCTAAGAACTTTGGGGGTGGCCCAACCTGGATCCCAGCTCTGGTTGCCCAGGTATTAGGGTCGGTCATGTATGAGGTCACCATGGAAGGCAGGTCCACCATTAGGTGGTACATCAACCAGTTATGGTCATGCGAGGCTTTGGAGGACGAGATTGTGGATTACAGCCCCGATGATCAGCCAGCCATTCTGACTTCCCCATTGACTGAACCAGCAGAAGTAGAGGCCCTGGCTACCACCCCCCAGACCAAGCTGAAGGCCTCTGGGGACTCTGAACCACCGGCTGAAACTCCAGCATCAGCAGCCCCTCCGCTTGCCGCGCTGAAAGCGGCAACTGCTCCTCAGCCTACTCTGGAGCTCAGGTGATTTATGTGGGAATGCCACAAGCCTGCCTACCTAAAGGACTATGTTTGCTGAAGCTTGCGAACTAGGGGAGGAGGGATGTTGTGTATGTAGACCTGAATGAAGACTATGGTGTGTGTTCCTGCCTGGCTCATTGCAGCCATAAAGGCTGAGCTTGGGGACTCAGGAACAATGGACAGATGGATGCAAATACCTGTTGCCCTGCTCCAATCACAAGCCCCTGGCCGGTTTGAATGACCCAATGGTGTGTTAGTGTGGGAACCCTGAAGTGTATATAAGTTGGCCCTGTTGGCCCAGTTCCTTAGTCTTAGAGTGCAGCCCTATACTGTGCTGTACTTAATAAAGATCACTACCACCTCACTTCTTCCTTGCATTGGACCCACTATATTATAGGGTAGGACTTCATTGAGACTCAACCTGTTTCTGAACAGAATTCAAAGTGTTGAATTTGATCTACAAGAGCCTGAGCAATCTGAGATTGATTTATTTTAAAGCATAGTTTCTCCCAAATAAACATGTCAGTTAAAATCTTCATCAGATATCTCTAGATCCCTCTGACTATGAAAACCACGAATACCAAGGCTCCTCCCTGCTCACTCCACATGATGGAGAGTAATGGATGTATTTTGCCAGACACGGAAGGGGATTTTAATATCATATCACCACTGGCATGACTACATAAGACAACTATGCAAAATGTTTGCAATATACCCCCTCCAAAAAAACAACAACACATCATTTATCATTACTGTCATGGACAGGGCTTGTTTTGAACAGGAATACACAGGAATGCAGTTTTGGTTGGCTTGGCATCAGGGGGTGTGGCCTAAGATGCAAATGAGTTCCTGCCGGGCTTTTCCTACAAAAATAGCCTTGGTTGTGGAATTTAAGATGGTGGCATTGTAGAATGAGGGAGGTTAGTACAATGGAACTTCTCTGTAAATTTGACATAATTTTAGAGCAGGAAACATGGTGCACAGAGAAACCTTCACTAACTGGCTATAAGACATTTGCTTTATCTGCAGAGGCCTCACTGCACAGTAGAGCCAAAAGAGGGCTTTGTATTCTTATATCTACTTTGCTGAAAATAATGGAAGTAGTGCTTCGTAATTACTATCATTTTGTGCAAGCCTTGTGAAACTCAAGTTTCAGGACTATGAAGGTAAGGTGGCTATGGAACATGACATTCTCTTTGGTGGCATCCTGATTACAGAAATCCCTCTTTACTCAAATTAATTTGTTGATTACATTAAATCCTTTTAGGTGCCAGGTAAAAATTGTACTGTTTACCTACCATTTAATCACAAATAAGACTTCAACTCTCTGAAATACATGATTGTATGTCAGGCTATTAAAAAAAAAAATCTAATGGATTTTTAATATTTGTTAACCACTTTGAATGCTTTTTCAATTAAAAAGAGGGATTAAAAAATCAAATAGGAAAAGAAATGTTATAGCACACTCTGAGTTATTGAGCCCCATCTCTTGGGGTAGCTTTTTCTCTGTTTCATCTGAATGGAGGGAGATGTCCAGGGCACGCCAGAAGGATTAGTTCTGGGCCCAGTACTTTTCAATATTTTTAAAAAATGATCTGGCAGAGGGGGTGGAGGGACTACTCATTACATTTGCAGATGACACCAAATTAGGAGGAGTATCAAACACAGAGAGAGAGAGAGAATTCAGCATGATCTGAAAAAACTGGAAAAGTAAGTGGATGTGACCAAGGATTCAACAAGGATAAGTGCAGAATTCTACATCTGGGTAACAAAAATAAGAAGAATGAATACTAGATGGGGGATACATTTTTGGGTAGCAGTGTATGTGAACAAGATTTTGGGATATAGGTGGTCTGTAAGCTAAATATGAGCAGTCCATGTGTTGCAGTGTCAAAAAAGGCTAATATAGTCTTGGAGTGTATCGACAGAGGCATAGCATTTAAAGCACAAGATGTCATAGTCCTTCTGTATGCTGTATTGGATATCTGGAGTACTATGTGCAGTTCTGGAGGACTCACTTCAAAGAGGATGTGGACAGAATGGAGTGGGTGCAGAAGAGAGTGATGAGGATGATCAGGGACCTGGAGACCAAGTCCTATGAGGAAAGGCTGAGGGACTTGGGAATGTTCAATCTGGAGAAGAGGAGGTTGAGGGGGGGCATGATTGCTTTAAGTATTTGAAAGGCTGTCATCTTAGAGGAGGGCAGGGAGCTGTCCCTGTTGGCAGCAGAGGATAGGACTTGGGTATGAATTACAACTAGATATTGGGGGTGGATTTGGAGTAAGAGTAGTGAAATTGGCTGCCTAAGGGAATAGTGAGCTCCCCTTCACTGGCAATCTTCAAGTGGTGGTTGGATGAACAGTTGTCAGGGAGGCTTTAGGCTGATCCTTCATTGAGCAGGGAGTTGGACTAGATGGCCCGTATGGCCCCTTCCAACTTTATGATTCTGTTATTCTTAACTTAAAAATGAAACAGACGACAAAAGGCTAGACCTGAGCCTGTGCCTAAGGTTCATCTTCCTGATGTCTGAATTTGCCACATCTCTTGTGCTGATCTGTGGCTACTCATGTTCTATACTCACGTCCCACAGAAAAGGGAGTACACAGCTCTGCTCAACTTTTATAGGCTCATACTTTTCCCATCACACTCCTGCTTCAAAGTAGCAGCCCTCAGAGAAAATGTGGGCTTACTACAATGAAACGCCTCTGGGCACATCCCTTACCCAATTTCTTTTTTCTTTTAATTAATTTTTAGAACACTACAACAACACATCAATGTAACATCAACAATGACAGAGTTAGAATGACTACAGCATTATTGTCTTATATAAATCTAAATTATTGCATTAAATTTAAAACTACGATGATTACTAAAAAAAAAATATGGGGACTCTACTTTATTTAAAAGTTTTTGCCAAAACCAGGTGCCACTCAGACGCAGGATATTCATTTACCCTCTTAACATCTGCTATTTTATCAAAAACTATATTGTTCACAGGCACATGTACCACACCTTTACATCAGGCAACAGGGAGGCCTTCTGATGAGAAGCAATTACTTTTTTGCCTACCAAGAATAATGTTTCAGTTATTTTTTTTTTTTTGTATGTCGGGGATGTCTAAGTCAAGCCAAACATTCCTCCCTTGTCCAGTTTCAGATTGGCAGAAGGATGTACTAAGACGTATAGCGTCAATGAACTAGACAGGCGTTCCACAGAAAGAGAATCATGTTACAATCGTGTATTTTTCTAGAAGTAACCATTAGGACTTACTTCTGAATATACATGCATAAAATTACAGTGTGTGTTTGGTGCAAGCAACCAAAGCTAGCAGATTCCATTGAGATCACACAGCAGAGGGCATTCATTGCCATATATGCAGTTTCCATTGAGGCTGTCATAGTAACCATTTTTCTTAAGAACTGCAATTTTTCTTTAAGAAGTCCACTTGCTCACAAACCCTTACTGCAGTATGTTCTTCCATGTGCTTTAATTTCAGTTGGGTTCTATAAAGCCAAACTACACATTGTTTGACACTGGCAGCCCTCGAATCAAAGGTCTCTATGAATCTAAGATCTTTTACTCTTTCACACTCAGACGATGAGAATTCTTCAGTAGGGAAGGCCTGATGGGTATATAACAGAGTGAGTAGGAAATGAGGTGAGAAAGTGCAGAGGTAGTAACGTGGACTTCAACATCAGGTGAAGGATTACATTCTCATACATGAATAGCTCAGTTGAATTACTCAGGTAATAGGTCTAGGACAGCAGTTTTCTTCATGAGATGCTACTTTTTAATCTGCAGGGAGTTTTTAAATGTAGCGATGCATTAACAATATGACTATCCATTCAGCAGATTGGAGAGGTTCAAAAATCTTCTACCCCTTCAGAATTTTACTGCCAACTTTATGTGATATGTGAAGATCAGAGCTGAGTGTAGCACTAAGGTGGGCAGCAGCAGAGGAGTCATAAGAACATAAGAGAAGCCATGTTGGATCAGGGCAATGACCCATCCAGTCCAACACTCTGTGTCACACAATGGTAACCCCGCCCCCCCAAAAAAACCAGGCACCATCAGTGGGTCCATCAGTGGTATTAGAAGCCCTCCCACTGGGAGTCCCAGCAGAGGAGGAGTCCAAGGAGTCTGAATGTGAGAATATAGGGTTGCCAGTCCCCCCCCCCCGCCCCAGTCTGGGTGGGGGTTCTCCTGCTTTTGCAGGCTCTTCCCTGTTGTAAGCCAGCTGGTTGGTGGGGGGAAAACCCCACCTGCAAATGCCCTGAAACGCAGAGCAACAATGTCACCCAGAAGTGATGTCATCATGCTGCTGACATCATGCAGCAACACTCTAGTTTTTGGGCAAATTTCTATGGTAAATTTGGACTCAAGCCATAGAATCCCCCCCCCCCAAACCCTCTAGAGTATCACTGTGCAGCATCAGTGGCATGATGACATCACTTCTGGGTGACATCATCGTGCCACATGGAAAGGCCCAAAGATTCCTCCACTGGGAAGAAGGTAGGACCTGGCAACCCCAGGAGGGTATGATGGTTGAAGAGAGAACAGGTGATTTGCGGGCTAATTCTACGGTTTCCTCAACCAAGAAAGGTTTGCTGTGCAAATGCAAAGGATTGCTCTGATACTGTGTTCCTCTCCCCCTGTACCAGTAAGCACACACAGCAGCAACATGTGGGGAGCGGTTTCTTATCCTATCAATTTGGTAGAAAATTAAAACGAATGATAGAAATATTAAACATTTCCCTGATGTTACCTCTCTCTTTCGACCAAACTACCCAGTAGTGATATTTATCATATAAATCTTATTTATTTGTTTAATTTGTTTATCTATTTTATTTTTGTAAGCTTCTATTCCAACCCTTTAGTATTCATTTAGTAATCACTGCATTTAAAAATTTTTTAAAGGCATGCATCCCGTTCTTCATATACTACACACAAACACAGAGATAGAATAGCACGCTGGTTTTTCTCTTTATATAATTCTTCAAAGTTTTGTTTTATAATGCTTGATGGATTTAAAGTCTAAAAGACCTACATTTTCTACAGCGACAAATTCATTCAGAGTTCACTAATGGATGTCACTCTGCAAATACTATAGAAAGGTTCTGAGGTTTATTTTTTAAATTCAAGGCTAATAGAATAATTCAAATAGCAATTCCCCTTTTTTCAAACTAAAGGATATAACACTTTCCAGTTAGAAAGCCAATGTACAAAGTTCCTTAATCATCTTCCACAAAGTATCGCTGTATTGCCAGTTTTCACTTGGGTTTTCACTCATAGAAACTTGGGTTTTCACAAAACTTGGGTTTTCACTCATAGAAACTTTAGCTCTAATTCTTTGTATTGATTGCAGTGCAACTTTTCATTTTGTTAGTGACTATTGACTAGTACAGTCCTTTACAGTGTAGACTGCACAATACTCTAGGTAATGTAAATTGTATGGAAGATGGAAAATGTCCTAGTGTGTGGAATGATTCAGTGATTGCAAAGATATATTAAGCATTAAAGAATCATAGCACACACATGCATCATGTAGCTCTGTAAACATGGTCTTTGAAAAAATCTATAAAAGGAACATTTGGTATGGAAGACCTAATGAAAAACAACATGAGTACATCTGTGTGTGTGTATGTGTGTGTGTGGGCCATGCACACACACTGCATGGACTACAGCAATATATATATACTTCCCCAAGATGGCGACGAGAAAAGAGCTTGGGTGCTAGGGCTCCTGAATTTAACAAAATTAGTACTATCCCGGCACCACGCTACCAATAAGGCAATGCCAAATGCGACAAGAAGTGGCTGGGGAAGGACGGGGTATGATTTTAAAGAACTTTATAGCCCTAAGCCCTTTGAAACACACTGGAAGTGCTGCTTACTAGCCGGGCCTGGCGCCGGTGTGGAGGTTGGGCGCGACCACGGGCTGGAGTGCGTGGTGGGACTGAGTTGTTGAGTGGAGTGCTGGGCATCGAGGACAGCGGCAGCCAGTCGGCTGAAGGAGGCGGCCGGGGGCTGCCGGGCTGTGGCGGAGACGCGGTGCAGTGAATGGTTGCTACTGGTGTAGTTCTCCCCCTTTGGCAGTTTTCAGGTGGAGTGGTGGGGTTTCCTTTTCTCCTGGGGCATTCCATTCCTGTGGATACCTTTGCTGCGTGCCACCGGCGTTTGCTGGGGCGCAGACTTTCAGTCGAGTCGACGGTTGGGAGCCCCACGACTGCAAGGCCCTGTTAGGTGTCCGAGTGACATGTGGAGGCCTGGTGGACTGGATCGCAGGGCGGTCGGGCTGCGACCCCTGGACGGCGGCGGAACCTGTGGCAATTTTCAGCTGGAAATCGGAAGGGGTCAACTGTGTGGCTGGGGAAGACACGGGGGAAGTCTCACACCCCCCCCCCCAGTCGTCTGAGCTGCGCGGATTTTCGGACAACATTACCATACTTTAAAACTGCACCTTAAGACCGCACCGGACGATCACACTTTAAGAACACTTTACGAACAGCTGCACTTTAAGAACAAGCCGCACTTTAATAAAAGGAAAACACCTTGCACTTTAGCACCACAGTGCTCTTGTCTAATGACGTTTTAACCTTCCCCTACTCACCAGTGTGAATATAGAATTGTATTGCTGTCTACTAAATTGATTGAAAAAAAAGGTTATTAGCTAATTAATTGGATTATTGTTAATTGTTTGGCTTTTGATGAACTTTATATATTTTTTGGCAAATTAATTGAAGGAGGGTATTGACTGGGAGGGTTTTATTCTATTAAGGAGCTATCGATTAAATTAAGAATTTTTAGCTAATCAATTAGAGGGAAGATTATAGGGTTGGGATTTTTAAATTAATTAACTATTAGATTAAATTATTAGTAAGCTAGCCAGGGGATTCCAGTGCTCCAGGGGAGGGGAAGGTATGATGGTGGGAGCAGACAGAATTATAAGGGAAGGAGGCTGAGACAAAATAGTGCTCGGCCCCCTTCCAGTCTGCGTCCCATCCCAACGGTGACAGGTAGAGGGGTCAAGCGGAATTGCTCACCTTCATCATTGGTGTTATGTAATGTCAGGTCCATAAATAATAAGACCTCGATCCTTAGGGAGTTCCTGCTTAAGCAGGATATGGACCTGGCTTGCGTGACTGAGACCTGGGTGCGATATGGGGAGACTGTAGCTCTCTCCCAGATGACTCCCCCAGGATACTCAGTCTTTCACCAATCACAGACTAGCCGGCGGAGGGGAGGGGTGGCACTATTCATATGAGAGGATTACTCCTTCCGGGCTCTCCCGGCCCCAACGATCAATGGTATAGAATGTGCCGGTCTGGCGTGGGATGTGGGGGAGGAGTTGGCGATCTGGCTGGTGTACTGTCCGCCTAACGCACTAGCCAGCACCTTACTATCCCTGATGGAGGCCATAACAGACTGGGCATTGGAGTACCCAAGGCTTTTGATCCTGGGTGATTTCAATGTCCATGCCGATGACGCACCCTCCAGTCAGGCGATGGACCTAGTGTTATCCATGGCAACACTGGGACTCTCCCAATTTGTTACAACACCCATTCACCAGGCACGGCACATGTTAGATTTGGTCTTTGCGGCTGGGGTTTTGGTGAACGGTATTATTGCCGAGGCGGTGCCATGGTCGGACCACTTTGCCCTCAAGGCTCATGTGGATGCTCTGTCCCAAACCTGTTTGGGCAGAGAGCCTATTTTGGCTCGCCCGGGGAGTCTGATGGACCCTGAGCGGTTCCAAATGGCTCTGTGGGATCCCTGGCAATTTCCTTGATGATCTGGTTGAGTCTTGGCATGACCGACTATCCAGGGCCATCAACGAGGACGCCCTCTGCGCCCTCGTGTTATACCGTGTTATACCCTGGAGCTGCAATAACTGAAACAAGGGCTCAGACGGTTAGAGAGGCAATGGTGGCGTACTCAAGACAAAGCAACTAGAACATCTTATAGAGTGTTTATGAGATGGCAGTCAAAACCACAAAGAATAATTACTTTGCAGCCAAGATCGCATCTGCAAATTCGCGCCCGGCACAATTGTTTAGGATAATTAGGAATCTTACAACACTGCCTCAAGGCAGATCAAATGCTAGCAAAGTAGAGATTGGCTGTGAGGCTTTTGCAAAAAAATTTGCAGATAAAATCGCGTTGCTCCGCCATGACCTTCCCGCCACATTGGATACAGTACAAGAGCTTGAGGCTCTGTGCCTGTCTTCTGGTTCAGTTCTGGATCACTTCGACATACTTAGTTTGTGGGAAGTTGATGGAATCCTCTCTACTGTATGCCCAACAGCTTGTGATTTGGACCCATGTCCCTCCTGGCTAATTAAATCTTGCCAAAGGGAACTTAGGTGCCCTATACGGGACATCGTAAATAGATCCCTCTCAGAGGGCCGTTTTCCAACACCTCTTAAAGAGGCTGTGGTCCGCCCTCTCTTGAAAAAGATTACATCAGATACGGCCGATTTGGCATATTATCGGCCAGTCTCAAATTTATCATTTTTGGGTAAAATCATTGAGAGGGAAGTAGCGTCACAATTGCAGAGTTTTCTGGATGATGCTTCCGTCTTAGATCCTCACCAGTCCGGCTCTCACCCGGGTCATGGGACAGAAACAGTGCTGGTTGCCTTGATGGATGACTTCCAGAGGCATCTGGATCGAGGCAGCGTGGCAGAGCTGATGTTGTTGGATGTATCGGCTGCATTCGATACGGTCGACCATCGGTTACTGACCTGCCGCCTCACCGACACAGGGATTCAGGGGTTGGTCTTACAATGGCTTTCCTCCTTCCTTGATGGTCGAGGACAAAGGGTGGCAATTAGGGGAGAGTTGTCCCAAAGGCACTCACTTGATTGTGGGGTGCCCCAAGGGGCAGTGCTCTCTCCGATGTTATTCAACATCTACATGCGCCCCCTTGCCCAGATTGCCCGGAGGTATGGGCTTGGGTGTCATCAATATGCGGATGACACCTAGCTCTATGTACTAAAGAACAGTCGGCCTGACTGCATCCCAAAAATTCTGGACCTGGCGCTGCAAGTCGTGGCAGGTTGGCTCAGGCTGAGTAGGTTGAAGCTGAATCCAACAAAGACAGAGGTCCTTTGCCTAGGTTGTGGCAGTCTGGGAAGGGAAATCCCTCTTACAGTTTTTGACGGTGTGACATTGAAAGTGGCGCGCAAGGTCAAGAGCTTGGGGGTTCTACTGGAGCCTTCCTTGTCAATGGAGGCCCAGATAGCAGCCACGGCTAAATCCGCTTTTTTCCACCTTAGGCGGGCGAAGCAGTTGGCTCCCTTCCTGGAGTGTCACAACTTGGCAACAGTGATATATGCAACGGTCACCTCGAGATTGGATTACTGTAATGCCCTTGTGCCGAACCCAGAAGTTGCAGCTAGTGCAGAATGCGGCAGCCAGGCTGTTATTAGGGCTCCCGAAGTGGGAGCACATACAGCCAGGGCTGCGCAGACTGCACTGGCTGCCAATTGTGTACCGGATTCGTTACAAAGTGCTGGTCATTACCTTTAAAGCCCTATATGGCCGAGGACCTGCCTACCTTAGGGATCGTCTCTTCCCATATGTGCCCCAGAAAGTGCTGAGATCAGGTGCACAAAATCTTTTGACTTATGCCAGCTGTTTGAAAAGTGAGATACTGGAACCTTATTGTCATTAATTGGAACATGGCCTGGGTGATGAGATTTTTAAAAAATATCTTAGCAGGTACTTGAAATTATCTGTAATGCTGTGTGGTTCTAAACACAAACCCTTCTGTTTGTTGAGTCATAATTTGGGCTGATGTGCAGAATCCTCTGCAGGCTGGTAAGAAGATATTAAAAGGCTGGCTTTGGGCAAACCACAGGAAAAGTTTAGATTTGTGTATGATTTTGCATTAGTGCTAAAGTTGAACTGAGCAACCCTGAAATATCAGTGTTTGGAGCCTTAAGTTACATTTTCTGTAATATACTGAAAATTTCTAAAAGGGTAAACTGAGTATCAACTGAGAATGTAATTTATCTAAATAGGGACATGTTTCACCCCCCCCCCCAAAAAAAAGTAATTGAAATGCCTTTAAGTATTCTTGTAAGTTTAGAACAAGAATGTTATTGCCAACTACAGGCTCTCCTTATTGAGACATGTGTTTTCATCTGCTTGAGAATTTCTGCTACAGATGTGATCTGATGATATATCACATCACAAATTTGTATCTGCAGATTATGAATTGTATCTCTCTCAAAAATATTTGAAATGTGCGTTTACTGGTGAGATGTAAAATGAGACAGAAAAACTCCAAGACTTGTGCCTAAAGAGCAGGGGATGTTCTCTTTTTCCCTTCGCCTCTGGTCTGAGTCACCATGACCCTCCTCCGTTCTTTTCCATTCTGGCCAATATCGATTGCTTCCAAAAGAGAAGGCACACCACTGTGGTGTAGTGCAGGGGTGGAATAACAGCATGGAAGGACTGAGTCTTCAATTATTTTGTATATTTCACAGTTTTGAGGTGGATTCATGAGTTAGGCAGAAGGACTGATGCAACAGGATTGCATTTCTAAACATTTGTTTGCTTTCTGGAAATCAGAAAAAAGGGACAGAATTAAAGGACAAATAAGCAAGAGTGCAAAAGAGCAGAACAGAGCTGCCCTCACACTTTATCTACATAGAAGTAGAAGGAGATGCTTGCTTCTCCCACCCACCCACCCACCCAAAGTAGCTTATCATCAGTCAATCAAAACCTTTGTTGGCATAGAATAAAAATAACACATAATAACCATGAATTTTAAATATACAGTCATCCCACCAGAGCTTTAACATATTCTCTAACCCTCATAGGAATAAAGAGGAACTTTGCCACTGCAAAGGTAATATGGGGCAGAGATCTGATAGAAGGAAGGATACAAGTCTCTCTTCTGGGCAACTGTGCCTATTGATCAAAAGAGGGCTAATTAAGACATCCCATATTTTGTCATAGAATTCACAACTAAGCAAGATGTGAGAGATCGATTGTTTTCCTGCTACTATACAGACAAGTCCTTTCAGGTTAGGGAACATTTGCAAATCTACCATAAAGGACTGCTGATGCAGTCAAAGCATGCAAGCATAAAAGTTCATCTTAATGATGGGGCTGTAAACTGTGAAAAATAGGTGGCTATAAGCCCATTTATCAATATTATATTGAACTTCAGAGGGCAGCTGGTAATACCAGAACAGAGAGTTTGTTTTTCAGTAGCTTATCATCTTTTCATTTTTCCTTCAAGTAGCTGAGGGTTCTTCAAGAGGAAAGCAGAAGTAGTAAGGCAGCCAACAGGAAAGGAAATCCCTTGAGCTATCATTATGCCTGACAACTACTTGAAGCTATTGCTGTGCAGATCTATACATTAGTAGTTCTGTCCCTAAAATTAAAATTATCTTCATTAATGAGTGTGAAATGAACTGGGATGAGGAAGTAGAGATTCTGCTGCAGAATGACATTGTAAAGGGGGAACATGCCCTTCCTAATCTTGTGGTGTTTCAGATTTCACTCACCTTGGATTTCTACATCCTACAAAAGATGAACACAACTGAAAGCAGACAGGCATAAGGAATACAAACAGGTTCACAGCCATTTGCACGTCCATCAGAAATCTATGTCGAGTCCTAATGGGATTGCTAGAAGCAATTGTTGTTTCGCAGTGCAGTGGAGAATGTCTTTTTTTTTTTTACCCTGCCTCTGGTGTTTGGTCTGTTGCCAGTTTGCACAGACAGCTAGTAGGATTTAATCATAAAGCAGGGGAAGGAGAATTTAATCATAAAGCAGGGGAGGAATCCTGCAAGGTTTAAAAATGAAATACAGTCATTGAGAAGAGCATATAGTATGTTTAAAAGCAAGTGGCATGAACCCAATAGGAAATAAATCAACATTCCTTTACTTTAGAATGTTTGAACTAATTTTTTTAATGATTCTCCTCATAGATGGTCATTACCAATTGCCCATTATTTATACCATGGAAGTGTGTGTAAGTGCTGTCAAGTTGCTTCCAACTTGACCCTATGAATTAATGTTCTCCAAAATGTCATATTGTTAACAGCCATTCTCAGGTCTTGTAAACTGAGGGCTGTGACTTCCTTGATTGAGTCAGTCCATTTCATGTTAGGTCTTCCTCTTTTCCTTCTGTCTTCAATTTTTCCTAAAATTACTGTCTTTCCCAATGACTTTTATGCTCTCATAATGTGACCCAAGTACAACAGCCTTAGTTTAGTCATTTTAGCTCCTAGGGAGACTTCAGGCTTGATTTGGTGTAGAACCCACTTATTTGTCTTTTCCACAGTCCATGGTATCCATAACACTCTCCTCCAACACTACATTTCAAAGGAATCTTTCTTCCTGTCAGCTTTCTTTATTGTCCAACTTTCACTGAATTTTTAAAAATCATCTCTTCATTGCAGAACTATTATTGGTTCATAAGAATCAAGCCATTGGGATAGTGCCATGGGCAACATCAGCCTACTAGACTTTGCTTTTTCCATAGCTATGTTTGCTGGTTATCAATAGCACTTAGTGAGACTCAGCATTGTTGGGTTTACTGGGCCCTTTCCAGCTTCACAGTATATTTTGGAAAGGAATACTCAAACAAATCTGCAAGGATGAACTCCACAATTCACCAGTGGATTTCAGTCATTTCTTGAACATGATGGTAACTTTTTTATCATTAGTAGATGATATTGCAATACAAATTCAGTATATATGGGCAGGCAAGTGCTAGGCTTCTGGTTACAAATTTGAGCCACATTTCTAAAGATGAATAACAAGATGCCAGACAGGTGCTGGAAATGTAAAAAGCATGAAGGTTCTTTCTACCATATGTGGTGGACTTGTGAAAGAGCTAAAATGTTTTGGCAGATGATCCAGCAAGAGATGTCTAATATCTTGGGATATGTTTAACAAAGTTGCAGAGACTTTTCTGTTGGGATTACAAATGGAAAAATTTCCAAAAGAAGATAGAACTTTAATCTGGTACTTGCTCTCAGCTGCTAGGACATTGTACCAGAGAAATGGGACTGGATTATAAAAGTTATGTCATGGAATGAAATGGACAAATTAACAAGAATATTAAGAGACTATGATTTAGAACTTTTTAAATTGGAGTGGAAGAAGTTCAGAAGATACGTAGAAAAAGAGTGGTAAATAAAGGGACACTGGACAATCTTTGATAATGATTAAGTTTTTAAATAAGAGTATAACTTTTGGTTCTTTAATAGTTAAGGGTACCTTTAATATTTGTTTTTCCTTAAGTAAATAACACTGGTGGGGGTCAAGTAACGGGGGGCGGGGTGGGGGAAAAGTAAGATATGGGGTAGATAAATTTTTCTTTTTTAAGTTGTAAGATGTAGATATAGTTTTGCTACCATATGTTATTAATAAAAATTGTTTATAATTACAAATTTGAGCCACATTTCTTGGATGACAGAAATGGTTACTACATTTCTAACAAGGAAGTTCTGATTGAAACAGCACAATGAATGCTGCTTCACAGTATGGCCTGTTTAGGTATCTTAGGTAAGATATGAAGATTGCAAACAAATATGTTGTATTAGTTCATGCCACATGAATGTTTAGGTACTTTCATAATAGGTCTTCTTACATCTTGATGCTTAAAAAAATCCCCCCCAATAAAAACTATACATACACCAATCAACCAATAATAGCATTTAAACAGCATGGTATTTAAAGCCACACTGAGTATGTGGAAATTAAGCAACTGATTTGCAAAGAGGGTGAAGCCAAATTAATGTTGACATCACATGAAATTTATTTCCTCAAAATAAATGTGAGGAAGTATCTTCAAATAAGCCCCCCCCCAAAACCCTCCTGAAGTTTGTCAATATGGAATCCACTCTTGGTAGTTTGCATTTTATGAGAATGAACTGTTTGCATGTTGAAAAATCTCTGTGGTTTCTATCAATCAGACCTCATTTTGGGTTGGAGCTCACTGGAGCAGTGCTCTGGAAGTTAAGCTGACCTTGGCCGCGTTGCCCAACTTCCCCCAGGAAAAGGGGCCAACTTCTCTTCCCTGTTGGTTAATGCCAACCGCAAGAGAAGCCTCCAACTGGGCTCTCCATGCAGTGGGGAGAGACCTTGCCTCTGCATGTAGATCCTGGGGCTGGCTCTCCATGCAACAGTTCTCTCCTGTAAACAGGCTCTCCATGCAATGAGGAGAGACCTCTCTGCTGCACGGAGATTCTGGCCCCAGCTTCTATTGCAGGGTGGTTCCTTCCTTCCTTCCCATCTATTTGCTTTCTTTGTTTCTCTGTTTCCCCTCCCACCCTCCCCCTTCCTCTCTCTTCATTCCTTCCTTCTCCCCCTTTCTTCCCCATCAATTTGCTTTCTTTCTCTTTGATTGTCTCATTAGCATAACTCATCAAGGGTGTGATATATGCAAATGAGTTATGTTAATGAGCTCCTGCACCTCTTTTTTCTACAGAACGACCCTTGGCATCAACTATGACAGCCTAAGAAAAGTTGTGCTATCCAAACACTACACAGGGCCAAAAACATAGAACAAATTTTATTCCTACTGACTTTTTCTCAAACAGAGGAATATAGTCTACACAGCAACACACCCTTGCCTCCCCCTTTCGCTGACAGTTTATTCTTCCTTAGTGCATCACTGAGTTTTAGAGCCCAGGTGCTGTTTCCAAGACATTTTCCACGGGAGGTTTATAAGCCAGTATAAATTTCATTAACTGGAGGATTTGCCATAGGCATCACAAGGTCCTCTCCTCTTAGCAATGTGGTAAATTACAAGCTCCTTTGTCATACTTGGCATTCAGATAATCACTTCAGTATCCCAGGAGAACCAATAGCACCGTTTTAGCCTTTTAAAAAGAAGAATTGCCTCTTACATTCTAATTAGCACATGCCTAGAAGCTATTCTTTCCTGAATCTGCCTTATTTCATTCATTAAGAAAATTTACACACAAAACACTTATCACCACATTATGTTGGGGTCTGGGGGAATATGCAAATATGCTTCCCATTTTAAAATGATGATTTAAAAATCAATTTTAAACATAAGAGAACATAAGAGAAGTCATGTTGGATCAGGCCTGCCAGTGTCTTATGCAGTGTCCAAAATCTACGTGCCACGTGGATTGGAGATTTTTGAAATGGAACCTTTTATGGACTAGTTCTATAACTCCCCCATCCCTGAAAAATAGCTCCAGAAGAAAATGTGCAAAAAATATTACAATGCAAAATCCACAGGCAGTGAATTTGGTATCCCATAGATATAGAAGCCCTTTCATCTTGGCAAAATGGAGCTCTCCCATCGGTTGGGGGTGCATTCCATCAACCCTTGGCCTGTCAAACCATCAGTCAACAGTACTTGCATGCCATTGGTTGAGTCCGCTCCTCTCTCCTGCCTGAGTGGCTGTTGCTAGTCAGCCAAGCTGATTCTGTTAGTAAAAGGCAACTAGCTTTGGTTCTGGCAGTTTCTGGCTCTCCCTACTCTCCCATTGGCTGAGTTGCCTGTCACATTGCTTCACGTAGGAGTGGGGGAGAAAAAACCCTTCCCTAGATTGGCGGAGGAAGGGAGGAGGAGGGAAAGAACCAGAGAAAGCCTTCCCTTGATTAGCTGAGTGCTCCTCCCTCTCCTCCTCTGGAAGGAGAACAGCTAGAGACAGAGGAAAACATAGCATCCCATAGCAGCAGAGAGAGAGATAGGGAGGGAAAGCAAGAAACAGAGAGTGATTGAAGTCCTATGCTTAAGATCAACAATGCTTAAGATCAACAGAGTGTTAGTCTGAAAGTTGTCACTAAAGGCCTCTGAGGGAGAACTCTTTGGGGCCAGTCCTAGGGTTGCCAATTCCAGGTTGGTGGGAATTCCTGGAGATTCTGTGGTGGAGTTTGAGGAGGACTTAGGAGTTAGGGTTTCAGAGCAGGGTCTGCCAGATCAAGGTTCTTGCTGTGGAAGCTGACTGGGTGATTTCAGAGCAGTCACACTCTTCCAGCCTCACCTACCTTGCAGGGTTGTGGTGCAGATCAAAGGGGGGAGAGGAGATTGATGTAAACTTCTTTGTCCCCCCCCCCCCAATGTGGAGAAAGACTGTCCTTTTCCTATGTAGAGGCTGCAGGGAGGAGGGGAGGCGATGGAAAGATGAAGTCAGAGAGACAGATGAAGGGAAGGAGATAGGGTTGCCAACTCCAGGTTAGGAAATTCCTGGAGATTTAAGGGGTGGGGCCCGGAGAAGGTGGGGTTTGAGGAGGGGTGGGACCTCAGCAGAGTATAATGCCATTGAGTTTACCCTCCAAACCAGCCATTTCCTCCTGTGGGACCAATATTGCCAATCTCCAGGTGAGGGCTGGAGATCACTCAGAATTACAACTGCTTTCCAGATGGCAGAGATCAGCTCCCCTTGAGGTGGGAGGGAGTGAATGCCTTCACTTGAGTGGGTGGGAAGATAGCAAGGTGAGGGGGGCACTTGCCCTGAGCCTCTTTCTAGAGCCCGTATTTTTCTTCACAACAGGCCTTATTCCTAATATATTATAAGCTTCCTGCACAGCTAGAAAAACATTCAGTGTGCCTGCTCTTCTGGCATCTGCTTGTTCTGGACAAAAGTCCCCAAGTGTATGTACAAAGGAAAACTTCTTCCTGTTCTCCAATGGTGGGAAACAGCATAGGGTCACTCATAGCCATTAGCACTGATTCCCCTGTGTGTGTTTGTGGGGGGGGGGGAGGTTGGTGGGGAGGGGAACCATAGTGCAGATGTATAAGGCTCTTCTTTGGCATAGGGAGAGAGAGTTGTTCATGTCCCTGATATGAACTTGTATGTGCCATAGGAGGTGGATTGGGGCAAACATGTTGGCAAAAGTTGTGTATCACATTTTCATCAATCTATCCCTCAAGTGGCACATTCAATCCCCCCCCCCCATTTGTTTTATCCTCACAACCAACTGTGAGGTATGTTAGGCAAAGAAAGAATGACTGTTCCAGGGTTATCCAGCAAGCTTTATGACAGAGTGGAGATTTTACTCAGGTCCTTTTACTAGTCTTAGTCTCACACTCTACACCTCCTTGGCAGTGTATGCATGATGGGACTCAGAAGTGCATGAATGGATGCCAGGCAAGAACAGAACTAGACTGCTACACCCTGCTTGATTAATACAGGAAGCTGCTATATTAAGTGATTAAACAAGTGGTCAAAATATGGAATTTGCTGCCAGAGGATGTAGTGTTAGCAACAGGCAAAAATGACTTTAGAAGGGATTGGACAGATTCTTGGAGGATGGGTCTATCAGTGGCTACTAGCTATGGTGACTAAAGGGAATCTCCATGTCCAGAGGCAGTAAATCTGGGGTGTCAAACTCATTTGCCATGAAGCCAGATCTTGACCTTCTCGGGCTGGGCCATGCAGGTCATAAAATTTAATGCCAGGTCAGGGAGATATAAACTTTATAAAGGACACAGACAAATACACGTACTCAGCCTAATCCACCTCACTGGCTTGCTGAGCTTCAGCCAACAGAAGGAAGAGAGGCTTGGCTCAGTAGCTCTGCTGTGTGATTAAAAGAGCCTGGCAAAGCTAGCTCTCCTTCCTCCACTTCCTCCCCAGGGGAGGAGCTTTGCTCTGTTGCTCCTGTGCAATTGAGCAAGCCTGGCAAAGCAAGTTGTGATACAGAAGGAAGCAAAGGAGGGAGAAGGAAGCAGACGACAGTGAGTTGCTCACTGACCTGATAGGAGCCCTCTGGGGGCCTGATTTGGCCCCTGGGCTGCATGTTTGACACCCCTGCAGTAAACCATACCAGTGCTAGGACATAACATAAAGGGAAGGTCGGTGGCCAGTCTCCATCTTTGTACCCTCCAGAGGAACTGATTGGCTGCTGTGTGAGACTGAACTCTGAGCTGGATGGACCACAAGTCTTATCCAGCGGGGGTCTTCTTACTGTATGTTCTTAACCATAAGACCTTGCTGCTCACAAGATCTTAAGTCTCTCTCCTGCTCTTTAGAGACTGGCAGTCCTGCTTATACAAAGGACATGTTTTTAAATAGTCCTTTCTATCAGTTGCCAGTCCAGTTGCAAAGCACTGCAATTCCCTCCTGAATATCTGTTACAAAGTCCAAATTATATCTGCGGTCAGCATTTCAGCTTAGTTTACAAGAATACTGCTTGCAGAAGGAGCAGCCAGGCAGAACAGAGAGGTAACTTAACCAAATTAAAATAGAATTTCAGCAGATTTATCATGCCATGATAACCCCCGCTTGCCTGCTCAACGAGGACGCTCAGGAAAACGGCATCTTGTTTAGGTTGCGTCAGCTTACTTCATTTCATTTTTATATTTACCAACCAGCGATTTAAAGGGAGAGGATGGGGAGAGGCTGGCTAGACAGCTGGACTTTGGCATGGCTAATTTTAGCTGCAGTATTATTGCTGAAATATCAACAAGCAGCCTCTGGCTGGCTAATTCCTTCTCTCAGCTGCCCTCCTCTCAAAGAATCCAAGTGCTTCCTCAGCCGAGATGCATCATCTCCAAAGTATTCCAGTGCACTGAATATTTCTTGGCAGGGCTGCATTCTGGGTTGAGAAACCTCTTTGCAGGGAAAGAAAACTCCAACCTTGTGTAATTCTGCAGTGTACAGAAACTGAACTCCGTTGCTGACACTGCAAATGAATATATGACCGATCGGCCCACACGAGCTCCAACAAGCCCCAGTTGCACTCCAGCTGCAGGGGTACTCCAGTCTCCTCTGCAGCACCGTACAGTGCAGAGAGTTCTAGTTCTAGGAAGATCATCTCCAAAGCACACACAAATAAGAATGGATTATGCAGATCAGCATGATTTAAGCTCTTGTCTGGGAAACGTCAAACAATGCCGGGACCACGGAGGTTAACAATCAGGAAATGACAGAAAAGATACTCTCCGCGTTACAAAACAATATCAAAATATAATTACAATACTTTCCATTCACAACATAGTATTACAATGTAAATTTCAGTAACAAATTCAGTGACAAATACCATCCAAAGCACACAACTTCACTACTGTCCATAAGATGATATCAGGTTCTTTCCAAACAATACAGTCCGACGATGCAAAACCGGTCCATTCTCATTTCGGCTCCTTATGATCCTTCCTCTGGGACCGTTTTATTAATTTTGAATGCAGTTGTCCGATGGTGCCTTATTTGTTTACTATACACTGTTTTCCAGGCTTTCTCTAATTTATTTCATTATTAGAACGCTACTGTTCTTTCTCCACCTTTCAGCATTTCAGTAGCGTTCCAGTAATGAAATAAATTAGAGAAAGCCTGGGAAACAGTGTATAGTAAAGAAATAAGGCACCATCAGACTTCTGCATTCAAAATTAATAAGACGGTCCCAGAGGAAGGATCATAAGGATCCGAAACGAGAACGGACCGGTTTTGCATTGTCAGACTGTATTGTTTGGAAAGAACCTGACATCATCTTATGGACAGTAGTAAAGTTGTGTGCTTTGGATGGTATTTGTCACTGAATTTGTTACTGAAATTTGCATGTAATACTATGTTGTGAATGGAAAGTATTGCAATTATATTTTGATATTGTTTTGTAACACGGAGAGTATCTTTTCTGACTTGTCTGGGAAACAGGCCACCAAGGACCCTCTCCTTAAGGTCTCCATCGACTAACCATTAGAAAAACAAGGAGCCTGGAAAGGTCACTAACTCTCTTTAAAAAAAAAAAAAAAGAGCACCTAATAATGCAAATCCAGTCAAAATGTGACTCTGGCATCAGTTCCAGGAAGATTCACATATGGCTGTTTGAAAGAGTCCCACACAGGAATACCTACAGAGATATAGAAACATGGCTAAAAGATGCATAAATGACACTTGAAGCAGCCTAACAAAGCTTACAAGAATCTTGGATGGTTCAGTTAACTTATTTCCTTGGCCTTCTTGCCAGATTAATTGGTCCAAGGCAAAGCCACCTTTATAGAATTCCATTTCCAGTCCATATGGGACAGAAGACTCTAACGTTCTTTCTCTACTTGAACACGTGTTTCAGCAGGACACAGTGCCAACCATTTATTTATTGACTGTGTCATTAAGTTCTTTGGGGGAAGGTATTTCTGGAGAAGAAAAATATTATCCTTTTTTCTTTTTTAAAAAAAAGAAAATATTTCCTTAGCTGAATAGCCTCTGCCGAAGACTGAAAGCTGCCAGGCAGAGTCTCTTGTAAGGAATGACTCTGCCAACAAGGCAACTCAGGAGCAATGAGGTCATTCCTAACCTGAGACACACACACTTGCCATAAATCATTCACAGACTGAGCTACGGGTATTACATTCTCCACACAGATTCGGCACAAGATTCCTGTGTGAAAAATGAAACAGCAGATGCAAACGGGGGAACAAGTTAACATGTCCACATATATGTACCTAGAGGTCTGCTGCTACTCCCCCCCCCACCCAGTCTCACAAGGCCTGTTGTTCTTTTAGCCCTAGCTCTAGGTCTCCGACATAGATATTAACAATTGCCTCTTCGGGGATGAAAGTTTCAGCTCTCACTGACCACACTCCCCCGGGCATAAAACAGCAGTTGGGAGTGACTTAAAAAGTAGTGGCAGGCAAAAAGGGATGCTTACCCCCAGGTCTGGCCCTAACCCTTCTGGTGCCCTAGGCAGCACAGCTCCACCCCCACCCCGAGTCACCAGGCCTGCCACCTACTCACGAGTAGCTGGCAGGCACAGGGCTACTTGCAAATAGGCAGCAGGTGTGGAGCTACTCACAGAAAAGGGCGGCAGCGGGGGTGGGGGGAGAGGCAGGCAGGCAAACTAGATGATGCAGTGGGGAGCAGGGAGCGGTGGCACCCTTTCAGGACACAGTTCCTTTGTGTTGCTGCTGGCCTGCCCAGCACTCACAAACAGTGAGCACCTTGCGGTTTTACCTGCCAATCAGCTGATCAGCAGCAGGGGTGGGGGGAGCGCCTTTAGACAGCCTGGGAGCAGTGCTCGGCTGCCCTTCCAAGCATTGAAATAGATCTGGGATGTGGAAGACAGGGAGAAGGAGGCTGAGGAGCAGGCAAACTAGGCATTTGCCTAGGGGGAAGGCCAAATTCTGCACCCCCGCCCTGCTGGCACCCTAAGCAACTGCCTAGTGGGCAAGCTGGCCCTGCTTGCCCCTTCCCCCACCCGTCTCGGAAGCTGCACCCTTTCCTCCGCTCAAATTTCTCCCGAAAGATTTTGCAGTGTGATTAGCAATGGAGGCTAGTCCATTAGGTTAGATGGGGCCATGTGTCACCATTTCAGGACGCCCTCAGCTTCTTCCTACTCACTTTCTTTAGCAGATCATCCAGGGAGTGGCAGGTTGTCAGCTATGCAGTCATTCCCTTGCCTTGTTTAAGTCAGTGAGCGACAAAAGAATCCACTGACCAGACCTGTCTTTCTTCTTTTCCCTGGAAGGAGGAAGAGGGAAAAAAAAGTCAATCAGTGGGGGTCTCTCAGCTGGAAGAATACAATGGCTACCAAAGACAAGCTGGACAAGTGTACTGTCTCTTTAAAGCCTCCACCACAGAACACCTCCTGCTCACTGGCAGCCTGGGTTGCCTATGGCAGCTCAATAAGGCATTGGGTTGCCAACTCCAAGTGGGAAATTGCTGGAGATTTGGGGGTGAAACCTGGGGAATAATTCCATACAGCCCACTCTCCAAAATGCCCATTTTTATCCAGGGGAACTGATTCTGTAGTGTTGTGATCAATTGTAATTCTGGGAGATTTCCAGACCACACATGGAGCCTGGGAGGGCCTGGCAGCTGGTGTGTGGGTGGATGGGGGGCTTACCAATGGCCGGGGCCCTTGCTGGTAACATAATTACGTTGCTGCAACATGCTGACATCATGCTCATGTGCCCAAAAGAGATATCAGCCTGCCACCAGGGCATTTAGACAAACTGCATTTAAGTTCAGTTAGGATGCTAAGAATAGTGTCCTGGAGTACTTAAATTAGGCTTCCCAATCCCCAGGTCCCAGCAGGGGATCCCCTGGCTTTACAGGCTTCCCCCTCCCCCAGCCAGCTGGCCGGCGGGGGAAGCTCCACCCCCATAGCCATTATGCACCTCCAGGAACGATTCCCATAGGGAATGATGGGGAATTGATCCGTGGGTGTCAGGGGCTCTGGAGGGGGCTGTTTTTTGAGGTAGAGGTGCCAAATTTTCAGTATAGCATCTAGTGCCTCTCCCCAAAATACCTCCCCAGTTTCAAAAAGATTGGACCAGGGGGTCCAATTCTATGAGTCCCAAAAGAAGGTGCCCCTATCCTTCATTATTTTCTATGGAAGGAAGGCATTCTAAAAGGTGTGCTGTCCCTTTAAATGTGATGGCCAGAACTCCCTTGGAGTTCAATTATGCTTGTTACACCCTTGCTCCTGGCTCCTCCCCCAGTGTCTCCTGGCTCCTCCCCCAGTGTCTCCTGGCTCCACCCCCAAAGTCTCCTGGCTCCACCCCCCAAAGTCCCCAGATATTTCTTGAATTGGACTTGGCAACCCTAACTTAAATGCTTTTAGTAGAATGGCAAGGGACGGGGATAAGGCCAAACCAGAATTAGCTGGGTCGGTGTACCATTGGTGTCCTTGCTCTCTCCCCCACCAGCCCCAATAGGAAGTGGCCATCACTGCTGGCTGGATGAGATGGTGGGGGCACTGCAGCATAAATCCCCCTTTCCTGTCTATTGCTTTAAACCACTCCAAGTCTAGGTGGATACACATCCTAACGTATTGATCTGCTGATGATACTTCCAGATAGAGACGAAATAGTCCCGAACAAAAAATTATATTAACACTTTCAAATTTGAAATGGTAAAAATTCATTATAGTTTGATTAAGCCCTAATGTTTTTGGACATGATAAAGAGATCTTCTTCTTTCCAAAATGTCTGACCAGTTCTACTACCCAATTCTTTCTCATTCTCACATTTTCAATTTAATGTGCATCTCCATTGGACAACATGGAGATGGATACAAATGGAAGTGCCGGAACACTCAAATACGTTAGATAGCAATTCAGTCTTCTTATAGCCTATGGTTCTCACTGACTGAAAACTCTCAAGGGAATTCTACAAAATGTGTTCAAACTTTAGAATGCGGGTCTTGAATGCAGATTTTGAACTTTTACAAACACTGATCACCCATTTCCAAATGTGGTTTTTTGGTTTCCAGTATTCCTCCTTGGATGTTTGCAAGTATTGAATACCAGCAGGGTTTGTGTTTACTTATTTAGTGTATTTGCATTTTGCTTTGGGGATCCAATATGGTTAGCAAAACAAAGAAAACAATACAATCACAGCAAGAAACAAGAAAGGGAAGCTTCTGGTTGCTTCTCGCTTCAACGTCCACTCTTCTGCACAGCTCTAGGCTCCAGTCCTTTGACTTCTGCCTTTCAGCCACACCTCTGGGTGTGTACACCCAGAGTTTAAATATCTGTGTGCAGAGAGGAAAGCAAACTTAGTAAGGTGTTGCTCAGCTCTGGTAACTAGCAAGATCCTCCTTGGTCTCTCCCCTCCCCCCTTGTCCCTCATGGAGAAGCACTTATAACATTCAATTTATAATCTCTTTCTAAAAAAATAAACCTTTCTGTCTGAATAGAAAGCCAAAATAAGCATTAGGATGTCTGCTTTCTAAGGTTCACACATCATGCAAGCTTATGGTATATCTTAACTACAGTTAGGATTTGGTTCAAAGGATTTGGTTCAAATCCTGATCTGTCTGAACAAATCCTGGTTTCATTGACTTCGGTCTCTCTTTCACCTCCCTTGTAGTGACTTGGCTCTTATTCTGCATTATGGCTAAGGTAGAGCTTAGGAGTAAGCCAGGAGGTCTTCCATTTGTACTTCACATGAAACCACAGTTAAAATTATCTAGGGCTAGTGAGCCAGCATCTCAAATCATGACTTCAGAGGCTGCTCTGGTGAACCTAAACTAACCATCATTAGTGGAGAAGCCCACGTTTGAATGATCACACTAACCATAGATGAATTAAAACATTGTTTCAAGGGATTTCTGAGCCTAACGCAGGGGTGTCAAACTCATCTGTTATGAGGGATGGATCTGACATAAATGAGACCTCGTCAGGCCAGGCCATGTCAGGCCGATCCATGTGTGTACCTATTTAAGATTAGGTAGCAGAGATACAAACTTTATAAAGGACATAGATAAACACAATTAACAATTTTTAAAAAACCCTTAAAATATGCTGAAAACATTAGCACTCATTGGGCTTAAAAGTGCTTTCTTTGTATTTCTCCCATGGGATCCAGGGGACTGGGCAAAGGAAGCTGTGGCTCTTTCCTTCCTTCCCCAGGGGGCCAGGAGGGGGAGAAGCCGCAGCCAATAGAAGGAAGAGAGGCTTGACTCAGTAGCTCTGCTGTGCAATTGTAAAAGCTTGGCAAAACAAGCCTTGCTTCCCTCCCTTCCTCCCCAAGGGAGGAGCCTCAGCCAATGGAGAAAAATAAAGGTTTTGCTCTGCAACTCCTGTGCGATTGAGCAAGCTTTGCAAAGCAAGCTGTTATGCAGAAGGAAGCAAGAGAGAGGGCAAAGGACGCAGATGCCAGCCAGTTCCTCAGGGGCCTGATAGGAACCCTCTGAGGGCCTGATTAGGCCCCCAGGCTGCATGTTTGACACCCCTGGCCTAACCCTCATGTTTAGGTTGCAATCCTAAACCCTTTTACTTTACATTAACCAATGAGATTTCTCTAAATTTATGTTTCCATGTGCACTTAAAAAATTATACTATGGCTACTGTCGATTAGACTATTACAAGTAAGGAACCCATAAGGACTCATGGGAGGGGCACCTCACTTTTCCATTTATCCCTCCCCAAACTCCAGTACCATGTCTCCAATGAATATAATCCCCTGTGTTTTGGCTTTTGAAACTCAGTTATAGATCTCTAAACACACTTCTCCAACAGTATGTTTAGCACCTTTATAAGCCTAGCCTGAAAGGGGGAGATTTAAGGAAGCTGTGCAGAAAAAAAACCTGCGGAAAACCCAGCTCAGAAAGTAGTCATGCAGTCCTTAAGCCCATCCTTAAAGGGCAAGCCCACCTGTCTAAACCCTTTCCCAATCTATGCAAATATAGGTGAGGCTTTCTCTTCCTCCCCAGGTTATGAAAAAGATATAGAAGAACATAAGCAAAAGGCCACTGCAATTTCTGTGCCTCTTTCAGTCCCCTAATTAGCCAGTGAAGAGTGATGTGGCAGGGTAGTGGTTAGAGTGGAGAGCACTCCCTTCTCTGTGCTGGGTGACCTTGAGCCAATCACACACCCTCAGACTAACCTAAGCATCACCGTGAGGATGAAATGGAGGGGAATGGTATGGTGTGTCAGCTGCTTTGAGTGCCTCTTGGCGAGAAAGGTGGAGTATGTATGAAATAAACACACACGTTAAAATTCTGTTGTAGATTCTGATGTAGAGTCGTGATTTCAGAAATTCAGGATAGAAAAGGAAACACTGTTCAACTGCAAGCAACTTGGCAGGTAATGCTGGTTATACATACTTTAGTACTGAAGGAAATTGAGTCGCACTTAGAACACATCAGTCCCTGTGAATGTGCCTTAAAAAAATCAAGCAGTTCTATTATTAGCACATATTTTAATCAGAGCCTGTTTGGTATTTTAATATTAAGCAAAATTGAGAAAAGAATTTGCAATGAGTGTTCTTAATTAGGTAATACAGAAAATGTTCTTTATGTTAATAAATGTAGTTGTATGTTTGATATAAAAACTAATGGTTTTAAATTAGCAACTTGTTACTTAGCCAATTTCATTTTTTTTACGGCTTCCTCACCTAAAGCTGAAAGATAATAAAGGGAGATTTATGGTTAGTCTCTCTCACACATAAAGATTTGCATTGGGGAAAACTTCAGCAAAGAACCACAAAAAAGCTAATTCAACTTGCAAAAATAAATCCTCAATAACTTACTTATCAAACAGCCAATACTGTTGATTTTGGCACCATGTTAGCGCTGATCCACAAAAATATGCCCACATAAAAAAGTGAATAAGCAGGCTTGACAGAAATATTTTGCCTTGAAAAATATTTGCTTACATAGTAATGCTCCCAGCCATCGTTCTTATACTGCTGGTTCAAATTTTCACAAATGATTTGAAAATGTTTATTATTTTAGCAATACATTAGCTGAAAATCCATCTTCTAGGACCTGAATGGAGATCAAGGAAAGATTTTATAAGGAGAAAAAGGAAAGGTCTCCCTTTCTTCTCACACAAGATAGCATTCTTGATTCTTTAGGACAGCAGCTTCCCTTGGCTCAGGATCTAGGACTGCTAAATACTGGGTTTGATACATAGATGTTCAAAACAGGAACATGCGTTATTGATAACTCCAGAACAAGACAAAATAACAGGGCCACATGCCCGCTTATATGCATGCATAAGAACCACCTCCCAGATCCCCAAACCAAATCACGGCATTCAAGTTTTGCCCCAAGACTGCTCACTGGTTTCCATTTAGAGTCCAGATCTCAAAATGTATCAAAGAGTCTCTAGTATTTCTGCTGCCTCCTGGCTGCATGAAAGCTTCCCGCTAAACATAAAATCTAGTACGTAACAAGGGCCAAGCATTTCCACTTCTTCCTCCAAGGGAAGACACTTTCTTTCTTACTTCTCTGGTTCTGAAGAAGTGAGCAGTGACTCATGAAAGCTCATACCCTGCCACAAATTTTGTTAGTCTTTAAGGTGATACCAGACTCCTGTAAATTTCAGAAGGCAGCCATGACCACGTAGTAATGAAATCACAAAGGTGGAAACCCCAGACATGGAAACCAGGATAATAGATGATTTCTAAAATCCTGCATCTTGAAGAGTTATATTGCCTACCTCTGATTATCACCTGTAGGGATAGTTATAAAACTAGTAATCAGAAGATTCTGTTTCCCTCACTTTTCTTTTAATTCTTGTTAGTCTTTTGTGCTTGCAAATGAGGTACGATGTATTTTTTCTTATTAAACCTATTTCCATTTTTAATGTGGCTAAAATGACCTCCGTGACCTATGTTAAAGCTTCCTGTTCTGGCCACATGTGCCAGGAGCAGAGAGGAGAGGAGGCAGCAGTTAGTCCCACCTCCCTAGAGCACTCAGTCCAGTGTGTCAGGCCATTTCGTACTGTGTGAGAAGAAAGGGAAATGGAGTTTATTGGCAAAGCAGCTGGGGTGAGCTCAAACCCACAAGTGAGGTGAACACTTAAATTGGTTTGATACTTGCAGTGATGGGGGGAAGAGAGATTTGTGGAGAAAGAGAAGTGTCATTGTGTAGAAGACTGGAATGGCTGCATAACCTCACTTCCACATGGACAGAAATGAGGGCTTGTGAGACCCATTTCCCCACACACGATTGTTGAGATTTTTAAAAGACAAAATGTGAAACTACCAGAGCAGAATAAAGAGAATGAGGCCTGAGAGGGCAGGACAGAAGGGAAATTCCTGTGAATCTTTGCCTCCCTCCCTCATATACAGGGTGAGGCTCATGCTGGAGACAAACCAGTTTGACATCAAAATCAATGGCTGTCCTCCAGACTGTGTATAGAAATTTATGTTATGTAATTACCTGTTCTTCCTTGGCTCCCACAGAGCATTTTAGATTATTTTGGATGTGCAAAAACTATGTTATTCCTGATGGTTATCCAAGTCAGATTAAAGAGTCTCATGGTATTGAAGTACCCACTAACCCAGAGTGACATCTTCAGATGAAAAAAGAGTGATCATAAAAACACCAGGACCAAATCCCACATTGAGGCTCCACATATCTGCTAAACTGAAGGCCTATCCTAGAAGGCTGTGGAAGTGTCTAACTCCCTAATAGACTGAACTGTAAGGCAGAAAGGTGTTTTCACAGTCCAAAATATTAGAGGACCACACCCATTACATACTCAGATTGATGCATGAAGAGACAAGTAAGGCCTCTGAAATTTTTAACAGCGGCTGTTCTACTGAAATAGAAATAGGAAGTCCTTCTGCACATTTAGTTTATGCCAGGTCTTCTGCTTGTGAACCAGCTTTGGGTAAAATGATATGGATTCCTGCATAGTAGACTTTACCTTGGGCATTAATACGGGTTTGGATCTAAGCACCACCTTGTTATCATCGAAAACTCACCGCTGTACATTTTGACAGTTTTGAACACTAAACCAAGACCAACAAAATTAATTTTAACAGTACTAAATATAAAGTCTTATATTAGATCCCCCCCCCCCTAATCACAGCAACAGGTATAAGGTGGGGGAGACCTTGTTTGGCAGGGGGTAGGTGTTTAATTTATCACAGTAGTGGGCTTCATGGAAAGTAATAGTCCCACTCTCTTTTGCACAGTCAGGCCTTATTTTGAGTATTGGGTCCATTTCTAGAAATCACATTTTAAGAAATTAATTGACAAACTAGTGCATGTTCGGAGGCTGAGAATACATAAAAATAAGGAACTAAATCTTGTGGGGAAAGCGTGAAAGTTGGTTTGGATCCAGTGACCCCACAGAAGCAAGGATCTTTCCCATATATGCTAACAACCCAACCCCATGGGTTGGGCTGCAATGGAGAGTGGAATGGGGTGAAATCGCCAGCAGAACTGTGCAGACAGCAGAGGAAGGATGGGTGATGGGTGATTTCACCTGTTTCCCTGTCCTTTCTGTAGCCTTTCAGCTCATGTGGCTGTTAGTCCACACAGATCCCACAACTCAGGAAATAAACTTACTTCGGGCCAGAATGGAGCACTGAGAAGACTACATTGGAAAGATCCAAAACTGTAAGAACCTTCCACTGATAGATTATGGGATCTACCCATTATCAAGTAGGACTCGTTCACTAAGCATTTATTTTCTCATGGTGGCATTAATTCACCCAACAAGTTAAAACATACAAATATCTGGGGGTTGTTTTTCATCACACAGGATCTTACCAAGGGCACATAGACAACGTACATTGTAACGCCCAACGTACGGCCCTTGCTTTGCAGGAGTTTTACACTTCCAAGGGCACTTATAATGCCTTAGCGGCTATTAAGGTTTACAACGCTAAGGTTATACCCCAGTTAATGTACGGAGCAGAGATTTTCTTGTACAACAAATTAACTAAATTGGAGATTGTTCAATCGAAGTTTGTGCGTTGTATTCTACAGGTGCCAAAGTATGCCTCATCTATTGCAATTAGGTTGGAAGTGGGGCTTTCTAGCCTCTCCACATTAATGTGGAATAGAGGTTTGAGTCTCCTTCTAAGGGTCCTGTCGAATCCGGATGATATTGCATATCAAATTTTCTATGACTCATTTGTCAGTAATTGGTTAATGAAATTAAAATCCAAACTAGCGGAAAGTGATTTGAATATTGATTCTTTAGCCCTCATGTTTAAGAACGGGGCAAAATCAATTATCAGAGACCGATTACTGGAATTGGAATTAAAACAATCTCTGACCAAAGTTGGGGGGACGTATATCCCAACCTTTTTCATAAGTAAACCTAAAAGTGCCAGATATCTAGAAATGATACAGCCAATTAAGTTCAGGCGGATGCTGTCTTTGGCACGCTTGAACATTTTGGATACGGCAGTTCTGAGGGGCCGTTTCCAAAAGATCCCGCTAGAAGATAGGACCTGCCCGTGCGGCCTTGAGGAGATCGATACGGCTTCCCATCTCATTTTGAACTGTCTCTTCCATACAGAGGCAAGGTACAGATTTCTGCGGAACCATCTAATGCAAGCTGAACCTTTAAATCAGCCTGTTAATTTTTTTTTAATTGCCTGTTAAATTTCTGCCAGGCTTTGGTTGACCTGGTTGTGTGAGGTCTGATTTCTTCCTCTGTTTTCCCTTGGCCAGGCTGTGGTGGCTTACTGACCTGTTGAACTGCTGGTGGTGTTTTACTGTTTTTCCTAGTTGTGTTGGGGTGTATGTGTGTGGTTTGGATGGCTTTTGGTTTGGGGTGGTTGGCCTTTGTTTGGCTGTTCCTCTCTGGAGCCTGAGTCAAGTTTGGCCAGGCCTGATGGTGACCTGACCTGTTGAACTGCTGGTGGTGTTTTATTGTTTTTCTGGGCTGTGTTGGGTGCGTGTGTGCCTTTGTAAAGACTTTTGGAGTGCCCACAGATAGGTCCTGCCTTTTTTGGCCTTGGGGGTTCCTTAGGGCAGAACCCCCTGCAGCTGCCCTGCAGTTTGAGGGGCTCTCCCTCAAACCCCCTGTCTGCCAGTTGCCTTTCATTATATATGTTTTGCCATTGATTTCAATGGCCCATAGGGCATAATGGTGGGATGAGGGCACCCTCTTTGGGTATCCCTGAAATTGGACCCCCTGGTCCAATCTTTTTGGGACTTAGAGATTCCTTGGGGAAGAGTCCCCTGCACCTGTCCTGCCATTTTGGGGGCTCTCCCCCAAAACTCTTATACCCTATGTTGTGCCATTGACTTCATTGGCCCTTAGAATATAATGATGGGGTGGGGACCCCTGATCCAAACTTTTTGGAACTTTGGGGTTCCTTGCAGGAGAGTCCCTTAAAGCCGCCCTGTAGTTTTGGAGTCTCTCCTCCAAACTCCCTCCTCTTCAGGCAGCTTCCATTATACTCTATGTTGCCATTGACTTTAATGGGCCATAGGGTATAATGGGGCCGAATATCTGGAAATATCTGGATATGTCCTATATATTCTGATATACTGGATACTAGTATTCAGAAATATCTGGAATTTCGGATAGTTTGGCCCCGGATATTTGGATCTGGATATTACTGATTTGTGTGTGTGTGTGTGCGTACAGCCCTACTGGCAAAATAAAGTTACAGAAACAAGAACAAAATCAATGTAAGACCTTTAACTGGACCAATTAAATTAGTGCAAAATAAAATTAACCATGAAACAATAATGGTGTAAGCCAGAAAGAAGTGGCAAGTCCCAGTCAGAGAAACCAGCCTTGACTTTCTGGACTCCTAAACGACTCTCCAGAAAACGGTTGTTTTCAAGAGCTGTTGCAAACTTAACAGCCAGATAATATCCCTGGGATGGGGGTCACAAAAGTTTGGAGTACAGAATGAGAAGCCTCTCTCATCCCCCCTTCCTTTCTCTATCTCCCCTTGCCTTCTGCCCCCCATCTTTCCCCCCTCAAAAGTAACTTGACAGGCCATGCATCCTCTCTGGCTGGCATACATCCTTTGTCTTCTCATGGGGATTCCTCCCCCCGCTCCACAGGAGGCAAAGAACCAGTCAATGGTGGCCAAGGCCAAGACCTCCCTCCCTACAAGCTGCCTCAAGTCTCTCATTCCTTCCTCCCTCCCTCCATCTATTCTATATCTCTATCCCCACCTCTTTCACTCTTTCCTCTCATCTGTCTCTCTCCCTCCCCTCCTCTATTTGTCTCAAAATGAGGGAGCTATTGCTTGTCAAATACATCTTTCTGTGAAAGAGTTTGTAGTGGTGGCTGTTAAATGAATACAATGGGAGCCAGGCTGTTTGGGACAGATGAGCTGCTTTTGCTTTTCCAGTGACTGCTTCTGGATCTTGTATATCAGAATAGAATCTCAGGAACAGACACAATTCAAAAACTTCAGGAAAGTGAGGGAAAGTTGGATTTTTACTGTGGGATGTAGTTTTGATGGAAGTCTTTTTGCTGAGATATTGAGGATTTTGAAGAGTGAATTGCTTTCTGTAGCTCATGCAATTTTTCTCCAGATTGCCAGCTCTGATTTAGGAAATACCTGGAAATTTTGGGGTGGAGCCTGAGCGGTGGGGGTTGTCTTCTGACACACTTCCAGTGATGTCAGGGGTGTGGCATATGCAAATAACTTATGCAAATAAGTTATGCTAATGAGTTCCTGGAAAGCTTTTTCTACAAAATGACCCCTGCTTGGGACTATTATTGATATAATTCCATGAAATATTAGTCTAGGGGTCCCAATCCTCCCGCTCTGGCGGGGGACCCCCGGGTTTGCATCCTCCTCTCCCGCTGTCTCAGAAAACGGAAGCGGGGGGGGGAAGGGGAGAATGGCGCAAAGGCTGCGAGTCCGGGTCCTTTGGAGCAGCAAGTTGAAGAAGAGGCAGCAGCGGCGTCGGCCTGCTCCGCTCCCCTCCCCTCTGAGGTCAATCAGAGAAGGGGAGGGGGCAGGCCAGGACTCAGCAAGAGCAGGCAGCAGCACGCAGCGGCCGCGGCCTGTTCCAGTCCTCTGAGGTGAGGAGGTCTGTCAGAAGGTGAGGGGGCAGGCCAGGCCTCAGGCAGCAAGAGCGAGCGGGCAGCAGTGCACAGCGTCGTCGGCCTGCTCCGCTCTCCTCCAGTCCTGAGGTGAGGAGGTCTGTCAGAAGGGGAGGGGGCAGGCCAGTGTGTGCACGCGTGAGTGAGAGAGTCTGCTAAGGGGCCAGCCGAAGCGTGTGGGAGCCATGGATGGAAGGGGGGGGGGAGCCATGCACGCTCACTCTCCTTTCTCCTCCTTCATCCCATTGAAGCACCAACAAAGTTTTTTCCCCCTTCAGTGAATGTTTGGAGGTGTCCTTTTTCTCCCCCTCAACATCCCGTTCCAGCAGCTCCTTTAGAATCAACGATCTTCCCTGATTTGTTTGTGTGTGTCCTCGGTATCCCATTCCAGCTTCTTTAAGATCAACAAAAATCTTCCGGTATTTGTTTGTTTGTGTGTGTGTTGGAAGGGAGACTGTCGTCTCTGTTTCTCCCCCTCCCGTTCCAGCGCCTTTCAGTTCTCCCCCTATTCCACTTTCTTTCAAATCAACAAAGATCTTCGCTGAGTGTGTGTCGGGGATGTTCTAAAACCTATGACAAGATTGTCCATAGGGAACAATAGCAGAGCTTGGATTGTCCATTGACTTGCATGGGCTTAATTGAAATACACTGAAACACAGAAACAGCTGCAACAAAAACTTGGAATGGATTCTTTCAGGAAATTCAAAAGATACTACAAGTGTCCTGGAATGGAATTGTCAGGGGGAGGGTGGGTTGCCACACTCTGGGACTGCAGGGTAGAAGGGCAGCCTTGGGGACTGGAGGTTGGCAAAGTACATTTTCCCCTGTCAATCCAGTCCTGGAGGATGGAAAACTACCTTTTCCCCTGTCAATCCAGTCCTAAAGGCTGGCAGATTAGTTTTCCCCCTGACAATCCAGTCCCCTAGCCTTGCAGTCCCAGAGTATGGCGACAGAGTATGACCCACCCTCCCCCAGGACACTTGTAGTATCTTTTGACTTTCCTGAAAGAATCCATTCCAGGTTTTTGTTAAAGCCGTTTCTGTGCTTCAATGTATTTCAATGAAGCCCATGCAAGTCGATGGACAATCTTCTCTCCCATTATATCCTATGGACAATCCAGGCTCTGCTATTGTTTTCTATGGACAATCTTGTCTTTACATATTTAGTACTAACTACATATTTAGCTTTTCTTAAAAGTTTGTTAAAGATTAGATAGAAATAGAGTCTGTAACTGAAGAGCAACAGATTTCAAGCCATTCTTCCATTTACTTCAACAGTATATTGGCTACTGTGTTAAGACATTACTACTGATTGAACTTAACAAAGTTTTATAAAGCAGTGGATTTCATTACAGCTCTACTATTGTCATTTTTTCCTCAAGATTTCACTGTCTCAGAGAACTCAGCAGTTCCTCTTCTTGCTGTCTTAGTAGTGCAAACAAAGTTGTGACTTCTCTGTTCGTATAATGAGAACTTCAGAATTAATAGGAGGGCTTATTTCTATGAGTTGATGTCTAACTAGCATTCTTTGATTTCTTTGCTATTAAGTGTTCATCTCCATATTTCTGAATACTGTTTATTAAACATACAGGTCTGGTTCAAAACTCTGGTTTGGTGGTTTTAGAATACCAAATGAGCAGGGGAGTCCTGGGGAGAGAAGGTGTCAAGCATAGGTTGTATCTTTTGTCATCTTGCAGCCCACCCTTCTCCAATGATCAGCAAAGATATTCCACAGCCATTTGGAGCTGGGGTTGGGGGTGGGGAAAAGACAGTAAATCAGTTTTGCTAATTATTTAGAAATCAAAAAAGAGAACTGCCTATGTAGCTGGAATTTTATTTCAGAGTTCTCAGCATCAATTAGTTCCAAATGCCCTCAAACACAAACCTCTGTGCAGTTTTCAGTACACCTTGCCTGGTTAGCAAAAGAAATTCCTGCAGTGAAGAGTACAAGCAAAGCTCCTGCTGTGCATGGAGTAGTTCTTTCCCTTTATATTATGTACCCATCCTTTGGATTCCAGCTTTAGAGTGCTGGACTAGGGTCTAGGAGACCTGGGTTTGAATCTCTACCTTGCCAAGGAAGCTTGCTGGGTAACATTGGAATACTCTCAACCTCTGATGGAAGCAGCTTGGGTTCCCACTAAAAGTAGGGTATAAATCAGGATTGCCAGCCTCCAGATGGTGGCTGGAGATCCCCTGCTATTACAACAAAGGTTTGAGGGTCAGAAATCAATGTAAAGTGAGAAATTTAAATTTGGAAGGGGAAAATGACGTCACAGGAAGGCGTTTGGATGCAATATTCTGGAAGTGACATCATTTGAAGGGGCAGTGCTTGAGAAATGACATCACTTGACCTTTGACCTGGAAGTGACATCACAGGATATGACATCACAAAGTGATGTCACATCCTTTCTCCTGGCTCCACCCCCAAAGTCTCCTGGCTCCACCCCCAAAGTCCCTAGATATTTCCTGAATCGGACTTGGCAACCCTATATTAGTCTGACTATAACTCAGCTGCTTTCCTTAATATCCCATAATGCTTGTCTAAAGGTCTTGTTCATGTTAACAGTTACGGTGGAAGAGCTGTCCTTTAACTTGAGCACTTGGAGCAGCCACAAAATGCAAGTGTCTTCTAAATTGAGGCCTCCTTTGCTGTGGAAGAAGAGAAAATTGTAATGCTGGTCACCTCTTGAACATATGATTTGCGATTATTAGATTGCCTAAAATACAGGAAGGGAGCTGGTGTTAATTCACTGGTTGGGTGGGTGAGTGGGTGGGAGAGATAGCAAAAAATCTCAGGCCAGCCCTGGTGAGGGCTACACAGCAAAAATAACCAGGACCAGTTTTCATAGTTTCTCAATTTAACAGAATGAACCATCTTCCCTGGGTATTAAAGGGTTATAACTTGGAATCTCAGCTATGTTATTTTTGTTTCTGGAATGCTTCCTCCCAAATAATCTATTTTAGTAAACACATGACAGCATAGAAGAAAGGGCATAGCCTAGGGAGTATGGCAGCTATTGCTGCATTTCCAGTTGTGAGGCCGTGGAAGCTGCCAGAGATTGAAACTGGGTCCCTAAAAGATAACATTAATGCAGATGAAGCTGCCATTTCAAATGCATTTCCCCCCAGTATTCATCAGCTCTTTCGGACTGGAGGCGGTGGGGGGAAGGGTGCAGCAGAGTTATTGATATGTGATATAGTTAAAATGTCTTTCTCTCTGTACTGATGCATTCTGTCTCAGAGACAAATTTGCCATAACTCTTGGACAATGAAGTTTAGGTTTGGTATTTCATGTGATAACTGTAACATACTTTCAATATTTTTGTAAGGCCAGGGCTCTCAGTGCCTCAGAATAGGCTGTACCATATTGGGATGTAGATGAGGTATAATTTTTTTTATTGGAATTAAAAAAAAACCCACCCCAGTGCAAAGAGAAAATATTCCTATAGGCAGCAAGGTAGGTGAATATCTTCCACAGCAATGTGCTATTTGCATGCAGGGTTGGGTGTGTGTTTTTTTTACTGTGAGAGAGCTTTTAGAATGGCATTCCTCACCTCCAGTTTGGAGTGGCCTGGAGTTGGGGTACAATTCTAGCTCATCTCCTCATGGTGCACCCTGGATAACACTAAAGAGTTAGAAAACAGTGTTGTACTTACCTGTAACTGTTGTGTGCATCTAGTTGCCTCTGTGCAGGCATACAGGCCAACTGCGGGAAGGTTTTCTAGATGGCCTAGTAACAGAGCAGGAGGAGCCCCTCCCAATTGGAGCCATTGTCCCACCTAACAATCATGTGCTCCAGGGTGGGGCTCTGCACTCCCCCTCAGTTCTCCTGAACCAACCGTGTAAGCCAGATATGAAAAGTTTTTGTAACAGACAAATAGCTCACAGCGGGATAGGAGGAAGGGATGTGTGCCTACACAGAGACAGCTAGATGCACAACAGTTACAAAGTGCAATACTGTTTTCATCATCATAGTTCTATGCAGTCCCACTGGCTTAACCAGGTGGTAGGGTGAGTGATTTACTGGAAAACTGAATGTAGAACTGCTGTTTCCTGTGATGTCTCTCTTCTTGTATTAACATCCACAGAATAGTGCTTAACAAAAGTGTCTGCAGACGACCAGGTTGGTGTCTTGCAAATGTCAGCCAATAGGATGCCTCGTCAAAAGGCAGCAGATGTCACTTCAGGTCTCATAGAATGAGCATGTATCTATGAAGGACACTGCCCTGATGTCAGCTCTTAGGTTCCGTTGATGGTAGAGATAATCCACCTAGACGCCATCTGAGCAGATGCAGCTTTTCTCTTTGAGGGACCAGCAAAGCAGAGAAACAATTGTGGAACCTTTCTGAATTCACTTGTTCTCATTAAATAAAATAATAGGGCATGTTTTGTATCTAGAGTGTATAATTGTCTTTCAGTTTCAGACAACAGGAGTGGGGAAAAGGCTGGAAGAGAAATGTCCTGGCTCAAGTGAAATCTAGAAATCGCTTTTTAGAAAAAGTGAATGCTAGGTCTTAAAACTACTTTTGGTCATGAAATTTTATAAATGGGCAGTCAGTCCTAAGGATGTAATTTCTTCTACCCTCCTGGCACATGTAATAGCCGCTAGAAAGGGCACCTTGAAGAAAAGGTTGTCAAGGGGGAAGGTGGCTGAAGGCTCAAAGGGAGGTTGCATTAAGTGTGTTAGTACTAGGGACAGGGACCACTGGGATATTACTACTACTACTTTAATTGCCCTTTTTAATTATATAATATGTACTCAGAGCAATGTAAATTATATCATTTAAACAGTATATGAACTAAAAACAGCACAACATATGACATTAACATTTCTTAAAACAATCCCAGATGGCATCCTATGAGTTATTTTGTACCCAGCTTGCTGGGGGGAGAGTGTAGATGACGGGGAAGGCAATGGCAAACCACTCCGTAAAAAGTCTGCCGTGAAAATGTTGTGAAAGCAACGTCACCCCAGAGTCAGAAATGACTGGTGCTTGCACAGGGGACTACCTTTTATTACTACTGTAAGTGGTGGCTTATCTCAAGTCCAGGAAAAACCAGAATGTTCTTGTTTCCATCTCAATAACAATCTTGCCAGTCATAAACTGAATGTCTACCCTAATGCCACCCAACTTACACACAACCATACACCTAAGTACATTGGCATTACCTTGGACAAGACCTTGAGCTATAAAAAGCAGCCTACCAATATAGTAGTGAAAATACACACACAAAACAACACTCTCCAAAAATTATGTGGTACAACTTGGGGTCCATTTGCTAAGATGCTCAACTTTGGGGTCAGTGTATAGTACTGTGGAATATGGTGCTTCAGTGTGGCTCAACAGCCCCAATGTCCACAAACTTGATGTCCAACTCAATACAATGAGAACCATCAGTGGATGTATTAAACTCACTCCACCTATTGGCTACCCATGTTGTGCCACATTGTTCCCCCACATCTTCAAAGACAAGATGATCTTCATCGTGAATAAAGAAAGATAACTGGAAACAGAGAATTGCCCATCCACAAAGACATGGCTGATATGGGCCTATCCAGTCTAAGATCCTGACACCCAGCAATAAGATCTGCACAAATCCTGCAATCACAAAATTTCAGTCTAGGGAATAAACGGTTGCGAACATGGATGCAATCAGTTCCACCCAATATACCTGATAGACATCAATGAGAGACCCATAGGATTTGACTTGTATGGAAGACAGCTAATAGAATATGGACAGGATTTGGTAGTTGTGCAGACCTGTTGCTTACATGGGGCCAAATACCAGGACCTTGAGGTGCAGCCTACCAAACTGTTTTCCATCTGTCACATAAATGTAAGTGTTGTGCTTTCTAGGGAGATGTGTCAGAGCTCTCTGAACTTTCCCCAGCTGTAACTGAGTGGACTAAAAATGTAGGTATTAGTATTTAGGGGGATTGCTCAATTGATCTGCATACTGATTGTATCAACTTGGAAATGTATTTTATATTATTATATGCATCCTATCAGACCAGGTTATGATGCATCAGAATGAGCTGGTCCAATTCTAAGATAGTAGAATGAACTATAGATTGCAGATGTGGGAGTAGGTTACACTTTTGAGTTCTTCACTACATTAAAACAGATTTCCCTGAATGTAAGCAAACAAACTTGTACTTTAAACATTTTAAAGCTGGGCTAGATTCTGTTATATGGATGTAATATTTTTCACTTGAACTTTTTTTTTTTTAAAGCGGGCCATTCAAATAAGGGTATCCTCCCATTTGCAATGTGAAGCAATGCAGTCTGCTTTACTAAATCACAACTATTTTTCTTGGTTCCCCCTCTGTCTCAAATATGCCAAATGTCTGCATAATTTGAAGTGAATTCTGTCCCATCCGCTGTGGTTTAATATTCATGAACAACAGGCGGTTACAAGATTTAAAATGTTGTGGCTGGAAAAACCTTAACAAGTAGGAAGTCTTTCCATTCTTTAAAAAAGACTCCTGTTGGCTGGCTGCTTCTCTTCTTTTTAATGATAATCCATTTTCAGGAGAGAAAACCAAGCAAAGGGTAGTTTCCTTCTGGGATGACAACACAAGAAACTTAAAGGCCTTTAGCCAGTCGATGATGTCTGTTGCAACAGATGCCGCTATTCATAAACTGGTTCATAAAATTGCTTGGCTTTCTAGGAATGAAAAACAAAAGCTATTCCCCCCCCCCAAAAAAAAAAATTGTCCATGAAAATCCATACATTGAGTTTTGAGAAAAGAGTCCCACTCTTGTGGGAAGAAAAGGAAGATATTCATGAATTGGAAAAATGAACAGCATATATTTGTGTATGATCCAAAAATAGCAACACCTCCAGATCTTAAAAAAGAGATGAATCCTGTATACAATATGTGTATTCATTCAGTAAACATCAAAATTTTAAAATGAACAATACATAATATTGAATTGCCAACTCCAGGCTGGGAGGTTCTTGCACATATGAAGGTGAGATTTCAGAGGGAGAAATCTGGGGACGAGCGGGAACTCGGCAGGGATTTGATTCAATAGAGTCCAAAGCTGCCATTTTTCCCCAAGGGAATTTATTTATGTGGTCTGGACTCCAGAGCTCAGTTTAATTCCAGAAGAACTTCAACCCCCAACCAGAATTTGGCCGCTACAGAAAGACACACCTGCCGTTTTCCTTCAGGAGTTACTACCAGCTGCCTTACAGAAGAGAAGTCAAAATGAAGAAGGGCAGGAAAGGTTAAGCTAGGGTGTATATTAGTGCTTGCCTTTGAATCTCCTGTTAAACAGGTTTCAAACGAACACTGCACGTCTACTTTATCACATCTCTGTTAAAAACCAGGATATATAAAAACTTTTACCTCACAATATTTCAAATAATCATATTTACAGCTCAATGTTCAAACAATCTATCAGTGAAACATACAGCAATGTGACCATTAAATTAAATTAAAAAGCACATTTTTAAAGCAGAAAAAAAGGTCTATGGCCACTAAAACATTATAATGCCACAGCTAGGTAAAACTGAACACTGTCCACCAAGAAGTACCCACAGCTATTTCTGCAGGTAGACTAACCTATTCTGATTGGACACAGAAAATACTACATGACATCTGGAAAGACTGGCTTTCAGATAATGCAGTTTAAATATCAGATCTACAACTTTGTGAAATAGCACACAAACTCATTGGGTGGTTCTCATAATCATCTCAAGGATGAACTGGCTCCCCCCATCCATTGAAAAGGCATAAATGAAAGGCATCATTAATGGTGAAAAGGATCACAAATCCTAATACTTTGTGTATGCGTGTGTTTTAAAGTTTTCACTTGCCTACACAACAAACATCAGATCTGAAGAAAGCTGACTGCATTAGAACAATTACTACACACCTGACAACAATAGCAAGGTACAAAGCAAGCAAAGGGTACCATCTTGGAAAGCAGCCATAGTGAATGACAGAAATAGTCCATGCACAAGAAATGACGAGATGTGCATCTAATAAATTGCAGGTGATTGTTTCTAAAACTTGTGCTGGTGAGTGATAACAGAATGATTCTGTCACTCAAATGGGGAGCTATTCTATAGAAGCTGCAATCTTGTGCATTCTCCCACTCTCCCACAAGGAAACACTTGTAGATGGTTTTCTCAGAAACCTTCAAAACCTTTAAAAAATTATGAGGTTTGGTCCATTTGTTCCTTCATATTGCTAATAATTATTTAGGACCAGATACTTCATATGTACACTGTGGAAACCATTCGACTTGGGGCATTAAAAAATTAAAAGCATTACTGTAATTCAACGACTGCCTTTTTTTGGGTGTAGTTGGTGATGCAGTTCTCATTACCGGAATTATTTATGTGCTGAGAATGGATTGAATTCTGTCAAGGTTAGCTAGCACAAGCCATTAGTGTCTTGATGTATATAAACATTACTTTCACCTGCTAAAGATAAAAGGAACAGACATGCTTTCCTCTTAGCAATCAAATGTTTATTTTTGCCAGCCCAGGGGAAAGCTTTTGGGTATAGCTTTTTGCTCTTTTCACCTTGCCTGGATGCCAACTGGTATGGTGTTGTTGTTGTTGTTGTTTTTGAAAATGGATCCAGTTAAATAGAAAGTGGCCCTGAAAGATTTTTAGCCATGTTCACTCAGTATTCATATCATACCCTTCAGAACCAGAAAAAAAATATTTAGAAAATTCAAAGACACTTTTCCTGGAACAGTTGAAAGACTTCCCAATGCCCAAGCCTCATTCATTTGCTCCTTGCCATTTTCTGAAATGTCTTTGCACAAACAATACATTACATAAGGAGAAACATACAATTATTATTTAAATAGACATTCTTCAGAACAGGTATAGGAATCCTTCACCTTGCTTTTCACAGTGGCAAACAGCAAATGATCTACAATACACTAATCAGCAGTTGTCATGGATACCATGTAAAGCTCAACAATGTTGTGTATGAATGTGTCCATAGTTATAGAAACTCTACATAGTTCTCCGGAATCAATCCTGTTTTTCCATTCAGAGTTCCTTCCAACCAGCCAGGCTCTTGAGATGGATGAACTATAAAGAAAAAAAATTACAAATTATTAATGTATAAATCTGAATTCTAAAACCAGGAGTTTTGTTTTCCTATACATTTCCAGTTCTTGGTGGTAGTTGTTGGGCAATTTACTCACTGGAATTGCCCCTCTTTGTGCCTACCCTTTCTTTTCTTTCTCTAAAAGGAGCAGCCTCTAACATACCCAGACAATGCTTCAACAGTGCAGTTCTCCAAGTATGCTCCAAACCAATTTAGCACATGTATTAAATTACTGCATCACTATGAATCAAGAAATGGATGAGAAGGCAGGTCAGGGGTTTCCAGTCCTATTGGTAAACCTGACAACAGAAAAGGACACTACTGAAGTATGGGCAAGATGGTCCCCAAACTATCAGAAAACCAGAAAATTACAGGTTAAGCAAAATTTCCATTTCAGCCCTTTCGTACAGTGGTTTGCTCACTGGAATATATAAGAAAAGGCAACCCACAACGTTGTGTATGCGGACCAAAGTGAAGACTGATATGGGTGTTCCTGCCGGACTCATTGGAGCCAGACGGACTGAGCTTGGGGACTTGGGAACAATGGACAGCAGGATCCAAATCCCTGCTGCTTTGCTCCAATCATGGGTCCCCTGCTAATTTGAATGATCCAATAATGTGCTTGTGCAGGAACCCTGAGTTGTACATAGTTGGCCATGTGGGCCCAGTTAGCGAGTCTTTGAGTGCAGCCCTATACTATGTTGTATCTATTAAAGAGCTGTGATCACTACCACCTCACTTCTTCATTGTATTGAACTCACTATATTATACATATCCTCAAAAATTCAGTCTCCCAGTGCCAGCTTTTCTCTATATGACTATATATTAATTTTATAGTGCCTTATGGGTATACTGAACTGCTATATAAGTGGCTGCTCTAAAGGTTTCTTCAACTTAAGCTCAACTCCAAAAGGCTGTTCTTCCCAGGAAACCTAATGCCTTGGGAAGATTCCCTGTCCAGAGATTTGTAAACTAATAGCATGAGCTCTTTTTTTAACACCTAGATAATGTTGAACTAAGGACTATCTTTCTCCTAAAGGAATCTTTAAAAGAAACAGATTTCTTGTTACATTGCATCCAAATAGAAATTCAGATCTGTGACCAGTGTTCCCTCTAAGCTGAGTTAGTGCGATCTAGCTCACAATTTTTTAGCCTCCAGCTCACACATTTTTGTCATAGCTTAGGAAAAATGGCCCCAGAGCAAGCTAATTTATGCAGTAGCTCACAACTTTAATGCCAGTAGCTCACAAAGTTGAATTTTCACTCACAAGACTCCACAGCTTAGAGTGAGAATTGTCTGTGACATCATTTTCCCAAATGGGAGGGATTAGGACAAAAAAAGATAATCTATGGAAAAGAGCAGTTTGGATCCAGGGGAAGATTTTTTTGGATTTTGTTTGGATCCAGGGGAAGATTTTTTGCTTCCCACTCCTGCATCAATCTTGAACTCCCCAGGAACAGTATTTCATGGGGCATTTTGGGCTGCAGCAGGAGGGCATTACACTCAATGATTTCATTGTGTGTGTGTGTGATATGTGTGACTTATAAGTGTCTTTATACATACACTTCCTAGCCCCAGGAAGGGGTTTCCAAGTCTGTGTACACCAGATATAATCTTGAAGCAATACTTGGATAAATTTGAGAGTGGGCTTTTAATTTAACTGATCCTTGTTGACTACAGTGATAGACAGAAAGGTTAAGGAAAAGAAAACATATTGCAGAAATGCAATATGCTGTGATAAAATATCACTTAGGAAATACAATGAAAATACAATCCAATACAGAAATCTGAGAAATTCAACAGAGAGCATTTAAAACAATGCCTCATGAAAATGGTCTATTTTAGGTGGACAAGCCCATCCACAACTGGTCCAAGTGAAGTCCAACAATGGATGGTGAATGTGGTATCCTCAAGAAGAAATCTGAAGATATAGAGGAAAATGGATATTACAGGCACATATGAGAAAGAGAGAGTGATCAGACTTAAGGGAGGAAGAAGAGAGAAGGCATTGGATTTATACCCTGCCTTTCACTTGGAGTCTCAGAGCAGCTTACAATCTCCTTCCCTTCCCACAACAGACATCCTGTAAGTTAAGTGAGGCTGAGAGAGCTCTCCAAGACTGCTGTCAAAAGAACAGCTCTGTGAGTTATGATTGGCCCAAGATCATACTAGCAGGTGTAGGTGGAGGGATGGGGAATCAAACCCGGTTCTCCTGGATAAGAGTCCACACACTTAACCACTACACCAAGCTGGAATAAAAAGAGAAAAAATAGAAAGGCACAGAAAGGAGTCTTGGGACTTATCTGCACAATGTTAGGAGGAGGAGAGAAGTGGCATGAAACCGAGGAAAAGGGAGGAAAAGCCAGGAGCTGGCAGAGGAAGAGAGATTGCTGGAGTGGTTCAGATGAAGAAAATAAGTAAGAGGTCCAGGGCTGTGTGTGAGCCAAGCTGAGAGTGAATACGGTAGAAAAGGTTTGTATGTTGCCTTGTCTGACGCATCACTATAATTGGGGGGGTGGGGCACTGCAGAGGAACGTTCCTGAAATACTGGTGACCGAGGAACAGTCTTGAATGTGGAATTGAACCAAATGAACCTTGTCATGCATTGTATTGGAGGAGGGACAATCCTCAGGTGAGACGGAGTCTAAAGTAGCAGTAGTGGAGAAGCAATTCGGGGAGAAACTGAACCTACACTGCTGCCTAAAAGGAAGCCTTTTATATTTAAAATTTGTGCTCTTCTCTGCTAGTGGTAGGAATCAGATTTTCAGAGTACTGGAATTACTCTGATAGGGATGCCAGACTTCATTTCCAACCCTATTAAGGGCTTGATTAGCTCACTAGGTAGGTCTATATGGTAAAAAAGTGTTTCCCAGCCTGTAGGTTGGGACCCAAAAGTGGGTCACAAAGCCTTTGAAACTGGGTCACAGGCCAGCCCTCCCTAAAGGTTGCCCCTGCCCTTTCCATTGCTCTCTTTTGTATTTTGGAAACCAAGACCCTGAAAACAATATCTTCCATGTCATACATTACTTGCTATTTTTTCTTCATTGCATATACAAGTTGATCAAATAAAATGTGTGCTGATGGTTACTAGAGAGAGTTTCTTAGAATCTTAGGGAGAATTAGAGGGAAAGAGCCCCATGGCGCAGAGTGGTAAAGCTGAAGTACTGCAGTCTAAAGCTCTGCTCATGATCTGAGTTCAATCCCAGCAGAAGCTGGGTTCAGGTAGCCGGCTCAAGGTTGACTCAGCCTTCCGAGGTCAGTAAAATGAGTACCCAGCTTGCTGGGGGGAAAGTGTAACAGAATGGGGAAGGCAAACCACCCCGTAAAAAGTCTGCTGTGAAAACATTGTGATAAGATGTCACCCCAGAGTCGGAAACAACTGGTGCTTGCACCTTTACTTTTTTTTTTTTTAAAAATGAAGGCGTGGGTGGTAAAAGGCTGGACTGTGATCTCCATATGCTAAGGCTCCATGCATCAGAATAAAACTTGCTTGGGGTTCAAGGTGGGGGCAGATGTGCAATGTTTATTGGTTTATCAAAAGCATCTAATTAGTCACTGTTGAAAATGGAATGCTGAAGTAGACAGGTGCCAATGTCATAGTTTGCCTAGGGTGCAAACAACAATATTTGAGCCCGCTTTGGTGGGGTAGGGCGGGATATAAATAAATCAATAAAACAAAACCCCCAACCCGTGGGACAGCCTTGGATGGGTCATCACCATACCAAATATATTTGAACTTGTGGGTCACCATACAAAAAAGATTGGGAACTGCTTTTGTAAATATGACGGCCCCGCCCACTTCCCTCCCTTTCAGAGGCAATATTTTCCCTTTTTTTCCCCCCTTTGTGATTGAGCAGCCCTAGTGGTCTGTTTTCTTCTTTCATGAAAAACTCTGGCTGTCCAAACCTGTCTCATATTGCTATTTTACTGCTGGCTCAGCCCAGGAACCTGAGGGAAGGGTCAGGATCACCCTTAACTTAAACCAACGAAAATGGTACATGAGATGTTTTGAAATTCAAAAGTAACAAAATATCTTATTTAATGTATTTACTGTATTTAATAAGGAAGCTTAATAAGGAAGAAAGGCAGCTAATAGATGTTTTACATAAGATGATGATGATGATAATCAGAGCTTTTTTTGTAGCAGGAACTCCTTTGCATATTAGGCCACACACTCCTAATGTAGACAATCCTCCAAGAGCTTACAGAGCTCTTAGTGCAGGGCATACTGTAAGCTCCAGGAGGATTGGCTACATTATGGGGCGCAGCCTAATATGCAAAGAAGTTCCTGCTACAAAAAAGCCCTGATGATAATAACAATAACAACAACAATAATAATAGTTATTACCTACTGCAACAGAATAATATAACCAAAAGAAAAAAAAGGATGACTCCCTGCTCTAAGTCACTCACAGCCTTAAATTTTGATCAGAGATGAAGGTATTCAGGTTTAATTTCAATATGGGCTGAGGACTCATGGATTAAAGCACCACTCTTGAGTTCTGCCATTTTCTTCCTAAAGACTGCTTTCTCATACTCCTCATGCACACCCCCATTTCCCCACAGTGCTGAAATTTAAATTCTATCTTCCTTCCCACATCGTGTATTCTTTAGCCTAAAATTCCACTTTATTCGATTCACACTACATTGTCTTTGAATCCCCTATCTTGACCTCCTTTCTTCGCCCTCACATTTTTTAAAAACTTCTGTATTTATGCAGTTAACAGACCTTGGGAAATTATATTCCTGTTTGTGAAAGCCAATGTGATGACAACGGGGTTTTATAAGCCTAGTCATACATGTTGGCCCACAAGAGGAAGAGAAGGAAGGAAGGAAGGAAGGAACTATTATGAAGAAGCCATTTCTGTTTCTATGCTGATAATACAAAGATCACTCTTGGGAGTGAATGGGGCTTTAAAAAAATCTGGAAAGCTAACCTTCAATAGTTTAGAGAATTTCTTTTTCTGCCATGTTCATTAAGAGACTTCCTATGCTTTGTTTTGGAAAAGACCTTCCCTTACTGATTCAAATTCCAAGAAGTCATAAGCACAAGCATAGCCGTGTAACCAGCTCCCAGATACAGAATCAGTTAGTGACAAAGTGTTTAAAATAGTGTGGAGATAAAAATGGACACTGCTGTATCCCATAGTGATCCTGGTCCAAGCTCCCTAAAAAGAAATCATGCAATATACTTTGTAAAGAGCACTGTGGTGTCTGAGTTATTATTAACAACAGCTAAATAGGCAGGGACAGGGGGGAACAAGGTGCAATGATAGTGATTTCATTAAGTTCTGTGAATTGAACCTAGTGCCTTCTTTGAGACCTTGGGGGTGGGGATAGGCTGTAAATCAAATTAAACTTATAGTAAAATAAATGCTAAAATATCAGGCTATTGTTAATTCCTGCTCCACCCTCAGTTTAGTCAGAGTAGACAACACTATATTATATGGACTAATCTAAGGCAGTTTCATATGTACACAAAGGAAGTTTCTATCTGATTCCCAGTCTAAATATGTGGAAATGAATATATAAAACGGCATTTAAAATTACCTGGGGAGATCAACCAAATCAGAAACAGAAACCTTTTTTTTCAAAATCAGAAGAAACTTCTGATTTTAAATATTTAAACATTTAAATAAGAACATAAGAGAAGCCATGTTGGATCAGGCCAATGGCCCATCCAGTCCAGAACTCTGTGTCACACAGTGGCAAAAAAAAAAAAAAAAAAAAACCCCAAGTGGCATCAGGAGGTTCACAAGTGGGTCTAGAGGCCCTTCCACTTTGCCCCCCCCCACCACAAAGCACCAAGAATACAGAGCATCACTGCCTCAGACGGTTTCAGTAATATACTGTGGCTAATAGCAACTGATGGACCTCTGCTCCATATTTTTATCCAATCCCCTCTTGAAGCTGGCTATGCTTGTAGCCGCCACCACTTCCTGTGGCAGTGAATCCCACAAGTTAATCACTCTTTGGGTGAAGAAGTACTTCCTTTTATGTGTTTTAACCCGACTGCTTAGTAATTTCATTGAATGCCCACGAGTTCTTGTATTGTGAGAAAGGGAGAAAAGTACTTCTTTCGCTACTTTCTCCATCCCACACATAATCTTGTAAACCTCTATCATGTCACCCCGCAGTTGACGTTTCTCCAAGCTAAAGAGCCCCAAGCGCTTTAACCTTTCTTCATAGGAAAAGTGCTCTAAACCTTTAATCATTCTAGTTGCCCTTTTCTGGACTTTTTCCAATGCTATAATATCCTTTTTGAGGTGCGGTGACCAAATTTGTACACAGTATTCCAAAAGAGACCGCACCATCGGTTTATACAGGGGCATTATGATATTGGCTGACTTGTTTTCAATTCCCTTCCTAATAATTCCCAGCATGGCGTGGCCTTTTTTATTGCAACCACACACTGTCTTGACATTTTCAGTGAGTTATCTACCACGACCCCAAGATCTCTCTCTTGGTCAGTCTCTGCCAGTTCACACCCCATCAACTTGTATTTGTAGCTGGGATTCTTGGCCCCAATGTGCATTACTTTGCACTTGGCCACATTGAACCTCATCTGCCATGTTGACACCCACTCACCCAGCCTCAACAGATCCCTTTGGAGTGCCTCACAATCCTCTCTGGTTCTCACCACCCTGAACAATTTAGTGTCATCTGCAAACTTGGCCACTTCACTGCTCACTCCCAACTCCAAATTATCAATGAACAAGTTAAAGAGCACAGGACCCAGCATTGAGCCCTGTGGCACCCCACTGCTTACCGTCCTCCACTGCGAAGACTGCCCATGTATACTCACTCTCTGCTTCCTATTAATTAGCCAGTTTTTGATCCACAAGAGAACCTGTCCTTTTACTCCATGACTCTCGAGCTTACTAAGGAGCCTTTGATGAGGAACTTTATCAAAAGCTTTCTGGAAGTCAAGGTAAACAACATCTATTGGGTCCCCTTTGGCCACATGTTTGTTCACCCCCTCAAAGAACTATAACAGGTTAGTGAGGCAAGATCTTCCCTTACAGAACCCATGCTGAGTCTTCCTCAATAACTTGTGTTCATCAATATGCCTACTCATTCTGTCCTTGATAATGATTTCTCCCAACTTTGCTGGTATTGAAGTCAGACTGATTGGCCTATAGTTTCCTGGATCTCCTCTGGAATCCTTTTTAAAGATGGGGGTGACATTTGCTACCTTCCAGTCCTCAGGAACACAGGCAGATTTCAATGAAAGATTACATATTTTGTTATGGTTTTTTTTGCAATATGCTCCTCATAGTTCCTTTTTGCCTGCCTGATCACAGTCTTGCATTTGATTTGCCACAGCCTGTGTTCCCTTTTATTAATCTCACTTGGACTAGCTTTCCACCGCTTAAAGGAATCCTTCTTACCTTTTGCAGCTTCCATTACTTTGTTTGTTAACCATGCAGGCCTTATTGGGAACACAAGGAAAATTGTCAAGCTCGACTGATTCTTATCCATGACTGATGGGTTCCTGGCCTGTCACAAGTAGGCCTGGGCAAAATCATAATGAACCAAACGCTGCTAGTTTATTAGCCTTTCCTGGCCCCTCTCTGCTTTATGGCTGGCAAAGCAATCAGCACCTTCCCATGAATCCTCCTGAGGGAGGAAGTACCATCTGGTGGATGCAAGACCAAATATCTGATAAACACCCTGGGAATGAATCTTTGTGGCTATGTGTGAATGCTCCCCTGCTTCCCCTCCCCGTAGGAATTCCTTTGAAGTGTACCTTAAAACTTATGTATCAATGTATTGGTTCCATTCTTCTCAAGCCAAGGCTTGAGCCAAAGTAACGGTCTATCAATAAACGTAGTCTTTGTAGCAACTTGGACTCATCATTGAATCCGTCTACTTGACAAAAATAGGGATCTGGGTTCCTGGTCCTTACACAGCCCCCAGGCCAAGAGCCCTTTAGCTCTCGCGCCAAAGCCTCACGCCTCTGGCAAGGTGCAGCTTAATAATGCAAAGAGGGTGGGGCCTCAGTCTGCCCCAGGAACACAGCCACTCCTAATCAATCAGCAACAATCACCTTCAACCCACTCAAACCAAACAAACAGTAGTTCCCCAGCAACCACAACCTCAGAATTTTCAGCAATCACACAGTCACACAAACTCAGAAATTCTCAGCCACTTCCCCAGCTGTTTAGAAAGCCAAACCTCACCTTTATAGCACTTCTTTTCCGCTCTCTCTCAGAGCTCTCTGAAATGTGCTCAGCGTCTGGCAAGGTGTAGCTTAATAATGCAAAGAGGGTGGGGCCTCAGTCTGCCCCAGGAACACAGCCACTCCTAATCAATCAGCAACAATCACCTTCAACCCACTCAAACCAAACAAACAGTAGTTCCCCAGCAACCACAACCTCAGAATTTTCAGCAATCACACAGTCACACAAACTCAGAAATTCTCAGCCACTTCCCCAGCTGTTTAGAAAGCCAAACCTCACCTTTATAGCACTTCTTTTCCGCTCTCTCTCAGAGCTCTCTGAAATGTGCTCAGCGTCTGGCAAGGTGTAGCTTAATAATGCAAAGAGGGTGGGGCCTCAGTCTGAATGTTAAGTGGTTTGCTTCAGTGTTCAAAATCCAAAAGTTTCTCTGATGATCAAACCAATAAAACTATGAAGCATCATTGAACTACTGCCCTTTAGTCTGATCTGGACATTTTCTCTCTCTGATTCAGAAGACATACTTATTTGTGTGTTTGTGATTTTTTCTGAGGGATTCACTTTTTAAAAACAGATTTAAAGCTATCAACAAAATGATAGTCATATGATACCTGAAAAGTTTTCAGATCAGCAGTCCAGTAGCATCACAAGTTTATTTAGGCTACTTGAAAACAAAACAAAACTCATGGCTACACTTCTAGCAAGTCTATAAGGAAAGCTACACATATAAGAAAACTCCTCTTAAAATTATAGCAGGCCCAGGTCTGAACTTTCAGGTCCTGGATGTCAGGCAGATAAATAAACACCAGAAGAAAAAATGCATCTTTTTATTGGATCACCATAACTCTTAATAACATCTTCTCCCTTATGGAATCTGTACAGCATTTATTAAACTGTTCAGATTTCTCCCTTTTTAAAAAAATCTGTTTTCTATGCAACACTAGCTGACTTTCCATCTGTTCCATTTCTGTTTTAATTCATACCCCACAGAGCCTGTTGTTTCCAATCCAGTGGTCCACGGACATTTTATATTCACTACTTAATATGCATTCTCAAATTTGCTTTCGTTAAGTGACCTGATTTCCTTACCTTGCATATATATATATATGGCTTTTTTTGAGCAGGAACGCAGTTCCGGCTGGCTTGGTGTCAGGGGGTGTGGCCTAATATGCAAATAAGTCCATGCTGGGCTTTTTTTTAAAAAAAATCCCCATGTGAAACATTGGTGATGTCAGAGGGTGTGGCCTAATATGCAAATAAGTTCCTGGTGGGCTTTTTCTTCCAAAAAGTCCTCTCTCTAATCTATAGATTGCAGTGTCCTAGGACTCAGGAATGCTCACATTCACATACTTTCTTTGACTAGTATTTTTAAAGTATAAATTGTATTTTATGCATAAATGGGTTCAATCATCTTTCTCCTGCCTCCATCTCATCCCAAACTCTTAATGAAATGTATGTGATCAAAGATTTCAGGTTTTCACAGCTGATAACATCATTAGGGTTTGTAGAATCTTTCGGGCTCAAGTGCCGTGTTCAACCAGTAGAACACGGCACTTGAGCCCGAAAGATTCTACAAACCCTAATGAAATGTATGTGGTTACACTGAAATAGTTAATTTCTATAGCTATTCATTAATATCTTTAGACTAGAACTCTTTATGATGTGGCCACATGATATGGCCACTTATAAACACATATTAAAAACCTCCAACACAGAGCTCTTCTTTTCAGTGATTTTCAGCTTTAAAGTTTCACGTCATAACTAGAACTAGCACACTATGCTGCTGATTAAATATTTCTCACACAAAGTAATATGTTCAGCAGTATTTTAGGTGCACAAATTAGCAAGGCCATCTCAGTCAAAATGTTCGGTTCTCAGCAAGGTTTTTTTGTAACAGGAACTCCTTTGCATATTAGGCCACACACCCTGGAACTTACAGTGCTCTTATTACAGGGCCAACTGTAAACTCTTGGAGGATTGGCTACATCAGGGGTGTGTGGCCTAATCTGCAAAGGAGTTCCTGGTACAAAAAAGCCCTGGTTTTCAGCTTCTCAAAAATTGTTTTTTCCCCCATTCTGAGAGTAATTTGAGAACAGCTGCTACTTCTCTTTTATTACATTACATTTTGTCCCAACCAGCCTGCAGCTACGCTGTAAGGTTGGAGGGACATGTTTGCTGCCCTTTTGTTGGAGGAGGGGAAGATTGACAGCCCGCTGGGCTCGGGCTTGGGGGCGGAGCTGGCTGCGATAGCAGCGTGCTCTCCCTGCCTGTCCCAGTTGCCGATGCAGGATCGGGCTGAGCAGGAGCGCTTTTGGCTTGCTCCTGCTTCGATCATGTCAGTTGCATTTGGGTGGGGGTCGGCCGGCTGATTGGACGGGAGAGGAGTATCTTTTTGACTGCTGGCTCTGGTTGTGTCAGTTTCCCTCGGCTCTTTTATAGCAGCGTTTAGCACATCCGGGGAAAATTGGGCGGCTGATAACGCTGGGAAAGTGTTTGCTCTTCCTTCTTGTCAGTTTCCCTTGCCTCCGGGCCGTCAGGTGTCTCTCGAAAGATTGGGTCGCTGATAAGGCAGCAGGCATGGTAGTGATTGAGGTGTGTTTCTGGGTGTTTAGTGCTTCCGGTGGGACTCTGGTGGTTGTGTGGGAGTCTACTCACCGCGCTGTTGCGGCGGCATCATTATACGGCTGGTTTCACTTCCCCCCCTTTACCCCTCCTCTTTTACTGGGCAATTTTGTGGTGGGGTGGATGCAAATTCATTTCTTTCTTAGGGAGCTGATTTAGGATTGGGTAGTGGGTAATGTGAAAGGCCCTTTCAGAATAGGACTTTTTCAGCTGCGGGTAGAAGGGAGGCAGCATCCATTTTAAGTTCCCTTTGGGCTGTTCTTTTGGGAAAGAAGGCGGCCATTTTAGGTGCTGCGGAGAGGGGGCCATTTTAATTCCAATTGCATTGCGCTTCCCTGTGGGCTTTATTTCTGTCAGGTCCCATGATGGGAGGATAGGGCTTTCCTCCCCCCTTGAGCACCACTTATGGGGCTGTTCCTTTTACTGCCATACCTTTTGGGGAAGTAGCACTACCTTTAGGGGACGATTTATTGCCAGCGACGAGAGATAAAATTCTAAAAGGGGAATATGAAGATATCTTCTCCCTCCTGTTCCATGAGTTGGAGAAGAAAGATAAGGAGGATTTAGATGACAAAGAGAAGGAAAAATTGAAGAAGCGCAAAGTGGACCGGACTTGGGCCAATTGGCTGCTGGGGGTTTTCATATATGCTGGTGTGATAGCACGTGCCCAGCCTTGGAGGGCGGCTTCACTTATCCAGTATATGGATATTATTTATAAGGGGTATACCATGTTTAATGGGCCCGCTTGGATTCAATATGACGAAGAATTCAGGATGAGGGCTGCTTTATACCCCTCCCTTCAATGGGATCGTATCCACCAGCAGCTGTGGCTCTAAGTCATGTCCCCTGCGCGACCAAATTTGGGCGACCGTTCTGATAGTGGTCATTTAGTTGCTAGGTCATCTGTGTCTTCTTCATCCTCTTCCCGCAGTTCTGCAGGGCAGGCGGTTCAACACTGCTTGCTCTGCTGGGAGTTTGGCTCACAAGGAGTGTGCAATAGGAAGGCTTGCCAGTACAAGCACGAATGTCCTATGTGTGGGGGCTCTCACTCCTTTAGCAACTGCCCCAGAGCTCGACCACATAAGGGCCAAAAGAAATAAAGCGGAAGTTGAGATAATTCCCAAGCTGGTAAAGGGGCCCAGTCCGATAAAGGTGGGACCTCTTGAGCGGCGGCTCGCCAGATACCCCAAACGGGTCAATAGAGCTTATCTAATAAAAGGTTTTATGTTTGGTTTTAGAATTCCTTTTTAGGGTCCTCAGGTCACATTTTGCTCTGGGAACCATGGTTCTGTTAGAGGTATGGCGCATGTAGTTAGGGATAAGATTGCCAAAGAGTTGGCTGATGGTAGGATTTTGGGCCCATTTCCAAATCCTCCAGAACCTAACCTTCGGGTTTCTTCCCTGGGAGTGGTGCCAAAAAAGGCGCCGGGTGAATTTCGTCTGATTCACCATCTCTCCTATCCTAGGGGTGCATCAGTAAATGATGGCATTCCTGAGCATTTATGCTCTGTTAGGTATATCACCTTCGATCAGGCCGTTTGTGTTGTGCGATGCTGTGGTAGGGGGGCAGAGATGGCTAAATGCGATATTATGTCTGCCTCTTGCCTTCTCCCTGTCCATCCGGCTGACTTCGAGCTTCTGGGTTTTTCCTTTGAGGGGCAATTCTACATGGACAGAGCTCTACCTAAGGGGTGCCTACCTATGCTTTTGAATGCTTCAGCATGTTCCTTGAATGGGCTGTTCGTGAGAAAGTGGGTTTACAGGAAGTGGTTCATTATTTAGATGACTACTTCTTTGTAGGTGCTGAAGGGACTGGGCATTGTGCAAAGTTAATGTCTGGCTTTACGGAGCTGGCAGTGGAACTGGGTGTTCCACCGGCACAGGAAAAGACAGAGGGTCCAGCACAAATACTTACTTTTTGGGGGATTGAGCTGGACACTCTGGCACAATTGTCCAGAATACCTACTGAAAAAGTTGCACATTTGAGGGAGAGGGTTGATTCTTTCCTTCTTAAGCGGAAGGTTACTTTACTTGAGCTTCAACAGCTGGTAGGGCATCTCAACTTTGCGTGCAAAGTTGTGGTGCCTGGACGTGCCTTCTTGCGTGGACTTTGTGATGCAATGGCTGGTCTACGTCTTCCACAGCATAGAACTCGGGTTACCTGCAGCATGAGGGCAGACCTATTGGTATAGCAGGAGTTTTTGGAGTCCTTTAATGGGATTTCATTTTGGAGGAAAGACATGAAGCTTGAAGCGGAGCTTCAGGTTATGTCAGATGCTGCTGGGTCTTTTAGGTTTTGGGGTTTATTTCTGCGGACATTGGTGCACGGATTCTTGGCCAGAGTCATGGGTTCAGGCGGGTATGAGCCGAGATCTTACATTTCTTGAGTTCTTTCCCATTCTTGTTGCGGTTTGGCTGTGGAGGAATCATATGGCCAATCGCACAATTCACTTTTGGTGTGATAACATGGCAGTGGTCCATGTCATTAATTCCCTGTCACCCAAATCCCAATGGGTTATGAAATTGGTGAGGGCCTTCACTCTGTGTTGTCTGCGGCTTAACATAGGGTGGCTGATGCTCTCTCTCATAAACAGATGGAGAGGTTTCGTCAGCTGGCCGCAGATGCTGATCACGAGCCGACGCCAATGCCCCATGAGTTATGGCTGATTGGAGAGCCGAGGCCTGCAGAGGCCTGCAGAGCAATAGGCCTAGCCATTGCACCCAGCACCAGGAAGTCTTATGAATGCGCTGTGCGGCAGTTTGAGGACTTTAGGTCAGAGGTAGGGTATCGCATTGTTTGGCCCCTCCCAGTGGAGCAGTTGCTCCACTACTGTGTTTCTTTAAAAGGTAAGGAATTGGCCATGCAATCCATTAGGGGATGCCTGTCTGCTCTGGCTTTTGCTAGTAAAGCGTTGGGGTATAAGGAGCAAACTGCTAACTTTCGTCTGCGTAAGATGCTGGAGGGCTGGGCTAGAGAGGCCGGGTATAATCCTGACACTAGAAAGCCTATTTCTCCTTTGATCCTTCAGGGTTTGAAGGGGGTTTGGGGCACAGTGTATGCATCCTATTTTGAAGCCACACTGTTTCATGCTGCTTCCCTGGTTGTCTTTTTTTGGGCCCTTAGGGTCAGTGAGCTAGTGGCAGGCTCCAGAAATGATGTTTCTGGTAATGCTTTGTTGCTACAGGACCTGAGGTTAGTGAAGAGTAAGGCGGTCATTACCATTCGACGCTCTAAGACTGACCAGCGCTGCAAGGGGACAGTTTTGGAGCTGGGCACATGCTCTGAGCAGGAGTTGTGTCCTGCTTTGGCTGCTTATTTGGCAGTAAGGGGTCTCATGGATGGGTTTTTGTTTTGTCACCTTAACGGCAGACAACTGACGAAGAATTAGTTTTGGGCTGTGACTTCCCAGGCTTTAGCAAAGCTTGGGTTGTTTGGGGTGCGGTTTGGTACCCACTCCTTTAGAATTGGAGCAGCCTCTATAGCTGCTGCCTTGGGGTAGCCTGCGCATACTATTCAGCGGCTGGGTCGATGGCGCTCAGCGGCCTATAAGTTGTATGTTCGCCACTTGCTCTATCCCTAACTTTATGCGTTTTAACATGGAGTGTTGTGTTTATAGTTGATAGTTGATTGTTTTTTCTTGCAGGTGCTGTTGTTATTTATTTATTTATTTATATTAAGATTTATACCCCGCCCTTCTCACCTAAGTGTCTCAGGGCGGCTTACAACATGATAATTCAACAACTTCAGCTTAAAACATTTAAAAATACAATCAAACCATAAATTAATAAAGACAAGATAAAATAAGATAAAATAGAACCGGCGGCCTATAAATACATTTTGTTCCATCCATGATGTTTCCATTGTCAGTTGATGTTCCTGGCCAGAGGAGCCAAGTTCTCGTCTGTGGACACAGCTATGTGTTTTGGGCTGCACATCAGGCTCGGAGAACTTCGGTCGGCTCTCAGCTGGGGCTCAGCCAATGGGTTACAATAGAGTGGCAAGGGCGCAGGGGTCTTCATTGGCCTGGCCTGATGCCATTGTTATTCCAGGAGAATGCGGGTCCTCCACCCCGGGTCTTAGCTATACATCTGGGTAGGAATGATCTGGGGCTGATGAAGGGCACAGCTTTGGCCCTGCAGGCAGAGAAGGACCTTAGGGCTATCAAAGAGAGATGGCCTTTGACTATTATTATTTGGTCGGCCATGATCCCTCATCTTGTTTGGCGGGGTGTTTTGGATCCTGTGGGCATCGATAGGGCCCACTGCAAGGCAAATAAAAGAATTCGAAGAGCCTTGGATGATGGTTTGGGCCATTATTTGCCTCATCTGGACATTCATATTCGTCATGCCCACCGCTATAGGGGTGATGGCTTTCATCTTTCAGATGAGGGTAATGGTCTCTTCTTGAGAGACCTTCAGCAAAGGCTTGGAGTGGCCTTGGGCCCCCCGGTGGGACCTAAGGCCTAAGCAGAGGCTTGGCCTTATTGGTGGCAGGTTCGGTGGTTAATGAGCTTATGCAGCTAGGGGAGGACCACAAAGCATCCCCCCCTTTGTGGGGTTAGGGGTTTGTCAGGATCAATTTTTGGGTTTGCCAGCCCGGGGTGGGAGAATGCAGATCGTCCTTTGGGACTTACCTGGAAGGGTCCTTTCATTGAGTTGCCTTGCTCGTTGGGGGGGGGGGGACTTTCCAGATGTTGCCTGCTTGCTGAGTTGGCCTGGTTGGAGCTGTGATGTACAGCTCTGGCCAGGGGCTTGGGCGCTCGCCCGTTAAATGGCAGGGAAGGTGTCTATTGAGACCCCTGGCCCTGACCAGGCCGCTTGCGCTGTTTAGCCCTTGCCGATTTTGAATACAATTTAATAAAGTGGCCCTTAGTTCATCCAATTCATTGTGTCTGACTCTTCATTCCAACTTTGGGGGGCAATAAACTTTGATATATTATTTGCTCCCATATTCAGAACCTAAGTTCTCAGCACTAAGAGGAAGAATGCATCACTGCATTATTTTTCCTTCTAATCATTTAAGTCACTATGAAGACCTGAGCTGCTCCTGATTTAGAGACAGCACTTACATTGCAGTCTCTAAACCAGCAACTGCTCTGTCTCCAGAATCATCACTTGTCATAGCATCCACAATTCTGAATAGGGTGGCTAAATTTTGGCCCAGTCCAAAATAACTAAGGGGCAACCCAATGGATAGGTTTCAGTTTCACTCCTGCCCTTTTGACCATTCTGAAGGAGACCCTGCTAACAGCTTTGTGCTGCCAACAATGCTCTCAAAATCACAAGCTGCAGGGCTAGCAACGAAGCTTCAACATCTCCACTGAAGGACAATTATAAATAGCACAATATTTCACATGAACAAAGGCTACACATAAGTTTAGCAAGAACGATCACTCATATCTAATTAAAACATTTTTTTACATCAAGAAACGAGGGAAGTGCACAGCAGAATATTGTCAGTGGTCAGGAATTTTGTAGGACAAATACTTATATCTACTGAGGAAGAAACAGAGTTAGTATTTTTAAAGATCCTTAATTGTTCAGAGCCACAGCAAAAATGAATGTGAATAAGATACAGCAGGATATAGAAGTGAGTAAAATTTAATTAAGTTTTTAAAATACGCAGACACCCCCCCGCCTCCCCCTCCCTCCCGAGTTGTTAAGACATGGAAACAACTCTAGGAAAATCAGACCATCTTACTGGGACCAGATGGCAGGCTGGAAAGAGCAGGTTTAGTGGCAGAGCATCTGCTTTGAGTTTGCATGCAGCAGGTCCTTGGTACCATTCTTGGCATATCCAGTGACAAGGATTAGGTACTAGGTGATATGAAAGACTTGAGACCCTGGAAAGCTGCTCCCAGTCAGCATGGACAATACTGAGCTTGATGGACTAAGGGTTTGACTCAGTATAAGGCAGCTTCATGTGTTTCAACTGAGAAGGAAGGAAGGAAGGAAGGAAGGAAGGAAGGAAGGAAGGAAGGAAGGAAGGAAGGAAGGAAGGAAGGAAGGAAGGAAGGAAGGAAGGAAGGAAGGAAGGAAGGAAGGAAGGAAGGAAGGAAGGAAGGAAACCTTGCAAACAGACAGTTCCAGCTGTCCCAATTTTATTGAGATATATGGTATTCACAGAAAAAAAATCACATTATCATTGTTATTTTTTGCACAGGATACAGAAATACAACTAGGAATTCCATAGTAATTTAAGTAACAGCATGGTGAAGTAGTTAGCATGTCAGACTAGGGCTGTGAAATATGTCCGAATCTCCCACTCACCTGTGAAGCCTACTGGATTGACAATGGACAAGATACTCTATCTCAGCCTAACTTCCTTGGTTGTTGTGGAGACAAAATTGGGGAGGGTGTGATCCATGTGCACCACCTTGACTTCTTTGTAGCCAGAGTGAGTAAGTATCTAAGAGATATGAAGGCTGCATGGACAAACAGGCTTTGTGCCTCTACCATTTGCCACAGAATGCCCGAAGGGCTGTTAATGGCCCCATCTTTTCACTGTACTTATAATGCTGTTCCTTGTAAAAGAAACAGACTGCAAGAAAGAGTGCAAACAAGCACTGTTTGGGCTGCTCTCAGCCAGGTAGTAAAGTCAAGGTCCTATACTGGACTGATGCCTGTGTTATTATGCAAGCAATGGAACTCATATCGGTACATGGATCATGTATCCATACCCCTGTGCAAGTAAACATAAGTTGGGGCGGTGAGTTTTGAAGGGAGACAGCATGAAAGGGAGGTGGGAAGTTAAATAACCTTCCTTTCTGCCCTCTCTCCAACATCTTCCTTGAAATGGCAGCTCATGGTGAAATCTGTAAATAAACAAACTCAGCAAAAAGATTATGGAAGTGCCACCTGCAGTCTGATTAATGTGAAGCAGACCTGCATAGCTCATTTTACTTGCTGGCTATTATGCACAAGATTGCAACATAAGCACTGCAAAAAACATTTGAAACCAAATTAAGTCCCTGGTTACAGCCACCCCCTAGCGGTATGATCCCTCTTTTTGGCAATGTTTTAACAAGTATGGTAACAAGTCAAGTCAGACCCAATATATGCAAAACAATACAGGCATGGAGAGATAAGGTACTGCTCACCAACCCATGTGAGACTTTGAATGTCTTTTCAGAGTTCCTACCACCTCTGTCTGTTGTTTCATTGTCTGTTGTTTCATTGTCCACATGATTAATCTGAAAACCTTTCAGTATAATCTGAACAATGACTTTAGCAGCTGGGAAAGGCTTATGCTAAATATGTGGAACTAGATGAATTTCTGCCTTCATCCCCCCATTTGAGATGAGGCTTTCCATCCACCAGATTTCAAATGAGTGTTTGCCTTTGCAGCTAGTGTTGTCAACTCTGGATTGGGAAATACTTGAAGATTTTGGGGATGGAGCCTGGGGAAGGACCTACAGTCTAACCTTCAAAGCAGCCATTTTTTCCAGGTGAATTGATCTTGGTCATCTGGAAATCAACTGAAATGGTGGGGGATCTCCAGGTGATCTCCCTGGAGGCTGGCAACCCTATTACAATCCCAGATGTACATGTATAGTTTGGTCCTCATAATCTAAAGTTTCAGTTTGGAAATTCAAAGCATAGAATTTTGGTGCACTGAGGATTTCCAGGAGAGTCAGAAAACTCAGCACTATTTTACAATGAGTTTGAATGGAGATTGGAGTTTTAGATTATTCTACTTAGTGGAAAGCATAAGCCTTCAGCAAAATCAGTCCAATGCTTCTTCTGAAAAATGCTTCTTCTGTGTTTTGTTGGAGTCCCCACCCTTGAATACTACTCACCATTATCAAATATTGTGCCTGCAGTGAAGGAGAGCTCTGAGTCATGTTCTGCTTTACAAGCATATAAAGCTCTGGCTTTGCGGAATGGTGAGCTGTGAAAATAATTGTTTTAAAAATCAGTTAGGTATTAAAACAGTTTCTATATGTTTACTTCTGTGTGTAGACACAAAAAGTAGATTTTAAATTTATAATTCCTGGAAAGTCCTTGAAGGAGTTGTAAGAGGTGCCAAATGGCAAGGTGAAAATAAAGAGCAAAGGTTGCAGAAAAGGAACTGAAGCATATTCTTTTCCCAACCCCATGAAACCACATTTCATCATTTCAGACATTTTGCTAAAAGCATTTCTATAGCATTTGAAATTCAGGCATTTACATGGTTGCTCAATGTACTGGGCAATACTATGTCAGAGGGTCCAGGAAGAAAACAGACTATAAAATAGAAAAAAGGAGGGAGCAATTTGGCAGTCAGCTCAGAATATTTTTGAGAGCTGTTAATAAGAAGCATTGAACTAGGCATCTGGTTCTTGCTTGGGGCAACATAAACTCCATTGGCTCTCAGCACAATAAATCATTTGGGGTGGTATATTTTGTTAAGGGTCTCCCCCTCAGCAGTTTTTTCTCCTAGCTCTGTTTCAGAACTACATCTGCTTGAACTACAACAGAGTTCAAACTTTTAGTTTTGCAGGTACTCTTTTCTTATCAGCTTACCTTCTTGAGAATTGCAGTGCCTCTAGGTACACACTATCAGTGCTTGGTAGCAGTGAAACCCATTAAGCCTTGCTATCACTCTGTGTGAACTGGCAAGAGCACTCTAGAAAGTATTTGACTCTTCTGTGAACTGCAGAACAAACAGGAATGTGGGCTCTCTATTATTTACCAAGACTCTGACTGACTGCACTTCTGCACTTCTGTCCAGAATAATTAAATGGGGTTCTCTTGCCTTTGAGAAGAAGTGAATTTACTAAGTAAGAAGGGCTTCTTCTCCCCTTGCAAGTAGGAAGGAAGTCTACACCCATTATATTTTATGGGGGAAAGGCATTCAAAGCTCAAATACTCTGGCAGTTAACAAGCCGTAGGACTTGAGGACTTTTCGGTTGCCTTATTGGCATGCGCCAACCTTATGCCCTCTGAATGGAGGCCCACATAGACTAATCTACCATTTTCTTCAAAGAGGGCCCTGTCAGTGAGAGCTTTGAAGGCAACTGTGTCCTTAGCCAGGAAACCCATTTGGAACCTGTAAGTCTGATATGATATATTCAAGGACAATGCACTCTCACTGACAGTGTGGTATAGGAACACTTATTGTTACAAGATTAAAAAAAAACACACCTGTACTGTTAGAGGTGTTTATGTAGAACCTAAAGTCCATATCAAGCCCACTTTTGCTTGCTGGGAGCAGATGAGGGGGAAATGATAGTAATGTTAGCTTCTAAATCGTAATGAAAGCTACATACATATCTCTAGGGATCTGGCCAGAAGATGAATATCATTCTGAACAATGCATAGCTTTTCCTTCATGAACATGACACAGAGCTGCAGATGTTATATGGCTACTAATAAAACAATCTTGAGGCATAGAGCCTTCTCAGATTGTGCACTCAGATCGTGCACTGTTCAAAAGGTAGATGAGGGAACACTTGTAGAACACACTTAGATTCCATAATGGCACTTCAACAGCAGGAGAGGAGATCAATAAAGTGGCACACAGTAATTTCCTGAACAGAGGGTGGGAAGAAAAGAATGCAGCTCCCTGATCTCATAAAATGTCTGAAATAGCTGACACCTGCCTTCTCAGCAGATGTGGGCAGAGATCATCATCCAGGCCACCATGATGAAAAGTAAAATGTAATCAACTGTGGCTCCAAGGATGGGATTTCCCAGCTGTTTCCACCATGCATAATAGGTTTTCCATGTACTGTTGCTATATAGACCTGGATATTAGACTTCCACAAAGCCAGAAAAATAGAGAACAATCTGCGGCTGCATCCAAAGGACTGCAGGGTTTGTTATTCAACCTCCATAAAGAATAGCTTGTGCTTGAAAAGGGAGAGGAGTTTCAGTATTAATGGAAGGAGCCAGGGATCTCACCTTCCCCTTTTCTTCAACAGTTACCATAGTCTTGTCAGATGATAAGGGAGGTTTTGCTCTAAGAGTTCACTCCTCTCCTTAAAAGTGGATTCAAAGGATATCAGTAATGAAGTAAGCTGTGCTGCTGATGAAGCCTCCCCAGTGGAACTACCCAGATAGTTTGGTGGATTTAGATGAGGATGCTGGATGGTCTTCAAAGAAGAAACCTCTAGTTGGAGAGCGGTTCTGACAGGAATTTTTAAAATGCTCAGTAGGGGTTTGACCTGGAGATGATCACTGTCTTCAAACTATTTTCTTTCATTCCTGTTTGAACTTAGGAACCTATTAGCAATGTGTAATAGAATTTGGCAGTTGAGTCTAGGAAGATCTACATAAGGGTGGGGAAGCTAATCAACTCTTTATTTCATTGGGTACTGGGCCCAATGAACCCTCCTAGACCAAAGATCATGGGAGCCTTTTCCTTTGTAAAGGAGAAATGCTGGAGAAATACACTACACCCATTTAAGCAGGGAGGTGGGAAAGCTGTTCCATGCCTGGTGATGATGGTAGAGGTGTGGCAAAGGTGAGGTGGAGTGGTAGACGCTACCTTGGGTACTTGCAGAAGTGACTTAGCTGTGCTTGAGAAAAGAGTTGGGCCAGTAGAACATGGCTCAAGTGCCGTGTTCTACTGGAGAAAGTTTTTCTTCCAGACGTTTCGTTCTCAGCTGCAGAGAACATCCTCAGTGGCGTTGCAGCCGGAGCAGGTGTTCTGACCTTCTTGGCTGCTGTGCATTGAGTGAGGCCAGGGCTGCTGGAGAGCTGCTATTTCTAGGCTGGAGGGGGTGTGGTACAATGGAGGGGGTGAATGTACAATGGGTACATTCACAAACCAATTGCCCTCTCACCACACCCCCTCCAGCCTAGAAATAGCAGCTCTCCGGCAGCCCTGGCCTCACTCAATGCACAGCAGCCAAGAAGGTCAGAACGCCTGCTCCGGCTGCAACGCCACTGAGGATGTTCTCCGCAGCTGAGAACGAAATGTCTGGAAGAAAAACTTTCTCCAGTAGAACACGGCACTTGAGCCCGAAAGATTCTACAAACCCTAATAGTTAGGAAAGTTTGCATTGTTGTGCTTACTCCACTTGGGAAGTGATGATGAATGCCCATGGACCATTTCCAGGGACCTACCATGTTTGTCTTCCTCTCTGAGGACAAGATGGACTACTATTGTAAGAAGTGCAAGTTAATAGGACTCTTAGAGGAGAAGGTTTGGAGCTTGGAAGAAAGAATTACTACTCTATATGAAATCAAGAAAGGGGAGGAGTTTGTAAATGTCTTGCATAGGGAAGGAAATACCAGTCGAAGGGGCAATGGTGCAGTTGAGTGTTTTTACGAGATTCCTCAGAGTGCTACAGCCCTACCCCAAAGATGTTGAGCAAGATGGCACTCTATGCCATTAGAACTAAGAAATCCATTCCAGCACTTGTGGAGGAGGCAGATGGAAACATTCCCAACAGAAGTAATACAAACACCAGGAAGATAGTGGGTGGAGAACAGGGAGATACTAAGAAATGACAAGAGAAGGAAAAGGAAGGTGTTGGTCATAGGTGATTCCCTGCTGAGGGGTATGGAAAGTCATGTATCCAGGCCTGACTCTCTGGCTTGAGAGGTGTGTTGCCTGCCAGGGGCAAAAACTGGACTCATACAGTCCATGGAGAAACTCTGACAGAGGACAGAGAGAAAGCAGAAAGGCTTAATGCCTATTTTGCCTCAGTTTTTCCCCTGAAGAAGAGTACAGGCTCATCTAGAGACATTAGTAGGCAAGATTAGTAGGCATCTGAGCTGCTGGTCAACATGGACAGACTGGTAGTTGAGAAGTACCTGGCTGCACTGAATGAGTACAAATCCCCTGGACCGGATGGTATGCTCCCAAGAGTGTTCAAAAAACTTTCCAAAGAGCTTGCAGAGCCTTTGTTAATCATCTTCCAGACCTCTTGGAGGACAGGAGACATGCCACAAGACTGGAGGAGGGCGAATGCCATATCAATCTTCAAAAAAGGGAGGAGGGATGACCCAGGAAACTACAGGCCAGTCAGTCTGACCTCTGTCCCAGGGAAAATACTGTGAATACCTAGAGGACAACATGGTGATCTGGGGGAGTCAGAATGGAATTTGTCCCTAACAGGTACTGCCAGACCAACCTCATTTCCTTTGATCGAGTGACGAGCTTACTGGATCAAGGGAATGATGTTGTTTAGCTAGATTTCAGTAAAGCTTTTGACAGGGCTCCTTTTTCTGATGGGTAAACAAGAGGACTGTGGACTGGACTCTAGGATAGGTGGATAAGGAACTGGTTGGAGAACCACACTTAAAAAGTAGTTGTCAATAGCATTGTATCTGAATGGAGGAAGGTGTTCAGTGGGGTGCCACAGTACTTTTCAATATTTTTATCAGTGATCTGGATGAGGATGCAGAGGGGCTACTCATCAAATTTGCAATGACACCAAATTGAGAGGAGCAGAGAATATACCGGAAGATAGAATTCAGTGAGATCTGAACATGCTGGAAAAGTGGGCGGAAGTGAACAAGATGCAATTTAACAAGGGTAAGTGCTGAGTTCTACATCTCGGTAACAAAAATGAGAAACACATATACTGGATGGCAGATACACTTCTGGGTAGCAGTGTGTGTGAACAAGATCTTGGGATATGGGTGAATCATGAGTTAAATATGAGCAGCCAGTGTGATGCAGTGACAAAAAAACGCAAAGGCCATCTTGGGGTGTATCAACAGAGACATAACTTCCAGATTGCAAGATGTCATAGTTCCGCTGTGCACTGCATTGGTCAGGTCACACCTGGAGTATTGTCTGCAGTTCTGAAGGTCTCACTTCAAGAAGGATATGGACAGAATGGAGTGAGCGCAGAGGAGAGTGATGAGGATAATCAGGGGCCTGGAGGCAAAGCCCTATGAGGAAAAGCTGAGGGACTTGGGAATGTTCAGTCTGGAGAAGAGGAGATTGAGGGGGGACATGATTGCATTCTATATGTATTTGAAGGGCTGTCACTTAGAGGAGTGCAGGGAGCTGTTCCTGTTGGCAGCAGAGGAGAGGACTTGTAACAATGGGTTTAAATTAAGGGTGGGAAGGTATCGGCTGGATATTAGGAAAAGCTTTTTTACAGTAAGAGTTGTTCACCAGTGGAATCAGCTACCAAGGAAAGCTTTCCCTCACTGGCAATCTTTAAGCAGTGGCTGGACAAACACTGGTCAGAGATGCTCTAGGCTGATCCTGCATTGAGCAGGGGGTTGGACTAGATGGCATGTATGGCCCCTTCCAACTCTATGATTCTTCTTCTAGATCTGCCCCATGATCTGACACTTCATTTTGCTGCAGGAGCAACAAAACACTTATCTTCATACATTTTCCACATCCCATGATGCCCTTGTTGTGGCACTTTTCTCTTAGACTTTCTGCAAGAGCTAGAGAGGCTCTTGAATGAGGGCCTGTGACAGAAGGAGCTGTGACAGAAGCAGCAAATCCAAGCTAATTACTGAGGTATAAGAGGGCTTAGCCTAGACCTCTGGAAAGTGGTAGTCACCTTAAGTCTCCAGACAATGGCTGAGTGGATGACTGTCCAAGAGAAAGTGACCAGGAGGTTGCAAGAATAATACTACCATCATGTGGTAGGGGGAAGGGTCTCTTGTTCCACAGGTGACATTATCTCCTAAGAATATCCCCCCCCAACCCACCCCCTCATTTATAATAGCCAATTTAGCTGTTATAAAGCTAACACTGAATCTGGGGCCTTTGCTCCAATATGGGGGGAAGAGGAAAGAATCCAGCCACTTTGTACAGTGAGAAGGAAGTGTCTAGGGTTGCTGACTCTGGATTGGGAAATTCCTAAACATTTGTGGATGGAGTTTGGGAGGGTGACGTTTGGGGAAAGGAGGGACCTCACCAGAGTATAATGTTATACAGTCTACCCTCCAAAGCAGCCATTTTCTCCAAATGGTCTCATCTCTGTATGAAGATCTGTTGTAATTCTTTGAGATCTCCAGGCCTCACCTATCATGACCTAGTGTAGAAGGAGCAGAGGAAGTTGAAAGGCCAGATGCTAGCATCTGCTGCTTCAACGCTCTGCCTTTCTTGCTTGTAGTTTTATTGTTGGTCCCCCCTCTCCAGTGCCATGAAGACCTTGCCTCCATTGCAATGGGCAGGTAGGCAAACTGCTAATCAGTGGGGGCTCCACTTTCCAAGAGTAGGCTTTAGCACTGCCCTACAAATCCCTGGTGGCAGAACCAAACCGAGTACTTGATTTCATCCAGCCTGTGAGAGGAGAAATCATTCCCCCCCTCAACAGGATCATTAAAAAGGGGTTAACTGTAATCTATGATTTAAGAGAGGATTGTGGCTTCGCAGTTCACCTGCAAATAATCTAATTCATCGGAAAGCACAGAGGTTTTAAAGGGGTGTGCACATTTCCTCATATCCAATTCATAACCAGCATTTTAATATGAACTGTCATTCATCTAGATGGTTTTACCTGCAAAGTAATAAATTAATGTGAACAATTGGTTGGAACAAAAAGTTACAGCAAGACTTAACTGTGTACAAACAACCACTGGTCTTTATAAATTCTGGAAATGTGAACTGAAAGAAACTAACTCATCAGTGTTATTCCATGAATAGGACCAGACCACTAAATCAGGGGTGAGTTTCAGATAGTGATGATGTTTGGAAACATCCCTGTTTTGTAACAGCAGGTATTTTATGAATGCAACATTTCCAGACAAATCAGGCTTCTACAAATCAAATGCTCCCCCTTCCTTTCTCTTCTGATTCAGATGGTGCATAAGAATCCACATTTTCATAGAATTACCTGTCATCCCACAAAGGCACAAAAGAGCATTCTCCCCCCCAGATTAAGTTTTTTTTAGGATTTACATTTGTGGACTAGATTAACAGGGATTTAATCATCCAAAACACTAATTGGAGTTCAGAAACTTGGAAATAAATAGATAACTACAGAAAGATTCCACAAGGAAATGTTTTTGTTACATTATGTTGTTGCTGTGAAATCTGCTTTTCACAACTTCCTCATATGAAGTTTGCCCATAAAAGATCTTGCCATCCCCTCCCTAACGTTACATATGTTTGTAATTCTGAATTTTACATAACACAGGGCTATCAGTTAAATATGTCTTCTAAACTACAGAAGAAAGAAAATCAATTGAACTCCACGCAGCTATCTATAACTCCGAAATCAGACTAATTTGAGAGAATTTAAGGAAGCTTTTTAATAAAATCTGATATTGTCTCAGAGATGACATCACTGGAATAGAAGCCGTGGGAAGAAACACTGTTTGACAGACAAAACAGAGTGGTTAAACCCCCACTATTCAGGAAATTCTGTAGCTATGCAGCTTTGTGGAAGGAACTCTGGAATAAATGGGCAAATGCAGTGCATCTGTTGGTAATTAATACAATTAGTAGTTTTGCCTATCCACAAAGACATGGCTGATGCAGGCCTATACAGACTAAGATCCTGACACTCAGCAATAAGATCTGCACAAATCCTGCAACCACAAAATTTCAATCTAGGGAATGAATGGTTGTGAACATGGATGCAATCAGTTCCACACGATATCCAGAACCTGATAAACACCAATGAGAAGCCATCAGGATTTGACTTGCCATGTAACGTATAGAAGACAGCTAATAGAATACAAACAAGCTGTGGCAGCTGTGCAGACCTGTTGTTTAAATGGGGCAAAATACCAGGACCTGAATGCAATGGTGGTACAGCCTGACAAACTAAATATTTTCCATCTGTCACAAGAATGTGAGTGTCATGCTTTCCAGGGAGATGTTACAGGGCTCTTTGAACTCTCCTCAGGTGTGACTGAGTGGATTAAAAATGTAGATATTAGTATTTAGGGGAATCACATCCCGTTCTATCAGTTTGGTTCCGTATTTTATATTATTTATATGCTCCCTGTGTGCAACTCTGCCATACGATAAATTAAGCAGCTTCACAAAAGAATTTCCACTGCATGATCTAAGCCTGGCCTCCAATTTCCTTCCACCTGCCCCTTGCTATATATCCATGCACAGTGCTGCAGTGCCCTTCTTTTATACTGCTGTGCTCTTCAAAGCCCAGACTGGATTATCAAGGACATAAATGAGCCCTGGCTCTTTCTGATCTATTTTTTTAATTGCCTCCAAGCATGGCACATAGCCAGCAAAGCACTCAGCAGAATCCTGCCCATGCAACCATGAATAGTTTACGGACAAGCTAGAGTTGCCACCCCTCCTCAAAATGATAGAGTTCTAAATATCTTACACTAGATGCAGCCTTGCATCAAAATAGGGTTGCCAAGTCCAATTTAAGAAATATCTGGGGACTTTGGGGGTGGAGCCAGGAGACATTGGGGTGGAGCCCAGATCAAGGCTGTGCAGTGGTGTAGGGAGGGGGGGCGGGTCGCCCCAGGTCTGGGGGGTCCCCGCATTGCCAAGGAGGGTCCTGCAGGCGCCTTCTCCCCTTGGGCGCCCGCCCATCCCGTGCGGAGCCGAGTCGAAGAGGGAAGCCCTGCTGCCCGTCGGGAGACCTGGCCATGCCCACCGCCCGCCCCCTGCTCTGGTCTTTGGTCTGCCGGCTTGGCTGCCTCGTTCCCCTCGGCTGATGCTCGGCGGGAGGTCAATGAATTGTCAGAGGGTGGGCGAGACCGACGCGACTGCTTGGCTTCCAGTCCCTGCCAGAGAGCCCTCTTGGGCAGATGAGAGAGAGATCTCTTCCCAGCCACGCCGGCCTCAGCTTCTGCTTCCCGCCTCTGAGCTGCCGCTTGGGCGCCGTAAGGAGGAGGTGGAGCCCCGCTGGGCAGGGAAGGAGGGACCGAGGGGGGCACGGCAGGGCAGGCCCGGCGGGAAAAGCCACGGGACGGGGGGAAGCAGCCAGCTTCCATGGCGGGCCCCAAGCGAGGCCGGCCGGAGTGGAGTCGGCACTGCCACCCCCCCCCTCCCGGCCCAGGCTAGCGGCTAAAGTGGAGGGAGAAGAGCGGTTCCTCTCTAGTTTAGGATGAGCCCCCTTCTGCAGCCCGAGGTCTCCACGTTGCCATTTGTGCTAGGAAATGTAGTTCTGAGCGGAGTCTTTCCCTAGAGGCGAGGGCGGCAGCGCCTCCATTAGAGCTTCAGGTGATGCCTCAGCTTTTGCAGCGGGGGTTTTCTGCTCTTTTTGAGGGGGCTGGAGGAGGACGAGCACTCCCTTCCCCTCCTGAGGGAGAAAACACCAACCCAGCTCCTAATACAAAGAGTCTCAAGCACATTCCAAGGACAAGAAGGGGGGTGGGAGGTGGGATGGTATTCCATTTTGAGACGGTTTTGGGCTATGGAGGGATTTCCAATCTCATCTATTCATTGGTGCTGATGTGGGGGCGGGGGGGTGTCGAAGAAGAATGACTGCGAGAAGGGGTGAATGAATGGGATGGGTGTGCATCGGGTGGGCATCCTCTCGCTGCAAAGTATTCAGCGGGGCAAGGGAAAGAGAAAACCTTTTTTTGGCGGCTGCAAGCAGTTTATTGGATTTATATCCCGCCCTCTCCGCCTAGGCGGGCTCAGGGCGGCTCACAACCAAAAAAAATCAAAATAACAAACAATATCAACAGGTCAGCCATTCATTAAAACAATATGGTGCTAATATGATATCCTTTCAGTTCAGTGGTGTTCAAATACTTATGGAAGCATAGCCAGCTTCAAGAGGGGATTGGATAAGCATATGGAGCAGAGGTCCATCAGGGGCTATTAGCCACAGTTTATCATTGGAACTCTCTGTCTGGGGCAGGGATGTTCTGTCTTCTTGCTGCTTTTTTGGGGGGGGGGGCACAATGGGAGGTCTTGTAGTGTCCTGGCCCCATTGATGGACCTCCTGATGGCACTTGGGGGGGTTTGGCCACTGTGTGACACAGAGCGTTGCACTGGATGGGCCATTGGCCTGATTCAACATGTTTATGTTCAACATGGCTTCTCTTATGTTCTCCGGGCCCCCTGAAATTGTTGGACCAGGGAGGGTGTGTTGCGCGCGTGTGCTTATCTTCCCAGCGATACACGGTGTGTGTGCTCTCCCGCGCAGCGCTCGAGGCGTCTCCGAAGCCGGGACAGCTGCGCCTTGAGGAGTGCGACTCCTCGAGAGGAATAAGCCGGAGGGGCACGAAAGGGTGAGTTCCTTTATCGCGCCCTGTTATTTCCCTGGCGGGTTAGGCGGTCAGTCTGTGGGCGTCAAGGCGGTGCTTGTTGGAGGTGTCTGCAAAAGCCCAGAAGCTCCACTGGGACCGGGCTGCGTGCCACTAACCAGCCCCACAACTTGTTTTCTACCTGTGCGCTGCCAACGGCTACTTAAAACAAGGCAGGGATTGTAAGTGAACTCCGAACTCTTTCTTGGGCAACGAATTCCGGAAATGCCATCTTGGGGGGGGGGGTGTCGCCCCCAAAGTGACACCACTTCCTGTTTCCCCCCCACAAGTGGTGGCCATTTTGGGAAAGTTACATCACTTCCTGTTTCCAGCAGGGCTTCCTTGCAAGTGGTGGCCATCTTGCGGAAGTGACATCACTGGAAGTGACATCATATCCTGTTTCTGGCGGCGTGCACACACATAGGGGGGCCCACATAAATCTTGGGCCCCAGGCCCCCAAAGCCCTAGCTACGCCCCTGAGGCTGTGACAAGCATCATGAACTCCAAAGGGAGTTCTGGCCATCACATTTAAAGGGACGGCACACCTTTTCAATGCCTTCCTTCCATAGGAAATAATGAAGGATAGGGGCACCTTCTTTTAGGGCTCATAGAATTGGACCCCCTGGTCCAATCTTTTTGAAACATGGGGGATACTTTGGGGAGAGGCACTAGATGCTATACTGAAAATTTGGTGCCTCTACCTCAAATAATAGCCCCCCCAGAGCCCCAGATACCCGCGGATCAATTCTCCATGATTTTCTATGGGAATAAATCGCTTTAGGAAATAAAAGAGTTCCCAGCAGACATTTCCCTCCCCTCCCCCCGCTTTCTGACGACCCTGAAGCGGGGGGAGGGCCTCCAAACCGGGAGATCCCCTGCCCCCACCTGGGGATTGGCAACCCTACATCAAAACCAAATCTAAAACTTCTCTATGGGAATTTGAGGTTTAAAATATAAGGTTGGTCAGCCATTTAATTTATTCAGCTGTATTCGGGGGGCGGGGGGATGCATATGCCTTTTCTATGCCCTGTTCATGAACTAATAAATCTTATCCCATATAAGGTCATGGGAGGGGGAAGAATTATGGGCAGACTTGTAGTCCTGTTGTGGAATATTTCTGAAAAATGTAACTCATGATATAGCACAGCCAGGTGTCTCTGGCCAGGCATGAGCCTGAGTGCTGGTTTGTAGCACTTCAGAGGCCACTAATCCTAACTTCCCAGTGTGGTTCTGTATGTAATACCCACCTATTCCACAGTAAAGCTGGATGCTGCTGTAATGGACTAAAGCAGTTAGCCTGGGTGAGCAGGGAACAGCTCACTCTGATTGGCTGAGCCACATCCATGGATACAGAATGTATTGACTGGAAGGAGGCTAGCAGTGGGGGAAATTGCCTCACAGTTTATTTCTGAAGGAGTTCTGAAGGAGTTCAGTTGCGGCGACTGACTGAGAAGGAGCTGAGAAACAGCCTCTTGGCTGGGCTGAGTTCCTTGTGACAGAATTAATTTTGAGTTTCTGTCTGAAAGAGAGAGTTTTAATTTGAAAGAAGGGGCAAAACCGGGCTCTTTCTGTGAAAAAGCTCTCTGAGTGGTGGCACACTGTCATTCTAGAGCAGAGGAAAACTGAAGGCTCTGTTGAGGAAATCTGTCAGTGCTTCAGGGCAGACTCTTGGTTCAAATAAGAACATAAAAACACTCTAGGAGAGAGACTAGGTTCTTGTGGCTGTGAAGAAACGCCAGGAGGCAGACAGGGACACTAGCTGTGTGGGACTGAGAACACATGGGATTGAGGGGCTTGTGTGATAGCACTCAAGGGTTTGAGTTCTGAGGTATTGCTCTAACATCTGGAGTGTACCTGTATGCTAGTGAGAGTGTCTGTGTGGGGATATTTATGACACAAGCTGGATAGTCCTCTGTGTGTGATCCTTTTTTATGTTTTAGAAAGCCTTAGTATAGTTTTGTAATCTTTTTCTGAATAAGAGTGTTTCTAGAGAGTTAAAGAAACACTGCCTGCCTGTTTAGTTTTTGCTTGTTTTATATATCTTCAGCCTGCCAATAGTTTTTATAATATTTCAGCCCACCAACATCTCTGGTGATTAGAGATCATTTGTTTAGTTGAACTTCTGCCTGCCAACTGATTCGTTAATACCAACCAATCATTATTATTTCACTCCCTTCCTTGCTTTCTGTAAATTAATAAATGTACTTTTTGGTTTTGAATTTAAAAATGTCTGGTGCTTAGTTATTTTCTGACAGGATTTTATTCTGTGTGCCTGAGGTGGTCACTTCCCCCAAGCTGACCCTGACTGTCCCTCACAGCTGCCATTTTGTTGTTACATACAGATGAGTTCCCTGTGGTCAGCAGGATGGCCCCATGTTTTTAGAGAGACTCCATGTGATCTGGGGCTCATGGAAATTTCCCTTGTAAATGGAGCAAAGGAAAAACCTTCCTTGCTCTGACTTAAAGGGGAATATGCAGGGTGGCTTCAGGCAGTGCCTCTGTTTGGAAGCTTTGCCTGCAGCCAATCTGGGAACGGGGTTGGAATTATACTTTGCCTTCATGAAGGCAGAGTTAAGTTCCATTCAGCCCTCTAATGAGTGGTTTTGGGGGTGGGGGTGGTATCATAGATGAGCTACGTTGCTTCTTTAACTATGGCTCCGCTGGAGAGTAAAGGGGAGGGGTCTCTGGAAGGGAAGTGTGATTGTCATAACCTTGATGCTTCTTTGCTGATATGGAATCTTGCAAGGGGCAGGGCAGCAATAATGAGGGTGGGCTACAAGAAAAAAAGTAGGGCAGGGACAGGGTAATGCAAAAGCTATCTCTGCCCACCTCCACTTCACTGTATATTGTTGCTGCAGTAGGCACTCTGTTTCATGTCTCAGTGTGCAATGCCCCACGGTCATTACATCTGTGAGAATAGTATCAGGCTCTAGTCTATTTGGAAGCAGAATTGTCAGTCCTCAGTTGGTGGTACAGGATCCCTGGTTTGGAGGCCCTTCCCCCACTTCAGGATTATTAGAAAGCAAGGGGGAGGAGGAGGGGAATGTATGCTGGACACTCCATTATTTGCTATGGAGACCAATTCCCACAGGGCATAATGGAGAATTGATCTGTGAGTATCTGGGGCTCCGGGGGGGGGGGGGGCGCTGTTTTTTCAGATAGAGCCACCAGATTTTTAGCATAGCATCTGGTTCATCTCCTTAACCCCCCCAAAGTTTCAAAAAGATTGAACCAGAGAGTCCGATTCTATGAGCCCCAAAAGAAGGCTCATAGAATTGGCCCCTATCCTCCATTCTTTCCAGTGAAGTGAAGGCAATTAAAAGGAGTGCAATTCCTTTAAATGGGATGGCCAAAACTCCCTTTGGAGTTCAGTCATGCTTGTCACAACCTTGCTCCTAGCACTCCCAAATTCTCCTAGCTACACCCCCAAAGTCCCCAAATATTTCTTGAGTCAGACCTGGCAACCCTATTTGGAAGCTTTGCCCTGGATCTAAACAGATTGTGGTTTTCCAGGGATGAACTGCATTCTACACCTGTTCAGAAGATCAGCGTTGGATAGTCTGTTGATACTGAAATAAAGGCATGGCTTATAAACAGCTAAAAGGGGGAAAGAGGATTGGCTCACCCACTAGGCGCCAGGAGGAGGGGGGCACCGAATTGGGCTCCCACTGGTGCCCATGACAACCACCTTGTTGGCCTGCCTGCCTCCCCTGCCGTCACCCTCCCTCCCTCCACAGCATCATGCTCTATTGCCCCCTCCATCAGTGCATGCCGTGCTGTGGTTGGGCACTACCAGCTTCGATGCGGGCAGCTTGCCATCTAATCCTTTGAAGCACACGCAGGAGAAGGCTTCGCTCCCCCTCACTTCCGGTTCCAGGAGCTTGCCCGGGGCGCAACGCACCCTAGAGCTGATGCTGGGGAGAGACCATTCCATACAAAGACTAATGCTGGTACAAGGATGCTAACAGTGCAAATGTAATAGTTTGCAGAGTGGGCAAGCATTTGAAAACAGCAAATAATGAAATAAAGCTTTTTTTGTGGGGAGCAGCTTATTCCATCTGCTTGACGTGGGCTTTGGATGTATGCAGTTTGGCAGCATAATTATCCATTTTAGATATATATCTTAATCCCATGTGGCATGTTTTTTAGAAGACTTCACTGTTATTTTCACTGACTATAGAAACATGGAAGACTTAAAATAAGTGAGTAAACTTTACCTCCTCCTCTTTACACTTTGGGAGCGGTAATGGAAGCTTACCTTTTTGGAGTGGTGAATTTATTGATTGCAGCAGGTTCAACAATTTACAACCTTAACCAGCCCATCAAATCAACCACAGCTGAAGTTAATTCTTTAAAAAGATGTGGTACTGCAGCTGGGAGGATGGAAACACTTGATAGCTTACTCATGCAGTGCTTAGGCTACTCAAGCTATTCCTCAATTGCGGGGGGGTCACATAAGGGTTAAAAGTTTCCTCTCCTGCTGTCTGATGGCAGCTGAGGGGCTGTGAAGGCTAAAAAGGAAAACAGCAAGCTGGACTGCAGTGAAGAAGCTTGAATGAGACAGGGGAAAAACAGAAGTGTATCAACTTAAAATATAATAATAATAGCAGCAGCAACTGAGACGAGCAAAATAAAACCCTCAAACCTGCAACGGACCTGATGGGGGATGAGTCGCTGGACGTAGAGGAGGTGGGCATAGGGCTGGATGGTGCGGAGAACATAGGCCAGGACGGTGAAAGGGGTGACGTTGGACTTGGATTCTGAGGGCTGCAAGACAGAACCAGATAACTCATCAAGACACAGGAAACCACAACAAAGACACACAGCAACTCAAGGCATGATCCAACAGCAATGTGTGTCCTGGGAGGACATTTATGGCACAAGAGGAAACTTCAAAATGGTAGCATTGTGGACTTCAGGAAATGGCTCCAGCAAAAAACAAAAGAACAAATCAGTCTCTCTATTAACTCCTGCTCTGTGATTTCTCGGTTGGCAAGCTTGCATCTTTTGCAGACTTCTGCAATAGCACATCATTGCACAAAGCTGCTTATGCCCCTTTCCCCAGAGATCAATTTGCTTTGCTTCTGAGGTCCCCTGCTGATTTCCAAAGGTTGCAGGATCACATTTTGCAACACTTAACCAACAACCAAAATTGCATCTCTCACTTTGTTCGTTTGTTGTGGTACAAGACTGCTGCTCTGTGGGTCACAATCCACAGCACATGAAAGCAATTTCCTGTTTACATTTAGGAGTAAATGAGCCTTGCATGCTGGAAGCTCAGAGGAATTCATTATTGAAAGGATGGCAAGGAAGTGGTGCTAGAGCTGTCTCTACCACTCTATATGGAATGCTAGTTAGAAAAGAAAGCTGTACAGTAAATCAGACTGATCAAAGCTTGGGCAATGATGGAAATGAAGAATAGACTCAATGAATAAAGTGTACATTTTGTGTTCCCCAATCTTGATAAAGCAACAAGCTTCCCAAAGGGAATAAAAACAGGTTTAAACACAGTAATCTTCACATATAAGCTGCTGAGGATCACATTAAGCATCCTACTGAACAAGATTTCTGCTAGAGAGGATATACAACCCATTGATCAATTTGCTACCTACCATTCCACTAAGCCGATTCTGAAGCCTTCCCCTAACTTAAATAGCTCTTCCCACAATGAAGGAAGGCTCCTTCTGCCTTCTACGGTAGGATACCACCTACTGTTAAAAGTTATGATTTCTGTGTGTTAAATGGATCAATGGTCAGTGGAAGTCTCTTGGCATTCTAATACAGACCTTTCTAGTGTGGTGCTATTAGTTGGGAGCTGCTATATGTTGAGGGGAAAAAATGTCTAATGTATATTGTGTTTTATGCAGAGATGCTTCTGAAATTCCCACCTTCCAAATTTTATTGAAGAGCTCAGAATCAAGAACTACCAGGTCCTTGCTATGGAAAAGCATTCGTGGCTCAGTTTTCCTCCGTTCTTTCAGCAGTATTTCAATACCCCAATAAAGCCTACAGCACATGCACAGCTGGCTTTTGCCATAGCTGTCTGTGCCATTTGTGTTGATCCCCCCCCCCCAAATGTGAATGATTATATGCACTAACACACCCATTTTTGTAGTTAAAAAGAAACTTAAATTTAAATGCCTTTGTTGATTTTAATGCTTACAACTGTTTATGTGCATGGCTTACTTACAAACAAAAATGAGCTATATGTATAATATGAAAAAATATTAAAAATATCAAAGAAAATAGAAAGACACAAGAACTGGTATATGGAAACTCATCAACCTATAGAAGCTAGTCTAAGGAGATATATCCACCATGAGTTTGTTGCCCACCCCAGTTTAGAAACAAACATTGAATTGACAATTTAAAAATGTTTTCTGTTTCAGTTCTAAAGGAGGTATCAACATACCATGCAGAATTATTTGAATATAAATATTTTTAAGCTCTTTCTACAAAGTAGGATCAGTTTACTGCAAGTGCTGGAAGAGGAATTATAGCTTTACCGAGTAGAAAACTAATACAGTTTTCTTTAGAAAATAGGAAACTGAAATTTAGCATATAAGTACATCAAATTCTGCATGTCGAAGTACACGTTACATTTTTTTTACAAGTCTGATCAAGGTTTCCCTGACCTGACCTTCATTCCCTGTAGTCAGACAGCTACTATTGCAAACAAAGTTCCTAAGCATCACAGGGGCTCAAATCTGGATTGGGACCATGCTGAAGTGGGGAAAGAGGCTTCAGTTGTCCTCCTTGTGCTATTTTCCCAACTTGAAACAGCTCTGAGGGGCATTGTCTGCCCCACTGGTGTGCCTGCGCCTGCAAGACAAAACATCAATCAAACTCAATTTGACCCTAAAAATTTCACAGTTTTGCCCTACACCTAAGGCTGTTCTACTCAAAAATACCCCAGTACTCACAGAAGTACCCAGCAATTCCATGTGGGCAGATAGAGCCTCTTTTTTAATTAGAGGAAGGCAGTCTTCAAGAACACTCTTTTAAACCATGCTAAAGGTTTGCTACCTACTCCTTCAGAAATATAAGCAGCACAATGCAAAGTAGGAGGAATTAATCTAAATTTCAAAAGGCCAAAATATATTTTTTTCAATGTCATAAAAGGATGATCAAATAAGAGAGAGTACAATCTCTGGTTGATACAGGCTTTGTTGAGCAAGATACCAGGAATTTGTGTTTCTGAAATGTTAACTAACTTAGCAAAGCACATATTAATTGTGTATATACTTCATCAGATAAGAATGAATTTGAACAAGTCGATTAAATAAGAACAAATTAGTAATTGAAATTCACAAAATTACAGTCCACGTGAATAGAGGACAGGAACTCCAGTTTTGTTTATCAAAGCTCTTGATCTGGCCTACATTTAAATACATTGCTGTGTAAGCAACATATAAATATGTACAGAAAGCTTGGCTATTCAATTCTGAGTAATGTTTAACTCACCAAATTCTTATCTCAGGAAAACAAACAGTAACTTGGAAACATATTTTTGTTAAAGGATGTTATCAAGATTTTTTTTCCCCACTTCAATTTTTCATTTTGCAGAATCACTGAGCAAATAGTGTTTCACTTTCTGTATGAACATGTCCTGCATACGTTCAAACTGAAGACTTTCTTCATGGGAAGTTAAAAATGATTACTCAGGAAGGGGGTAAGAATTGGTTTCAAAATCACACTTTATGTTAACCATAAATTAAGCTATATCTTAAATACTAATTGGATTTTTTTGTTTCAGAGGGAAGCCATGCTGGTCTGCAATAGAACAGTTGGATCTGAGTCCAGTAGCAGCTTAGAGACCAACAAGAGTTTCATAGTATAAGTGTTTGAGAGTGAAAGCTTCTGTGTCTGGATCTCCTATTAGTCTCTAAGATGCTACTGGACTCAGATCTCCCCCCCACCCCCGTTTTCAATATTTTATTCAAATTGCCATATAACATAAACATCGCACACCATACTTAAACATATATTACAAACAAAAAAACAAACAAAGATGAGGTGAGCAGTTACTCTTTACAAGATCTAATTATATGCAACATTGTATCCCTCTCTTATTTTTTTCCCCTTTTTATGCTCATTCGCCCTCCATTCTTAACCTTTTTAACCTACTACCATTCTTCTAAAATATTCCTTACATTCTGCTATTCATTTACATTGGTATAACCATTCATAAAACTTTGACCAATCCTGTACCTTATTTCTTGTCTGTTTGAGTGTTAAGCATATATGTCAATTTGTCTGCTTCAGCTGTCTCTATTATCTTTACTATCAAGTCATCTATAGGCAGATTCAGATCTATGATTTTGTGTGGCATGCATTTCGTGAGTCATTAAAAAAAAGTTTCGAGGGCCTGATCCTGATTGGGCTTGCAGCATGGGGAGAGGGTATGCTCTTTGTCCCCTTGGTGCCTTTCAAGTGCCAAAACAACTGCTGTCTAGTTTGAACCTAAGCCTACTTTCAGTCCTCCCAGGTCTTTGTTGGTTTAATTAATTAATTACCTTAAATTTCTATCCTGCCCTCTCCGCAAGCAGACTCAGGGCGGCTAACGATCAGTTCAATAACTTCAAACAATAAATACAATTAAAACATGTTAAAACATTTTATCGTGCTGTTAAGCAACAACCTAAGCGGGATCATCCTTTACTAACAGTGAGCCTGTAGTGATCACAATTTCTCAGTAGTGTAGGGTGGCAGTCCTCTCCTGGTTTAGGTACCAAAAGCCTGTTGAAATAACTCAGTTTTGCAGGCCCTGCGGAATTGAGAGAAGTCCTGCAGGGCCCTTATGGGCTCCGGGAGTGTGTTCCACTTCAGGTGGTGTCACTGAGAAGGCCCTGGTCTGTGTAGAGCACAGCCTGGCCTCCCTTGATCCGGGGATGGACAATAGATGTTGCGTCCTTGAATACAGTGCTCTCTGGGGAACATGTGGAGAAAGGTGGTCCAAAGACAGACAGGCCCCTGATCATATAGGGCTTTAAAGGGCAATACCAACACCTTGAAACGGACTCGGAACACAATAGGTAGCCAGTGCAGTACTCTCAGCACTGGCTGAATGTGCTCCCATCGAGGGAGCCCCATTAACAGCCACACTGCTGCATTCTACACTGGCTGTAGTTTCTGAGTCAGGGTCAAGGGTAGCCCCATGTAGAGAGTATTACAGTGATCTATTCTCGAGGTGACCGTGGCATGGATCACCATTGCTAAGTCGTCATGTTCCAGGAAACGGGTCAACTGCCAAGCTCACTGAAGATGAAAAAAGGTGGATTTGGTAGTGGCTGCAACTTGGGCCTCCATTGTCAGAGGACTCCAGAAGCTCTTGACCATAGGGGCCAGTATCAGTGACACCCTGTCAAGAGCTGGTAAAGGGATCTCCCTTCCTGGGCTACCCCGACCCAGATTTGGGGGTCTTATAATCTGTTTTATAATTTTACTGTTTCTTTTCACCTTTTGTGGACTTTACTGCTGAATTATTTGTATCAAACAAACAGACTGGCTGCATAAAACAGCCTGTTGATTTGCAGTGCCATGCTAAAAAAAGTTACAAGCTTTTAAGCCCGCGGACTCCAATGGACTCAGAAGGCTATAATTATGGGATTTTTTTGTAGCAGGATCTCCTTTGCATATTAGGCCACACACCCCTGATGTAGCCAATCCCCCTGTACTAAGAGTCCTGTAAGCTCTTGGAGGATTGGCTACATCAGGGGTGTGTGGTCGAATATGCAAAGGAGTTCCTGCTACAAAAAAGCCCTGGCTATAACTATGCTCAGAATAACACACTGTTAAGGTTTTCTGATTTTTATTTTTTAAAATCTTACTGCTGTTTGGTGAAACTCCCTTTAAGGAAATTTTCAAGATGATGTAAACTCCTTGAAAGTTTTAATGTTATTGTATTGTAATATTTTAATCTTTTTGTAAGCCACCTTGAGGACACATTTGGCTGAAGGCCAGGGAAGAAATGTTTTCAATAAATAGATATATAAACAAAAAACTGCCTACATATGGCAAACTGTTGGTACGTTACAGCAATCCAAGCAAATAATCTCCCACTGTACGGTATCCACACCACCATATACTGCCACCAGGTGTATCTGGTGATGACAAGCCATGAAATGAGAGCTAATCTACCTGATACGGCCAATGTATATGAAGGGTTCACTGCATAAAGTATCTACTACAAGGCTGAGCTGCTTGGAATTACCTCATTTCATGTTGGCTTTCCTAAGAGCTGAAAAGTTCAAACTTTTGAGAATTCTCCCCCCCCTCTCAATACCTATTAGATGTGTTTCAATGTTGTTCTACTCAGCTGCATTTTTCTCCTTTGCTATCACAGTTCTCAGAATTATATGCCTACACCGCCATTAACTCCTGCTGGCTGTGGAAATCCAGGTAATTTTTTATGAGTATTATGATGCTGTGGATGCTCAGAAGCACAATGATGCGTATCACCACAACCAATCCAATTACATGACAGTATCAGCAAATGAACCACAGCTCTGAATGGTCCTCTAAGGACAGCAGTACTGTAAGAACATTTACTTAATTTGATCATGCTTGGAATTAGGTCAACAGAAATCAAATTAAATCATCAGAGATCATACTCACTCAACAGAGATTAAATTTCCAACAACATCTGTGTGAGCCAGACTTCTATCCATAGCCTTCAAGACAACACAATTAGTCACAAGCAGGGATTGCATTATTTTATTCAGACTAAACATTTTGGGTGTTCTTTTCTTGAAATTCACTGGAGGTAGAATCACTGTGACACTATTGTTCTCTATTTTACATTGGAATCATGTGTTGTACATGGAAGGCCAAAAGCTACTCAGTAACTTGTGTGCAAGGAGCTAGTGGCTTCAGTCCAGTTTTCTGGTGGGAAAATATCCACATCATAAGAATCACCATCATAATTTGGCAGCCAGAGAACATTCTTGACCAGATTAGCATACTTTTTATTTGAGGTCAGATTTCTAACAAACTGCTTTATGTGTAGGTTTATCCGTCACAGACTTTAATATCTGATTAGCACAAATGTGGATAAAAGGTATCCAAACAAAATTAAAACCGTGGTCACAACTGAACATCTTAGCTGCATATGAACCTCATTCATCCCACAGCCACACAATACCTATTTTATGCTGGTTCAGAGAATCTTCAGAGCCCCAATCAGCTGCCCCTATGATGCCATTTTCTTTCTCTCATTAGAAACGGGGAGCAGTCACACATCCAATCAGATTTGGCTATATGATGGCACTGAAGGCATATGAATATAATTCAGAGCAAAACAATGTTTATTCAGGAAGCATCACCCGTGCTCAGAACTGCCTTTTGTTTGCCCACAGTGGCAGCATCATAGAGTTATATCTGACTGCTTACATGATGGCTTCCTTGTTCCCATGGAAACAGAAGATCTATTTAAAAACACAGCCATACAGCAACAGCCACCTATCAGGACTAAATAGATACCCACTCTAGAGCAACCCCAGAGTGTTGCTACCTGAATACCAAATACCAAGGAGAGGAGCCTGAACATGTATGTGGAGAAATTATGGCTGAGAAGCTGTGCTGCAAGTTCTCTCCCCTTTTGAACCCTGTCTCAGAGTGTCACTGAAGGAGAGGCCCACTTTACTGCAGAGACAGGAAAGGCCAGTTTTTATCCAGGCCTAATTAAAATTTAGAAGGGCTAATTTCTTTCTAACTCTTGGTCCCCTGGCTAATGCATTGAGACAAAGTTGTAGCAGTGTGTGTATATATACGAGGCCTGAGGAAAAAAAGCTAACATTTCCCACAAGCACAAAAAGTATTGACTCCAACCCAGTACTGCTTTTGCTTTGTGATATGTGTGACTAGCAAGGGGTTAAGGCACACATATTTGGAAGCTTTGTTCATGCTTTCTATTTGGCACAGAGCTGCTAAACATGGGCAGGACTCCCCAAATCTCCTTGCCAGGTCACCAATGGCAACACCATGTCCTGCTCTGGTCCCCCTGAGCTCTGACTCCCCCCTTGCACAAGTGCTCTGTAAATTACAAAGAATGCAACTAGAGAAGAGATCTGTCTTCATTCTCTATAAAAGGCAGAAGTAGGGAATTACACGTGGTTCTTCTGCAAAAGACCCACATGAAACCAAATAAGGCCTCTCAGCCTATTCAGAGTACTTTGGGAAGAAGAATGGTCTTGTTCTACTTCAGAGCAGGCACAAATAAGCATTTCTCCTGCATAGCAAAACAAAATCCTGCCCCTCTCTAAGTCTTCAGCTTAAGGCAGAATATGTTGAGTACATGTGTCTTTCAGTCTGTGCCAGGTTTTTACAGAAGGTGACAGTGGCACAAACCTCCTGAACAAGGGTAAAGAAATGTCCTAGCCTCTCACCATGAAAAACAGGGGCTTGTGGGACGTAAGAGCTCAAATCCCACAAAAGCATAATTCCTGTTTGTACAGATAAAAAAGTGTCTGCTGATGGAATAGTTACCATGCAGATTGGTGGAGTGGTTGGTAGGGGTGTGCATCTGGTTTGGCTGAACTGAATAAACACCCAAATAGCTGCTGATTAGGATGTATTCGGCTCCGAATACATCCAAATCAGATTTCCTGCTGTTATTCAGGAGCCGAATACAGCTGCTCCGGATACCGCCGAATCAGTATTTGGTGGTATTCGGAACTCCCGAATAGCAGGCTGGAAAGAAGGTTTAACTTTAAAGGAAAGCTATTCATCTCCTTTCCCACCTCTCCCAAAGCCTGTCTGGGATCAGGTGGAGGTGGGATCCTCAGCAGCCAATCGAAGTCATGCATTTGCAAACTGCTAACCTCCCCCTCAGTATCGTTCAATAAATAATAACAGGGTGGCAGAATAGACAAATCTGGGGAGAAAGAAAGCTTGCAAAATAAATCTTTACGGAGATTGTGATAAAAGGAGCAATCAAGCAATATATGCTGAATTGAGTCGGGAATATTCGCTCCACAGGAACAGAGTCTGTCGCCGAAAGGGACTCGATGATATCTCCCTTGTAAAACTTTGGAGGGAAACGCATTTAGTTTAGCCAACATAAATGCCCTGCGATGACTTGGAATGGTTAATTCTGATAGATAATGGGGCATTTTGCCGCAGAAAGCATAAAGACCTAAGGAAGCTGGGAAGCAAATATAAGGGTTTGTTGGACGTAGTTTCATTTCCTCCAACTCCCACAGTCTCAATTTAATACATCTGAAGATATATGACTCATCAGAAGTAAAAAAATCATCAACCTCTATCCCCAACTGGTTAAGTTTGGACATAAGCACTGTTGTCCAGGATGAAATATATGGGTCTCTTTTCATACAATCAAGAAGGCTGTTAGGATCTGTTCTAAAGTGACTTTTGAGCCAGAATTTAAACACTGCAATCCAGGCTTTTGTCTCCACCAAAGACTGACCCACTTCAGAGCAGAGAGCAAAGTAGGACACACATTTTGCCATACCAAGAATTTGTCTAAAGAATGAGGCTTGAATGCCTGCCACTTTCCTGGTAAATACTGAGATCCATATAGGGATACCATAGAGAATTTGGGCTAGTGTTTTAGCTTTTAACACCTTAATTGCTGCCGGAACTAATTGGTTGCCCCTTGCAAAAAATCCCTTTAATTTGAGCAACCGAACATTTAGCCAAGTTGACAGTGTTGTTACAATGTGAAGCCCAGCTTAACTTGTGATTAAAAGTGATCCCCAAGTATTTAAAAAATTTTGTTTGCTCAATTGTTGAGTTGCCAATAAACCATCTCTGTGGGCGCCAGCAATTTGAAAAGACAACTACTTTAGATTTGGCATAATTGATAGTGAATTACAATTACAGTAGTCACAGAAGGCATTCAAATACCTTTGCAGGCCCACACACTTGTGCAAGAGAGGATGGTAGTATCATCGGCATAAAGTAATAAGGGGGCCACTTGGCCTGCTAGTTTAGGCGGATGACCATTAATAGGGTTCAAAAATTGTACCAGGTCAGTTAAAAATAAATTAAAAGGATGCGGGGCCAGCACGCAACCTTGTTTAACTCCCTTTAACACTGGGATTTTGCTAGTTAAGTCACCACTAGAAGAAAATTTCACTTGGCAAAAAGTATTAGAATGAAGTTTCCTCAAGAGAAACAGCAGACGAGGGTCCATTCCCAGGTAACCTAGCTTAATCCATAGTTGGGCTCTATCTGTTTAATCAAATGCGCCCTTCAGGTTGATGAAGGCAGCATATAATTTTTTTGTCCCAATATGGATATATTTTTCAGCAAAGAAGGCCAGAGTGCAGCAATGGTCCATAGCAGATTTGCCTTTGGAAAAGCCAATTTGTTCAGGACCTATGATGTTGCCTAGATGCATCCAGTCAGTTAATCGAAGTGCTAAATGTTTGGCATACAATTTGCCCACTATAGATAATAAACTAATGGGGCGGAAATTTTCTGGTAACTTCAACCCCCCCTTTTAGTATATTGGGATAATTATAGAATCAAGCCAAGAGTCTGGGATGGAGCCATGCAGATCAATGAAAGAGAACAATTTTGCAAGGGGCAAGAGGGCAAGATCCACTAATCGGCAAACTTTGTAAATACCTCAGCGGGAAGGCCATCAGGGCCTGGTGCTTTACCCGCTTTTAAATCCTTCAATAAATCTAGAGTTACTGGAGGCCAGACTGGCATATCAGTAACTGTGGGGTTTGCTAAGATAGGAAGGGATACACACAGAGCAGCAAAAATGTTAAGAGAAGTAATCAACCCATGTTTGCGCAGAAATATTTGGGTCCGTAACAGAATTGTTTTTTAGATTACCCAAAATGATTCTCCAGAAAGCCTTATTATCATTAGATTTTATCGAGTGGTAAAGTTGGTCCCATTTATTCTGAAAGAAAAGTTTCTTTTTGGATGTAATAAGCTCCAGGTAGGCTGTCTTACAAGCAATATAGGCCTTAATTTTTGTTGGGTCTTTGATGATGATGATATTGGATTTATATCCCGCCCTCCACTCTGAAGAGTCTCAGAGCGGCTCACAATCGCCTTTTACCTTCCTCCTCCACAACAGACACCCTGTGAGGTGGGTGGGGCTGGAGAGGGCTCTCACAGCAGCTGCCCTTTCAAGGACAACCTCTGCCAGAGCTATGGCTGACCCAAGGCCATTCTAGCAGGTGCAAGTGGAGGCGTGGGGAATCAAACCCGGTTCTCCCAGATAAGAGTCTGCACACTTAACCACTACACCAAACTGGCTTTGGAGTGACAGGCCTCTTTAAATTGTGCTCTCAGTTCTTGTTTACAAGCTAAACAATCTGTATCGAACCAGCTAGAGAAACTAGACCTAGACAAGATCACAGGTTTAGCTTTAGCACTACAGTAATCAATTAATAACGAGAATCCTGAAAGGATTGTATCATCTGAATTGGAATTTATGATTGAATCCCTTAATCTGCACAGTGCCAAAGAGGGAGGAAAACTCCCTTTCTAGGGTCGGGGACCACTTGATTTTTTTTAGAATATTCTCAGAGGCCTTCACAGATTGGGAAGATGATACCATATTAACCTCCAGATCCAATCTTAAAGATAGAATTAGGGGCAAGTGGTCACTTTCCGTGTGTGAATCAATGTAAAAGTTATCGATAGATGACAGAAGGTTGGGTGAACCCAAACAAAAATCTATCACACTGCAACCCCGTGTGGAAAAAAAAGTAAAATCACTTGCGGCCGGAATTTTGGAGAGACCATTAAATATTATAGCATTGTGTGCTATGCAGAATTCAATTAATCGAAAATCCGCCTTATTGGTTAAAGTATCTTTAGAACAACGGGGCAAACATAATTGTAGTGGAAGGGATTCAGCCGCTTCAAAGTCAAAATGAGAGATCCACTTCTGATTATTACTGCTTCTCCGAGCATTAAAATCACCCAAAATCATGAGCTGAGCAGTATGGAATTTCCTAGACAAAGACATCACATAAGCCCTTGGCTTCAGCTGCTGCTGCTCTCTCTTTGTGTCTTGGCCTGCCTGATGGACTGGACTCCAGAAAGTGACTGAAAGACATCTAAAGGTAAGTCTTGGGATCCTTCCTTCCTTCCTCCTCTCCCCTCCCCTTCTTTTTGAGAAAACAGGATTTAAGACAAGTGAAAGGACTTTTAAAAATAAAGTATCCTATTACTTTTCCTGTTTTGGGTGGGTGGCTTCCTTGGAGTGGGTTAGGGTTCTGTTGGGGTGGGGGGATTTGGCCTAATATTTAGTGCAAGTTTTAAAAAATTGTTTTTTAAAGTGTTTTAATAATAGCATTTAAGGTATTGCGTTGTGAATTATCCCCTTTTTGCTGAGTGGGGTAGGGCTGGGTGTTTTGTTCACTGTTGTTCACGAGTTATGTTGTTGCACTGCACATTAGATTGTTTGTGACAGATATTTTAAAGGACCCCACTGTTTATTGGGGTATGTGTTCTTGATAGTGCTGTTGTTTGTTTTCTGCACTGTGTGAGTTGTTGGTCATGGACCAAGGTTTTTTTTTTTTTTAAGTCCCTGTCTTCCTTCTAGTTGCTTGCTTGGGAGGCAGTTGGTGGCCAGTGTGAGGTGGGTTGCTTTTCACTGTGTTGTTCAGTTTTGGTTCTGCCCTCTTTTCCTTGGGGGTGGTGGTGGTGGTTCTGTTATGGTCTTGTGTAATATCAGACTTCTTTGGTTGCTTTAGTTGTTACATTTTTGGTTCAGGGTTAGTTGATTTTGGAGTTACTGGGGGTGTTGCTGTTGGCTTGGGCTGCTGCTCTAATCTGTTCCTCAATTGTTTAGTGTGGTTGTACCTTTGTTTAATTATCCCCCTCCTTTGAATTCCCTTTGGCCTGTTGGCTGTGGTGAGAGGGGAGGAGGACTGTGGCGGTGTTCTGGATTAGTGTGAATTGACTGTGTGGTTCATTAGGTAAAGGTTAGTGATCTTGTTCTGCCCTTGCATTACCTTGGTTCTCTTTTACTGTGTTTCATTAGAGTTTTGTGGTATCTGAGAGTGTTTTTGGTTTGATACGGGCCAGTAAATATGCTACCCCACTAATAAGGGGTTTTTTTTTAGGAATTGTGTTCTTTTAAACGTTAGAGTAATACAGTTTAGGACTTCAGTTTCTTCTCAACTAACTAGGACAGACAGGGAACACTTCCAAAAGAGTGTGAGTTTCTCTAAAAAGCAGTGTAACTAGGCCAGCACAGGTTCCATTTAAAAGAGACCAGGGTATTTGTGCATTTGACCTTCAGCCACTGAAGGGCGGTGCACTTTTACATTCCATAGGGTGAACCACAGCTTTTCTCTAGTCATAGGAGACACTTGACTTTCAGTTTGCAAGGAAATCTGGTTTTTGTCCCACATCAGTGCTTCTAAAAAGGTCTGCTTTCATCTCAACCTTCATCTCAAGGTAACCTTTTAAAACTGTAGCCAGGGAAAGGCAGAATCACTTAGTTTCTTTAACTAGACCATTCACCCCCCCCCCCCCCAAGAGACAGGTTAGGGACCTATAAACACCAGATTTTTGGTGGGAGGGTTTTTAAAAAGAAGTCAGGCTCTCTTTGGTTCAGGGTTCAAGGCAGTGTGTGAAAACCCCAACTTTCAGGCAAGGTAAAATTTGGCCAAAGGGTAACATGAGTGACAGGAAGCAGATGGAGCAGGCCCTGGGGCAAGCTGAGGGAGAAGACTAGCGGAGTTGAGAGGAGGAGGAGGACGGCGGTTCCCCCCACACCTGTGCACAGGACCACTTCACAGCTATCTTTCACCACTTTGACCTCTGGCTGTAGTGGTGCAATGAAGAATGCCTGCCTTGGGCTCTTCATCAAGGCTGCTTCTGGGGCGGCCTCATAGGTGCAGGCACTGGGCAGGGGTCTTCTGATCAGGCAGTCCTTCCCTCAGTTGATATTGTTCAGCCTCAGCAGTGGAAGGAGGGGCAGCAAGAGCAGTCTTCCTTGGAGCTGAGCTTTGGGGACAGTTTTCTGTCCAAAGTGATCAGCCCAAGGAGGACGCAGAGTGTGGTGGAGGAGCTGGAGAGGAAGCTGGCCAAGAATGACCAGCCCACCTCTTCTGCTCCTCTGGGCATCAGCAAGCCTTCTGGGGATGGTCAGGAGGGGAGGCTTCAGGGAGTGCAGGGGGAAGAGATGGCGATGCACAGGGTGCCTCCATCTCAGTCCTCTTCTTCCAGGTGGCAATTTCCTTTTGCCACCCCAAGACATGCTATTTCTACCCTGAGTTCCCCACAGAAGATGGCACTATTGGAGACCCAAGTTGCTGGTCAGCAGGGGCATCCATTCACCTCCACAGTCTGGAAGCACTTCTGGCTGATGGAGGATCCCCATTATGCATAGTGCCAGCTGTGTAGGGCCTGGAGCAGTAATGGATAAGATCCCTCCCACCTGAGTCCAGCAGGGATGCAGAACCACCTGAAGAAGCCCCACCAGGTAGTGCTTCTTCAGGGGGAAAGACAGGCTGCTGCTGGGATGCCCAAGCAGCCATCACCACCCAGCCAGGAAGTAAGTCCTGCTGTGACTACCTCCAGAGCTCTCCCAGAGAGTTCTGCAACAGGACAGGGACGCCAGGCATATCTGCTAGAGATGTTTGGTGGGGGTGGCATTAGTGTGCCAAGAGGGGAGACGAAGTATGGCAGGAGGGTGCTCACCTGGAACTTTGCCAGGATGGTCACCCATGGGATTCCCTTCAAGGTGACCAAGAATCCTGGGTTGCTAGGGATGCTCTAGTACCTGGGACCCTGATAAAAGGTTCCTGCTCAGACCACCATGAGCAGGACCATTGTGCTGTCCATAGGGTGACTAGATCCGTGGTGAAGGAGCATTTGTCCTGTGCTCCTGCCATGAAGAATGCTGAGATGACACTCACTGGGTGGCTCATTGGCCCTTCTGGGAGCTGTAGTGTGAGGAAAAACCCCTTACAGAACATCGTGATTACCAACTTGGTTGCCAGAGCACCTGGAGAAGTAGCTCACACACGTCTGGCCAGAGAGTGTGAGCACACCTATCCAGGGGTGAAAGGGACTTATGCAGTACTAGCAGCCACAATGCTACAAAGGCACTCAAGCGCGGTACAAGAGTGCCTGCCAGGAGAACAGAGGGCCTTCCACAATTCTGTATGACATCCATCTCGGCCATGAAGTGGAGGAGACTACGCCGCCAGGAGCTATCCAGGCGAATGGTTTGAAGCACTGACCATGGAATCCACCATGGAGGGCTAACACCACACGCAGCCATTTTCCTACCAGGCCAGACTCCATTCCAGCGAAGCGAACGGCTCACGTACTCTCCAGAGGTCACCTGTGATTGTAGGCAATCAACCCATCCCAGGCGTGGCTAATTGCCCAACCGCCACTGTCTTTGTCCAGCAGAACCCAAGACAAAGATTGGTACCAAGAAGAAGACAGAAGAAGAGGAAGACCATCTTCAGCCAGAGCCAAGTTCCTTTGTGTAAACCGGGTGTTACCTTAGATAACAATTTGGCTCTCTATTGTCACCTTTTTAGATAAGTGTGATAAGCACACCTCCACCCAGTGATTTTCCCCATTCTTCTATAGACTATCCCCTTGGAGCATCCCCACCCTGGTCCATTTCAGCCTGAAAGTTCACTCAGGTATCCAGGTTTCAAGCCAGTTCATTGGTCAGGTATGGGCACCCAATTAGGTGCCACCAATGAACTTTCTATTGGCTCTCGCAGTAGTCCAGCCCTTATGGTCACTGCGAAGCCTCCCCTTTTTGTGAGGTCATGCACCAGCTGACCACCTTCCTCCTCCCTCGTACCTCCCATCCCCTAAGGGCCCAAGATAGTCCTTATAACCTGTGTACTAGCTACCCACAGGTGTGCTTCTAGCAGTATCCCAATTCCACTATCTAGATCCATCCCAGATTCTAAGGCCAAGTTTTGGGTCCCCTCTCCCACTTCCTTGCTCATTTCCATTGGAGCCTTCCTTGAAGACTACAATCGGTAAATATCACCCTGTTTGTCTACCCATGTGGTGTCTCTATCGCTCTCTCTATTTTTCTTAGGACTGTATGAATGATTTTATGAGTATTTTATCTTGTATGTAAGCCTATATTTTTCTGGAATAAATTTTAATTGTTTGACTTAATTAGAGTCCCTAATATTTTTAAGATAGATAGATAGATAGATAAATTTATTGTCATTGTTCTCCACAAAAAGAGAGCAACGAAATGAGGTGCTCTTCCACAAACATACCAACACATCAAACACACATATTCATATTCATACCATTTAAATACATCTAAAACCATTTAAACCATTAAAACCATTTAAACCATTTAAATACATCTAAAACAGATAAACATTCATAAAACCATTAAAACCATTTAAATACATCTAAAACAGATAATCACATTAATTAAGCATTAATTTCTGGACGTGGAATCCTGTATACACAGGTAAAAGATCCTGATTAAGCCAGGTGCCCACCTGACAATTCCCCATCCTCGTTTTGAGGGCATTTTGGCTTACAGTAGGCCCCTGACAGTGGGAACAGGTGCTGCGATGGTGAGAGAGTACCTTTCAGAGCCCTACAAGTCACACGTGTCCTCTGAGCTACCGGGTTGTGGTCCCTGACTGGACCTCTCCACCATGGCCCAGGTGTTCCTCTCATGCCCAACAATAAGCGTGTAGAGTGAGCGCATCTTTTCGCATATGGACAACATTGCTCACATCACTCTCGCCTGCACCCCTGGACAGTTGAACAGTTGGTCTTCCTGAAGGTCAATTTGCCTCTGTTCAGCTCACCAAACATGGACTTTGAGAATGAATGAAGTGAGTGCATATTTGTGCCTGCACCCTCTCACAGTTCATGCTAGGAGGTTGCGTTGAAAACGCTCTCCCAAAAATTAAATCTAGAACTCAAAGATGGAGCCACAGCCCATTAACCACTCAAATGATTGGCAGACCCCTCACTCATCCCATCCCCAAACCAAAGTTGAATGATTTCAAAAAATTAGCAAAGGTAATATCGCCATCCAAGCATAGATAATGAAAGGCATGGTTGGAATACAGCAGCATGTACAAAACTGAACACCTAGATGTGAGAGAACGACATTTAGAAGTGTGCCAGTGGCATCTCAAGACAAGCAAAAGTCACTGCTAGATGGTGTAAGCGAGCCCATAGTTCTGTAAGATTAAATTAAAAGGATGTCCCCTCATATTACATGTGGCTGGGGAGATCAGTTGCTAGGAAGGACCATTAGAGTCTAGATGCTAAAGTGACAGAGTGTCAAGCGTCGATATTTCTCAATAAGCAGTCTTTTGTTTTAAATCAAAGCTGTTTTATTGTTAGAAACTCAGAAACTGTACCAAGTACAGAAGCCTTGGGAGTAGTGACGTATACAGGGTTACACAGTTGCTATATAGGATATCTTCAAAGGTTACCATACAGATGCATACTTGAGTCACGGGTTCAAAGGTTACTAAACACTATCTCTTTTATTACTAAGGAATTTAGGCTATTAAAAACATCTCCCATTCTCACACTTTTCTAGCAGAAGAGTTCTGTGTGAACCTGTGGGAGAGGCAACTTGAAAGTGGTACTAGCTAGACTGTAGCATAAACATCCTTGGGCCAGATGGATTTATTACTTGCCCCATGGTTGTAAATAAGGGGGGAGCAGTACAGAGCTGGTGACCTGCTCTTTGTCTAAGAAACAATTGTGTTACAGAAATAAACGTGCTTGACACAGAGTGGTAGCTGCAGCTGGAAGTGGATAAATATATTAAATGTGACCAAAATAGCTGCATTTTTGGATACTGGCAGGGTTACATGCGGGACTGGATACATGCCTGAGAACTGTTTGACCAAAGTGGTATCCTTAAGGTCCACATAGCCTGATTTCTGTGAAAAGCTGAGAACCAAGCAACGGAGCTTTCAATTCTTATGGAAGTCGATATCTCTTTTATGTCCTGGGGGTACCATTGTGTTGACTCTTTTTAGGATTACTGCTCTCTCGGCTTTGTTGTGATAGAAAAACAATGCTTCTCTCCTTGGAAATGTGCCATGCCAGAACCAAGATGTATGATAAGTATGTTGCAGTGAAAGATTCCCAAGAAATTTGTTTTTAAAAGAAGAGCAGAGGTGATATTTGCATGCCAGTTGGCATGTCAGTCAAGGTTCCCATTGAGCAGCCTTAATTTTTCATCAGCTTCTTTTAAAACCCAGGATTTTCTTTCAGCGACAAACAGCAAGAAACAGGTATTTCTACTGTGGGGCTGTGTTTCAGTAGGCAGATGCTTTAGATGTGTGAAGTCCATGCCCCATCTCCGCTGCATGGCAGTACTGTACTCAATGCACTGGTTCTGTGCAGCAGTCCTTACAAATAGTCACTACACCAATTTTTGAATGATAGAGATTCTCTCTTGATCTAAGGTACTATTTGTGCCAAAATAGCAGTAGCATGGTCTGCTCAGGGACATGGCACTGCCTGCAGAGGAGAGTCAGTTTTCCCACTGTAGCAATGGACTAACTTTCCCGCCCCCCCAAATGTTGGGGGAAATGGGCCTTTTGCGGTGCCCCTAGAGTGGGAATCCCTGGTCCAATCATTTCGGACCTTAGGGGTTCTGTGGGGGAGAAGCCCCTTCAAGCTGCCTGCAAGTTTAGGGCCACTCCCTCAAACCCTTTCATTATACCCATTATACCCCTTCAGCCACCTTTCATTATACCTTATTTTGCCATTGACTTCAGTGGCACAGAGCCCCGTGGCGCAGTGTAAAAGCTGCAGTACTGCAGTCCTAAACTCTGCTCATGACCTGAGTTTGATCCCTGATGGAAGCTGGGTTTTCAGGTAGCTGGCTTGAGGTTGACTCAGCCTTCCATCCTTCTGAGGTCAGTAAAATGAATACCCAGCTTGTTGGGGGGAAAGTGTGGATGACTGTGGAAGGCAATGGCAAACCACCCTGTAAAAAAAGTCTGCCGTGAAAACATTGTGAAAGCAACGTCACCCCAGAGTTGGAAGCGACTGGTGCTTGCACAGGGGACCTTTCCTTTCCTTCAGTGGCACATAGAGTATAATGGAGAGATGAGGGCACCTTCTTTGGGTGCCCACAGAATTGGACTGCCTGGTCCAACCTTTTTGGAAATTGGAGGTTTTGTAGGGGAGAGGACCCTTCAGCTGCCCTGCAAATTTGGGGCCTCTCCCTCAAACCCCCTCCCCTCCAGCCACCTTTCATTATACCCTATTTTGCCATTGACTTCAATGGCCCATAGGGTATAATGGGGCTGTATATTCGGGAATAACCAAATATCTCCTGTATATTCGGCTATTTCTGAATACACCATAAATACATGTACAGTGGGCAATGTTCTCTCTTAGCTCCATATTGTCGAGAGCATATCAGAATGAATTCTTCTAAATCACATATCAAAATGAATTCTTCTAAATCACATTTTAACCATATTTTAAGAATAATTTAAACATTATAAGAGAAAACAGAATCAAGCCAAATTGGCAGATCTGGCCTCTGGAGAACAGGTTTACCCACCCCTTCCCATTATCTTGGTTAGACCTGGCTTTGGACTGGCGCCATGTGCTGAGCCTTAGAAAAAATACCTGCAGTCTTTTTTTAAAGTGAACTATGACAACCAGCATTGCAGGTCAAGTATAACAGAGGAACAATCACTGTCAGAACCCTGCCTAACCTAACAAGCAGGAAGTTGCTTAAATGTTATCAGCTTGCCCACTTAAATCCTACTTTTCCCTGTAACTCAAGGAAGCTTACAAATCATACTGAAAAGCATAATAGGGCTGGGAGAAAAAAAGACAACTTTTCCCCAGTTCCATTGGGGATCATTATAGTCAATGAGACCCATAGGCAGGCCTGAAGGTATATATCAGAACCCCACCCCCTCTGGACCTGAATCATGCGTGCAAAGCATGCACAGCAAGATGATGTCACCTAAAGTGACGTCAAGTCAAGTCAAGTTAGCCTTTATTGGCATAAAATATATAGATGTATATATCAGAGCAAATTGGTTTTTTAAAAAAAGATAAAATGGAATGATTGCATACATATACATCAGGAAAAGCATAAACATAAACTATTTCTATGAGATCCTCTGGCATGCCTTTAAAACAGAATAAAGAAACTTAGCCACTTTCTCAGTGACACTAGATGAAGTATCGTTCAAAAGATTATAAACCTTAAGTGCATCAGAACAATCAACCATGCTAACTAAAAGAGGATGTAAATACTTGTGACGAAGATCTGTATACAAATTACAATAAAGAAGAATATGAGTAACTGACTCCACACATTTTTGCTTACAGAGACAGTATCTGACTGAGTAGGCTGTCTTGTTAAATCTGCCATAAAGAATGGCAGAGGGCATGGCGTTGGATCTGGCAAGGGAAAAAGCTCTATGCTGCTGTGGCACCTGCAAGACAGATAGATATGAGGCCATTTTCCCAGTACTAAGAGAGATCTCAAAACTCAGTGGGGGACAAGTTTTCTTAGCCAGACTGTATAGGTCTTGGCACTCAATATCTAGCAACCTGTTTTTAATTTGTTGGGACTGTGGTGGTGAAGGACAGCATGGACAATAGTTCTAGGGATAAACCCATTGCTTTTATTTTTCTCTCTATTTGTGCTGACCAATTTGACAAATTAAATTCAGAGAGCATTTGAGAGATATAGCTCCCCAGTTCAGAGTTGTAGTGCAAGCGTAGCCAGAATTTGAAGGTCATGAGCCATGCACTAGTAACCATTAAAGACATGCCACTTTCTAAGCAGATAACTGCATATGGGACACATTTTGGCATGCCCAGAATTTTACGCAAGAATTTGGATTAGATACGTTCGATAGCACCTTCATAAGATAGCACCTTCATAAGATCCAATCCAGATTGGGATGCCATACAGAAGTTGTGAAAACACTTTGGCTTTGAATATTTTTATGGCAGCTGGCACAAATTGGTTACCTCTGCCATAAAAAAAGCGAGCTATGGCAGATGCGCTGATGTTAGCTATCTTCACTGCATACTTGCGATGGGTAGACCAAGTCACATTATATTGAAAATAAACACCTAAGTATTTAAAATACTTGACTTGCTCTATCTCTTTACCATCAATAACCCATTTGTAAAGTCTCCACTTGGCGGGGAGATTTTCACCAAATTTCAAAAAGATTTGAGCAGGGGTCCAATTCTACGATCCCCAGAATGAGGTGCCCCCATCCTTCATTGTTTCTAATGTTTCCTTGCGGGCAGAAGCAGAAACCCTTGAGCTGCCTGTTAAAATTTTGTGTGCCAGCACCCCCTAGTGCAACTTAGAGGGAACTATGATGCTGGGTAAACTGTTTATGAGAGTATTGTTGTGTGATGTTTGGAAACAAATAGCTGTAAAGGCTGATCTCTGGTTGTAAAACATGAAGTTCGATAGATAGCAAACTTTGTTATGATATACTTTAAAGTAACCATTAAGGGGGTGGTGGTGTTGGCTCTGGTGCCAAGGAAGATGGTCACTTAATAGAGTAGCTCCTTTCTATGATCCTCCCTGAATCTCTATTTTGGCGTCTACAGTCAGAACTGCGACTCTTGAATTATGGGCAAAAGTAACATTGAGAAAGATACTTCCAATTCTACCAGTGGTAAGGCTATATCTGCTTTCTTCCCTAAGCAATCTGCTGACAAAAACTCAAAGCCTGATCTTTCAGATGACAATAATATGGCAATAGAAAAAGGGGCCATGGGCCTGATGTTCCCGTCTTCTCCCACTCCGGCATTGGTTTCTCTTCTGGCCTCTATGGAGAGCCATTTGAAAGACACTATTGTTGTGCTTATACAACCTCTGACTGATCAATTTAATGAATTTAAACAAGTACTCAACACTGTGCATCCAACAGTTCGAGGGGGTGAGAGATCCTGGGCTTGCCTTAAAGGAGAATGTTAGTGCTTGACAGACAGAAAATGGCACTCTCCATGATCAGGTTTTACTGCTAGAATCTACAGTGCACCAAAATAATGTTAAATTTTGTGGCTTCAATGAACAGCTCACTTTAAATACCGACATTGTACTATTTATTTCTGACTGGCTAAAGTGTGAACTAGATCTTGACGATAACTTATTCCTGATTATTACCAATGCGTACCAGTTAGGACAATTGAACAACCTGGTGCACCGAGGACTGCAGGATATAATTGCTGTCATCCCTGATGTCCAGGTGCGGAAAGTGGTCCTTGATGCTGCTCATGCCAAAGGATATTTAAAGTATAAAGCTGATCAGATGTCTGTATACCGAGATTTGCCCCCTGAAGTCCTTAGCTGCCAGTTGAGCCTTAAACACATCATTGATGCTTCGCTGTTACAAGTGGAAGAATCTAATGAGGTTTCAGGTCTCTTTTAAAGATAAGTTTTACCAAGTAGATGATTTAGCTTTCGGCTTTGGACTGCTAAAGTCTTTTCACATTAAATTGCCTCTGGATGCCCCCAAGACTAACCAGAAATGGCATCACCCTTCCTCCTCCTCCACTGAGGGATAATTCTACAGTCTGAGCTCTTTATAGCTTTAACTGGATTCTCAACTTTTATGCCCAGTATAGTACTACAATAGTTAGCTTTTGCATATGATCTGTTTTCTGATGGTTCTTATTTGTTATCCAGTTCTGCGAGCTTTTATTATCAAGGTTCGAGGAGTGTGTATGTATGGGGGAGTTTTCTCAAGTTTGCCTCTGTGTCATCAATAGTCTCTTATTAAGGATCCCCCCCAGTAATTTTTCCCCTTGAATTACATGAGACTGTTTACTTAAGTATTGCTACACTTACCTAAAGCTTTGTATACACTATAGTGCTGTTCTCTGCTCATATATCTTCAAAGGATTTACATATATTGATAGATTACTTCTGAGTATTGTTCATAGCACTGTCAAATTTTTACTTAGCTTTGTTTGCATATTGCTACTGTACTGCTAACAGAATTCTTCTCTTTTTACCACAGATTGTCATTACACTATTGTTTTTAATCTTGTATTTTTATTCACTTTTATTGGAGACCAAAGCACTTAAATTCCATATTTGCACTGCTGTTTTATGAAGGTATTTTAAGTTTTACAGTATCTGTTTTTTTATTATATCAATTGATTTGTTATTGTGATTATTGCTATATTACTCTCCTAGAAATTTTCCACTACACTGATTGTTATTGATTCATAATAGCTTGATTAACTTTTAGTGAGATAACTCTCTTATTGTATTAATCAGTTCAGTTTATTTACAGTCACAGACCAAGTAAAAAACCCAAGAATTTAAAAGCTTCAACACAGAAGATAAAATCTATACTATGGTAAGTATTAGGATAGATAACTGTCTCAATATGTTCAGTATAAGAGATTACATCAAGACACAAGTTAAAACAGAAAATCTTAAAACTGAGAAGCAGCAAAACTAGACTTTCAGATGTTATAGCAGGCAGCACAGAACTTGGCAACAGCTTCGGAAATGAACTGGTTTTCATCTGAAAGCATGAGATTAAGACATTCTGATTCCAGCAGCCCAGAATTTGCCTTAATATAGGCTCTGTATATTTCACATGGGCCTCTTTATAGCAGGAACACCTAAGAATTATGTGTGTATTGGATTCAACTTCCCCTAAGCCACAGTGGCAAAACCTTTGTGCAAAAGGGATCCCCTTGTACCTGCCCTCAAAAACTGCTGAGGGAAGCGCTGAGCATCTGGCCAGAGTAAAAGCTTTTCTGAATTTTTGGACATCTAAGTATCCAACCCGATATCTAGTCTGCTCTAGCGATCTAGTCTGCTCTGGCAGTTGTTTTTATGTGGGGGGATCAACTAATTAATTATAGTTATTGATTATATTCTTTTGACTTCTAATATCTATTACCTTTGCTACGATTCTTGATTACTTCTTGGCACATGAACTAGATCAGCTTTCTTTAAAGCTATTTGTTACATAATTTGATTTTTCCTTCTTACTTTCTCTTTCCAGTTTATTAGGTTTCCTTTTCGCCCCTTTGTTTTGCTGTTCCATTCTTGTGTCATCTTTGCTATCTGTGTATTCCTTTCTCTCTAGTTTGTGTGTTTCTTTTTCTTCTTTCAGTCCTGTCCATTTCTCTTCTGATTCATTCCCCTCTTTGAACACATCCTGGGCTACACCTGGAACATTGCTTCATTAAATGTGAGGGGGCTGCATAATCTCGTTAAGTGGAAAAATTCTGAATAACCTTTCCAAGCTGCATTCTGATATCATTTTACTTCAAGAAACCCATGTAAGACACACGACCGATGCATCTCTGAAGGCCTCACAGATTCAGTCTCAATATCGTGCCCCAAGCAGCTCCAACTCTCAAGGTGTTTCCACTGTATTTCCAAAAGAGATTTCATCTTCAAGCCACACAACAGGACCCTTGTGGCCGTTTCATTTTTGTTAAAGGTATCTTAGATGATTTGCAGGTCACTATCGCTTTGATTTATGCCTAACAACAATCAGCTGGTTTTCTTGGAAGAGACCTTTGGTGCTCTATATGATTTTCAAGACAGCAAACTTCTTACTGGAGGCCACTTCAATCTCATCAATGACTATGCTCTTGATCGCTCACATCATTCTCCTTGGTATTCTCATCAATGCAAATGCTCAGCCAATTTGTCAAGAACTCTCCAGGAGATTTCATCTGTCAGATGATTGGCACTTACATCATGGAACTGAAAGTAACTACACTTATTCCTTGTGGTTTGATGTCTATACAAAAATTGATTTATATCCTAGTATCCAACTCTCTCTTGAACAAAGCCACAAAATGTGATATTGGCCCCATTGTTTGGTCAGACCATTCTTTGTGTGCTGTTCCTTGGACTCTGACTGCTTTCAATTACCACCCAAGCACCGGTCTTTGAACAAATCTGTACTACTAAATGAAGAATGTTCTCAACAAATCAAAATCCACATTAGACAATACCTGAATGAAAATGTTGCTTTTGATACTTCTGCTTCAATGTGATGAGAGGCACTTAAAGCTGTAATCAGAGGAAATGATCTCATTATCTCTGAAGAACTGTAGCAAAGCTCTTAAATTAGAAGTTTTATCCAGAATTCAAAAGTTGGGGAGCCTCCATAAAGAGCATGGTGGCAAAAAAAAATCTACAAGAAACTAACTATAGAAAGGAAAATCTTAGAGTCACTGGAAAGTTCCCAAATCCAGAGGAATCTTCTATATATCAAGCAAAAGCATTGGTTTAATTCTTCCCATTCTTTGAAGTTACTTTCTGGGCCGGTCAAAGATAATTTTGCATTTTGGTTTATTCACGCTTCTTGTGCTGCTGATGGTCGTCTATGCAACAAGACCTTGGACATTGTTAAAATATTCTTGGACTACTACAAAAACTTATGCTCTTCATTTCTTTTGATTTCTGATTTTCTTTCTCGACACCCTCCGATCAAGCACTTATCTGATGAAAATCGCTTGTTCCTGGATCAGCTTTTTGAGCCTTCCGAGTTTTTGGACACCATAAAGACCCTCTAGACCAGTGATGGTGAACCTTTTAGAGACTGAGTGCCCAAACTGCAACCCAAAACCCACTTATTTATCGCAAAGTGCCAACACGGCAATTTAACCTGAATACTGAGGTTTTAGTTTAGAAAAAACAACTCATAGTGAAATTAATAAACTGAAAGAAGATTTGGTCTGGATAGCATTTGCTTAGGAAACCAACAAAACAGTAACATGTCAGAATGGGAGAATGATGGTGAGAGTGTCATAAGGCAATAAATGGAGGCTGTTCATTGCTCTGTTGCTTGCAAGTCTGGGTTAAACTGAGAACATGCCTTTCCCAGAGGTGTTCCTGTCCACCTAATTTATTTTTGAATATATAACATACATTATAAACATCATTCTAGTTTGCCATTAGGAAAAAAGAATACATTAAAATATAGTGTGTTTAGTAGGAGCTGGTAGTTAGGGTGTCCAAATCAGATCTGGGAGGTCCTGATTCATATGCCCACTCTGCCCTGGCAGCTTGCTGGGAAACCTTGGACCAGTAATATACTCTGGGTTAACCCATTTTATAGGTTCATTGTGAGGATAAAAGAGAAGGGGAGAGTGTGTCAAACCACTTCAGTGTCCTTTTGGGGGAGGAAGGCAAGGGATACATGATGTTAGTTAATAAATTAAGTTGATGAAAGGAGTCCACTGATTTATATGGCTAAATCTGAGTCCAGCAGCACCTTAGAGAACAAGATTTTTGAGAGTCAAAGCTCCTTTTATCTAATCAAGAGAGCTCTAATGCTGGAAAGCTTGTGCCCCCTCCCCCAGTTTGGTGGAGAGCCAGTTTGGTGTAGTGGTTAAGTGTGCGGACTCTTATCTGGGAGAACCGGGTTTGATTCCCCACTCCTCCACTTGCACCTGCTGAAATGGCCTTGGGTCAGCCATAGCTCTGGCAGAGGTTGTCCTTGAAAGGGCAGCTGCTGTGAGAGCCCTCTCCAGCCCCACCCACCTCACAGGGTGTCTGTTGTGGGGGAGGAAGATAAAGGAGATTGTGAGCCGCTCTGAGACTCTTCGGAGTGGAGGGCGGGATATAAATCCAATATCTTCTTCATCTTCTTCTTCTTCTTCTTCCCCCAAACCTTGTTGGTCTCTTAAGGTGCTCCTGGGCTCAAATCTAGTTGTTCTACTATGGACCAGCATGGCTACCCTTAGAAACTTCAGGGATAGTCTGAATTGTATTAATTAGAAAGTCTGATGTGAGAAAGGAGGGCCAGTTTGATGTAGAGGTTAAGTGCATGGACTCTTATCTGGGAGAACCGGGTTCGATTCTCCACTCTTCCACTTTCAGCTGCTGGAATCACCTTGGGTCAGCCATAACTATCACAGAGCTGTCCTTGAAAGGGCAGCTTCTGGGAGAGCTTCTCTAAGCCCCACCTACCTCACAGGGTGTCTGTTGTGGGGGAGGAAGATAAAGGAGATTGTGAGCTGCTCTGAGGATTGTGAGCTGCTTTTCCTCCCCCAAAAGGATATCCCACCCTGATATTCAGAGTGAAGGGTGGGATATAAATCCAACATTTTCTTCTTTCTTTAAACTAAAACTGCAATCCTGTGCATGTGTAGAGAGTAGGTGCCACAGTGCTCACTGTAGATTACTTTCGAGAAACCATGGAGAGCAAGCCCAATGAGGAAAGGCTAAGGGACTTGGGGATATTCAGTCTGGAGAAGAGGAGGTTGAGGGGGTGGAGACATGATTGCTCTTTTGAAGTATTAGAAGGGCTGCCACTTAGAGGAGGGCAGGGAGCTGTTCCTCTTGGCAGCAGAGAAGAGGACTGGCAAAGGAAAAACTTTTTAACAGTAAGAGTTGTTCAACAGTGCAATCAACCCCTCACTGGCAGTCTTTAAGCAGCGACTTGCAGAGATGCTCTGGTAAACCAGAACAGCAGTGCAATAGTTCAAAAACAGCTTATCAACAATAGGCCTTATGGTCCCTATAGCTTGAAAGAGCTCTGCTCAGATACTGCTATCAGAAATATCATATTTGAAAGCAAGGAAGCCTGCAGTTCCTCCCTTTCCACTCCTAAACCAGAGGCGATCCCAGCCATTGTTTCTGCCAAATTAGTGGGATCCAACATTTCCTGTAATAAACCCACATCCCTTCAAAGAAACCATGCTTGATTCAAGGTCCTGATCTCTCCTCCCCCACTCATCCCCACACACCCATGCTCTCTTCTTCCCTTTGGCTTGGACCGTGCCACAACAGTTTTGAAATATGAAACGCAATCAGGTCTCGGCCACATGAAAACGTGAAGCTACCTTATACCCATCTCTCTAGTGCATCGGTCAGCTTGGAGAAGGCATTAGCGCTGTGCCAAAATGGGACCCTACCGGCTTCAATGTGGCCAGCGGACCTTCAATGCAGCCAGCGCGCCTTCTCCTGCATGGGCTTCAAAGAGTTAGAAGGCACGCTGGCCGCATTGAAGACAGTAGGGTCCAGCTTCAGTGCAGTGAGGCTCAGTGTGCCTCTGAGGAGGGGGGGACAAAGAGCACAGCTGCATTGCAGCTCCAGGGAGGGAGGGAAGGTGGGGAGCCAAGCCTTGTGCATGGGGGGGGGCGCGAGGGAGCACGTGTGCCTACAGAGAGGGCTCCGAGTGCCACCTCTGGCACCCATGCCAAAGGTTCGCCACCACTGCTCTAGACCAATAAGTTCCCAGGTACAAACATTTATTCATTGGAATTCTACAAGAAATACGCTATTTCCTTGTCCAACCCCTAACTGATGCTTGCAATGAAGTGCTTCAAACAAATTCTCTACCTTCTACGTGGAATGAAGCCTCAATCATCATACTGCCTAAATCTGGCTAAGATCTCACAAACCCTGCATCCTTTCGTCCCATTATAAAATCTTCAATGGTACACTTGCCAAGTGCCTCAGTTCTCTAATAACTAGTTACATTCATCTGGACCAGGCCGGTTTTATGCCTGGCAGGGAGATTACTGAAAATTTTCATAAGACTCTGCATATTATTTCCTCGTCTGAATCTACTAAATCTGCAGCAATTCTACTCTCTCTCGACATTGAGAAAGCCTTCAACATGTCCTTTGGAGCTAACTTTCTTAAAACTGTCAGAGCAATCTACTCATGACCATCAGCTCAGATCAACATCAATGGCCAATTATTGGACAAATTTACTCTGCAATGGGGAACGAGGCAGGGTTGCTCCCTATCTCCTGCCCTATTTGCATCAGCAATTGAACCTCTGGTGGCTCTAATACAAAACAATGATAACATACAAGGTGTTCCTTGCAGATCTCACATCATGAAACTAAGTATGTCTGCAGATGACATGCTGCTTTACATCTCCAAGCCTGACTCTTCTATTCCTCATCTCCAAACTCTATGTTCCATGTCGGGTTTACAAATCAACCAGTCTAAGTCGAGTGTTCTGCTTTTCAACTTACTGGCTGCATCTGAGATATCTCTTTAACAGCTTTACTTCTTTCAGTGGTCTAAGTCTTCCATTCCATATATGGGTATTCAGCTACCTAATGACCTCTCCCAACTACTATCTCTCAACTTTAAGGCAAAATTTAAAGACATATTTTCTGAGTTTATCAAATGTGATAAATTGACTGTATCTTTTGCTGATAGATTACACCTATTGAAATCTTTTGCACTTCCAAAACTTTTATTCCTCTTCTGCACTATCCGGATTGTCATTCCTTTGTCATAGAATTATAGAGTTGGAAGGGACCTCCAGGGTCATCTAGTCCAACCCCCTGCACAATGCAGGAAACCCACAAATACCTACCCCAAATTCACAGGATTTTCATCATTGTCAGATGGCCATCTAGCCTCTGTTTAAAAACCTCCAAGGAAGGAGAGCCCACCACCTCCCGAGGAAGCCTGTTCCACTGAGGAATCGCTCTAACGGTCAGGAAGCTCTTCCTAATGTTGAGCTGGAAACTCTTGATTTAATTTCAACCTATTGGTCCTGGTCCTACCTTCTGGGGCCACAGAAAACAATTCCAGACCATCCTCTATGTGACAGCCCTTCAAGTACTTGAAGACGGTGATCATATCACCTCTCAGCCACCTTCTTTCTTGTCACTCATTCTTAATTGGCAAGCATCATTTAATTCCTTTCTATGGAAGAACAAGAAGTCTAGGGTTGGTTTCCATGTTATTTGTCATCATGGAGGGACTTAATTTTCCAGACTTACTGCTATTCTACAAGACTGCATTGTTAGCTCATGTAGTTAAAATGGTGTGTTTCAGTGACTCTACTGAGTGGTCAAAACCATTTGGATCGCTTTTACTACCGCTCTCTCCTCAAGATCCTATCTGGACTGCCTCTAGCCATCAACGGAACCTTACACTTGATGAGATTTTTAAGATCTGGGATTCTCATCATAAGCAATTGTTTCCTGAACTTTCTCATTACTCCTCCATCTCTAACCAAGCCTGATTTCCTCCTGGTCATTCCTCCTTAATTCTTCACTCCTGGAAAGCCGCAAAAGTTTCCTGCATTGGAAGTCCGGTTTCGGCGGCTTGCCTTTGAAAGAGGCTCGGATCGTCGCATCCTGAGCCGCTCTCAAATTGGGGTGTTGAGGGGTCGCCCACGAAGGCTGACTCGACTCTAGGGCCCAGGGAGGGTCCTAGAAGGCAGGGGGGTCGGAGTGGTCTGTCGGGAATGCCAGCGGTGGCGGCTGCTTCCCGAGCCCGCTTTCCCCGAGCCTCAGCATCTCAAACGCCATTTTTAAATGGCTAAAAGTCAGCTACCAGCTTATCTTCTTTTCAACACTCTGCATTCTGATCTTTAATCAACTCAAACGACCTGGATCTTTCTACCCCTGTAAGTTCTCATCAGTATACTTTTTTTTGGATGTTAGAGATGTCAGAGATGCAGGAACAAAGAAGTGGCAGACTGTGAGTGTGGCTATAGACTGAGAAAGGTGTGTGTGTGGGGGGGGAACTCTCCCCGTTTCTCTTTCAAGGCTTGCAAAAGACTCTGCCTTTGTTGAAAACTGAAATCATCTGCAAGTTTACACTAATTTGTATTACTTACTGGACTTGGTGTCTAAGCCTAACTGACTTACTGTATTTGGTGGAAGGAAGAAAAAGTTTTTGTTTCGGAGAAAGTTTCCAATTGATAAGAGGCTATGAATGCTAAGAGGCTTGGTTGGAAGATTTTTCCTTGTAACAGAAGCTGAAGTTCTGAAGTGCAAATTGTACTTGCAAGTTGGTGGTTATCTGACATTATACTACAGCTTTTGGGGTTCCGAGAAGAGGTTTTATTTTTATTTTCATCTCTATTTTTATCTGTGGATCTTAAGGATTTAATTTTTCTTTTTTTGGATATAGATCTGAAAGTTGCTCCCTATTTTTCCGTCTGCTCTTGGTTTATTGGTGTTTGGACTGTTTTTATCTGTGGGGTGCTTTTTCTTTTTTTATTTATCATACTGGTTGGATTACTTTTGGGTTTTTTTTGTTTCTTTTTTGGCTCTGTTGGATTTTTTCCCCCTTGCCTGCTTGTTGGAATTATTGTTTTTCAGTTTGGATTATTGGTTTGCAACTAATTTTTGGGATTATAAATAGGGTATTCAGCCCTGGATTATAAAATTTCACTTGTCTACTGTGCTGCACAGAAGATATTTGAAAGCTGAGGTTGTGAGCTGGTTTGTCTTTGAACTAATGTTGATGGAAATTCTTGGACAGTGAACTGTGGTCTGCTGTTTTGTCTACTGAATATCTACTGTGCTGAACGTTGTGTTTGTTAGTAGCTTCAGTGCTGTTTTGACTATTACAAATTGCTGAGAGAAGCTAGCAGCCTGTTTTTTTGTTTTTTTTTAAACTATTTGGAGAAGATTATTCCTTTGCCAAAAACAGAACACAGGATTTTAAAACAAACAGTCAATGACTTCTTTTGAATAGTTGATTTGGAGTGTGTGTATATTAATAACAATGGATAGTAAAGCAGGGGCCATTCCCAAGGAACCGGCCAAGAAAAACGTTATTAAAGAAGCGAAACCATCTTATTCACCTGATGGCCAACCGGGCCCAGGGAAATTTACACCTATGCAAGGTGACTTGAAAGATTGGCAAATTACTTTAATGTCTACCATAACATGGATGGCAAGTAAAATAGACAAAATAGATGAACAGATGACAGAGATTAAACAAGAACTCAAGGAAAATAGTAGACAGAGGAAACCAACAAGGCCTTAAAAGCATTAGAGGCTCAGGTAACAGAGAATATTCAAAATGTGGAACAGCTGGGAAAAGAACAGACCTTACAAGATTCTAGATTTCTACAGTTGGAAGTAGATAAAGTGGCCTACATGTTGAGGTTTCAAAACATACCAGAAGAGAAAAATGAAGATTTACAGAAAATACTAAGTGAAGCCTTGGCTGAAATTCTACAGGTGACTCCTCAGAGGATGGAGGATGAGTTTGACCAAGTTAGAAGGGTACCATCGAGCTATACAAGACAAAACAAACTACCTAGTGAAGTTCATTTGAGGCTGGCAAGAAAAAAGATTAAAGATGACATCCTGAAACAAGAAAGAGACAGACCCATGGTGATAGCTGGAAATACGGTAAAAATTTTAAGAGAGGTTCCTTGGCCAGTGAGACAAAAAAGGAGAGAATACCAAGTTAACAGAGTTTTCGAGAGGAAGAAATATACCCTACATGTGGTTGATGCCAGAAGGCCTTCTTTTCACATACCAGGAGAATAGATATAGGATCAACTCAATTTTTAAAGCCAAGAATTTTTTGGAAAATATAAAGAAGAAAGAAAACAAAGAAAAGGATGATGAGGAGCAACGAGAAGAAGGTTCAGGTGATGAAGATTCAAACCAGACACAGAGATATCATACAAGGCTACAATTTTAAAAAGATAAGAAAGATAGAGATAAACAAAACCTATAATGGCCTCAATTGTTTCAGTTAATGTAAATGGACTTAATTCTCCTGCTAAAAGGAGGAAGACATTTAGATATTTGGCAAAAATGGAAATGGACATAATTTGCTTACAAGAAACTCATATCCTAACCAAAGATCAAAATTTTTTGAGAATAAAAAACTTGGCAATCTATTTACAGCTACGGACTTACACAAAAGAGGAGTGGCAATTTATATTAAAGATAAATTTAATCCACAACTACAATTTGCTTCTGAAGATGGTAGAATTTTATTAGTGGAAATTACGATGGACAATAAGAAAATACTACTTGCAAACATCTACGCTCCAAATGAGCATCAAGAGAAATTTTTTCAAGATTTGCGTTTTAAATTATCAAACTTGGAGTATGTGGAACACTGTCTAATAGGAGACCTCAATACAGTGTCTGATAGGCAACTGGATAAGAAAACACATAAACAGATTAAAACCAAAAGTCTTCAGCTTCCTACAAGTTTCTGGAAATTAGCGGAAGAATTGGACTTGGTGGATGTTTGGAGAACAAGATACCCCAGTTCTAGAGATTTTACTTACTACTCTCCTAGTCACCAAACCTGGTCTAGAATTGATATGTTTTGGCTCTGCACAAGCTTGATTAAAGACCTAATGAACACAGAGATTCAAACAAGAGTCATATCAGACCACAGCCCGGTAATGATAAAACTAAAAGGTTCACGGATAAAAAGACCATGGAAGTTAAACACAGCAACTTAGAGCCAGTTTGGTGTAGTGGTTAAGTGTGTGGTCTCTTATCTGGGAGAACCGGGTTTGATTCCCCATTCCTCCACTTGCACCTGCTGGCATGGCCTTGGGTCAGCCATAGCTCTGGCAGGGGTTGTCCTTGAAAGGGCAGCTGCTGTGAGAGCCCTCTCCAGCCCCACCCACCTCACAGGGTGTCTGTTGTGGGGGAGGAAGGTAAAGGAGATTGTGAGCCGCTCTGAGACTCTTCAGAGTGGAGGGCGGGATATAAATCCAATATTTTCTTCTTCTTCTTCAATTTTGAAAGACAAAGATTTCCTTAAAGAAACTAAACTAGAAATGGAATCCTTCTTTAAACTAAATACAACACAAGAAGTAAAGATGCAAACAGTGTGGGATACTGCAAAAGCTTTCTACAGGGGGCTTTCAATTAGATACTGCATTAAAAAGAAGAAAGAAAGAGCTGAAAGTCATCAAAACTTAATGTCACAAATGGGAGAAGCTGAGAATATTAAAAAGTATCCAACAAAGTATAAATTTCAAAAAAAGGTGAGAGAAATGCAGCACAAAATGAATTTAATTCTTATGGAAGAGGTGGAGATTAAATTCAGATATGCTAAACAAAACTTCTTTGAGCATGCTAATAAACCTGGAAGGTGGTTGGCCTATAGGATGAGAAAAGAGAAGGCAAAAAGAATAATTATAACGTTGAGAGATGAGAACAATAAAGAGAAATCTCAAAAACAAGAAATACGACAATTTATAGAACAATTTTATATAAAAAAGAAGATAAGCAAGTTGATAAAACAAACTTAGAAGAATATCTTAAACAAAATAACCTTAACAAATTTACAGAAGAACAACAAAAAATTTTGAATAAATCTATAACAATAAGGGAACTTGGAGAGGCATTAACTGCCTAAAAGAATGGCAAGTCACCAGGACCAGATGGACTACCAGCTAAGTTTTATAAAGCCTATGAAGAATCCTTACTTTTACCATTTAAACACCTCATTGAAAAGATACAGGAAGAAGGTCAAATCCCAAACTCATGGCAAGAAGCTACGATATCTCTGATTCCAAAAGAAGATAATGATTTGAAAGATATTAAAAATTATCGCCCAATTTCCCTTTTAAATATGGACTACAAAATTTTTGCTGCAATACTGGCGCAACATTTGAAGAAAGTTTTGCAATTTACAATACATTATGACCAAGCAGGATTTTTGCCTAAAATATACTTGAAAGACAATGTCAGAACAGTTGGTGACATTTTAGAATATTATGAAGCCCATCCAGAAAAACAATTGGCTTTAATTTGCCTAGATGCTGAGAAGGCATTTGACAATCTTCATTGGCAGGTTCATGTTACAGCAATTGAAAAGTATGCAATGTGGGGAAAACTTTTTGAAAACAGTAGATGCAATATACTCCCTACAAAAGGCCAGAGTGACAGTGAATGGCGAATTAACAGAAACAATTAACATACAAAAAGGTACTAGACAAGGTTGCCCACTGTCACCTCTACTTTTCATTTTAGCATTAGAGATATTGAACAATCAAATAAGAGAAGATACAAGTATAAAGGGAGCTGTGATAAAAAATGAACAATACAAACTTAGAGCTTTTGCTGACGACTTAGTTTTTATATTAGAACAACCAATGGACTCTATAGACTGTTCTCATAAACAAGATTAAACAATTTGGTTGTTGGGCAGGATTAAAGATTAATTATTATAAAACAAAATGTTTGACCAAAAACATGACAGTAGAACAAATTCAGGCTTTTCAGCAAAAATCAGGATTTCATCATGAAAAAAGAATCAAACATTTAGGTGTGGTGATCTCAAATAGATGCAGCAATCTAAAAGCAGACAACTACGATAAACTGCTCAAAGAAATTCAAAAAGATCTGGAAAAATGGCATGATCTGAACTTATCCTTAATGGGAAGAATAGCTTTGATAAAAATGAATGTCTTACCAAGACTATTATTTTTTTTTTTCAAACTATTCCAATATTTCTAAGCAGTGGATTTTTCCAAGAGTTAAATAAGATGGTCATTAAATATGTGTGGCAAGGCAAAAAATCCAAAATTAAATTAAAGACCTTACAGGATTCCAAATTAAGAGCAGGTATGGGTCTCCCAGACTGGCAATTGTACTACAAAGCATCTGTATTGGTGTGGATAAGAGACTGGATGTTGCTGAAAGATAAGAGACAATTGCTACTAGAAGGACACGATTTTACTATGGGTTGGCATGCTTATCTGTGGTATCAAAGACTTGAAGGCCACTCTTACTTCAAGGATCATTGGTTCAGAAAATCTCTATATCATACCTGGTCATGGTTGAAGCCTAAGATTTACTCAAAAGTTCCAAGATGGGTCTCACCAGTAGAAGCATTTACTCACCCAAATCTTTTAAAAGCAAACCAGAACTACAGGTATGAGGATTTGTTGGGAAAAGAAAATCAACTGAAACTATAGAGGAACTAGAAAGCATGGATATTAAAATAAATTGGTGGATGAGAATGCAAGTGGAATCTAGCTATGTCAAAGATAAGGTGATAGGCTTCACTAAAGAAGGGTAATGCAGAGAATGTTCAAACTATTGTACCATTGCACTCATTTCACATGCCAGCAAAGTCATGTTAAAGATCCTACAAGCTAGGCTTCAGCAGTATGTAGATTGGGAACTACCAGAAGTTCAAGCTGGGTTTCGGAGAGGTAGAGGAACTAGAGATCAAATTGCCAACATTTGCTGGATTACGGAGAAAGCACGCGAGTATCAGAAAAATGTCTATTTCTGTTTCTTTGACAATGCTAAAACCTTTGATTGTGTGAATCACAAAAAACTGTGGCAAGCCCTTAAAGAGATAAGAGTACCAGACCACCTCACATGTCTCCTGTGAAACCTGTATAAGGGTCAAGAAGCAACAGTCAGAAAGGGATATGGAACAGTTGATTGGTTTAGAATAGGAAAAGGAGTTCAACAAGGATGTATATTATCACCCTGCTTATTTAATTTATATGCAGAGTACATCATGCGGAATGCTGGCCTGGATGAAGCAGAAGCAGGAATTACGATTGCTGGGGAAAACATCAACAACCTCAGATATGCAGATGATACCACTCTAATGGCAGAAAGTGAGGAGGACCTAAAGAACTTCTTGTTGAGGGTGAAAGAGGAGACACAAAAGTAGGCTTGAAACTCAACATCAAAAAAACTAAGAACATGGCATCCGGCCCCATCACACCATGGCAAATGGAAAGACATGGAAGTAGTGTGAATGAGAAGGGAGCAATCACTGGAGAAGATCCTAATGCTGGGAAAGACAGAAGGCAAAAGAAGAAGGGGACGGCAAAAGACGAGATGGCTGGACAGCGTTACTGATGCAACAAACATGAATTTGAGCAGACTTCGGGGGATGGTGGAAGACAGGAGGGCCTGGCGTGACTTTGTCCACGGGGTCGCAGAGTCAGACTCAACTGTGTGACTGAACAACAACAAACAGACATTCAAGATAATCACTGGTACCTCAAGTCTGTCCGACTTGCATCCTTCTTGAAATTTACCTCTCCATTATGCTGGAAGAAGTGTGGCCAACTAGGCACCTTTGCTTATTGTTGGTGGGAATGCCCGTTAGTACTGAAATGTGGGACTGATGTTCTTCAGCTGATTCAACTCATCACTTCCTACAACATACATTTCAACCCTGCTGTCATCTTCTTGAATTTTTGGGATTCTTTTTCTATCCCTAACATGGAACAGGAACTAATTATCAGCTTACTAGTTGCTGCCAAAGCCTTGATTGCCTCTTTCTGGAAGGTCTCCAATGCTCTCACTATAACCACCTGGCTCTCAAAAGTGTGGAAACATTTCATCATGGGGAAAATTACCTCTAATCTTCAACTTTCTAACTCCTCCAACTTTTCTGCTAAATGGTTTCCTTTTGTTGATTATGCCACTTCTCAAGAAATACCTCCTTACAGCCCCTCACAAACGTCTATGCTCTACTTTTAATTCTTTCTTGTTCTGCTTTTGTTTTCTGCATTTGTTTCATGACGCAGGAGCGGAAGTTACTATATACAGTTTATTTTATTTAACTTCTTTATTTTATTCTTTTTCTTCAGGCTTCTTATTTTATCGTTTATCGTATTTTATCGTTTATCGTTATTCATGGTAAACTTAATATTAATATTATTTTGCCCAAGGTCTCCTCTTGAGTTACTATACATTTGCTTAATAAGTTTCTAAGTATGCGAAGCTTTATGGTCTTATATATATGTGATTTCTTTTAATTCAATTTTTAATTCAATTTTTTACTGCTGCTTGACACACTATTTGCTTGCCTGTCTACTTGTTTATAGCTTAATGGCCTTATTTTTCTTTCTAAATATTCTGAAGCTTTCTCAACAAACTTTTGAAAAGGTTTAAAAAAAAAAAAACATTTATAGCAGGGAGAGATATGGATGTATTGTATGCCTATCAGCCAGAGCATCAGAAATGTAGACCCACTTGTGGAATTTGAGACTAACCTGAAAGACCTTCCAAGGGTCAAAATGGAAGAAAACAGCAACTGACAGTATTATTAGATCTGACAGTATTATTAGATCTGGCTGATCTGGGTGTTACCCTTCTGGATAAGGGTGAAGCACTGCCTTGAGAGATGACAGTCTAGAGATTTCATCATCTGTTTGCAGATTGGTAGGGTAAACCAGCCTGGGCCAGAAACACCAGCATCGCATTGTGTGAGACATGAACACAGAAAGAACAGTTTGTTTCATGAAAATACATTGCTTCTACACATATACCTGCAATCATGTATGTACTATATGGATAAGATCCTGAAATAATCTAAGAGACCAAAATATAAAGAGAAGCAGTGTGGTATAATAATATGGTTAGGGTTTTGGGCTACCATCTGGGAAATCCACATCCAAATCTCTATTTTACCAATGACCTTGCTAGGTGACCTCAAGCCAGTCAGTCTTCAACAGCATCTATTTATTTAACCTCAGAGTTGGAAGGGACCACTAGGATCACCTAATCCAACCCAGCCAGGTTTCACCCATCCAATATTTATGAATCTGATTTTTACTACCTAAGCACAACACTTTACACTTGTCTCCATTGAACTTCATTTCATTTGCCTGGACCCCCCTCCCCATCCAGCTGCATGTTATTTCTATGCTCCAGTGTATTAATTACCCCACCCAGTTTAGAATCATCCACAAAGCATGTTCTGAGCTCCCCTAAGTAATTTATGAAGATGTTAAACAGCACTGGACCCCCCCCCCCCAAAAAAAAAAAAAAAAACCCTGAGGAACTCTACTTGTCATCCCACTCTAGGTTGATGGCGAATTATGAGCCATCACTCTTTGGGTATGATCTACGAGCCAGGTCTTAATCTGCCTAAACTCTAATGGGGTCTAGCCCATTTCTCACCAGCTTCTCAACAAGAATATCACAGGGAGCCATATCAAAAGCTTTACTAAAATTCAAATAAACTACATCCACCGCATCCCCCAATCTACCAAACTAGTAATTTTGTCAAAAAGAGAGAGAGAGATCAGATTGGTCTGACAAGACTTGTTCCTAAGAAAGCCATGCTGACATTTAACCATCACACTGTATTTCTCCAAGTGTTCACAAACAGACCCCTTAATAATCTTTTCTAAAATCTTTCCTGGAATTGGTGTCAAACTAACTGGCTGATAATTTCCTGAATAATCTTTTCCCTGCTTTTTAAACATAGGCAGAATATTAGTTTCCTCCCAGTCCCAATATGTCCCTTTGTCCTTTGAAGAGAAAGGTTCGGAGAGGATATCCTCCACCTCTTTCAACACCCTAGAATGCAATTCATCAGGTCCTGAAAACTTGTAAGGATTTAAAGCAACCAGATGTTCCCATACCACATCCCTACTTATTCTAACTCAAAATCCCTCTACTTCATTATCCCCACTCTCCCTTCCCCATTGTATACTAGTTAAAAGCTTGGTCATTTCCCAATAACTCTTTAAAACTCATCCACCACCTTCCTTAAAAGAAATCAACATTTCCTTATTCCTTCTCTTACTCCTAACATGATTAAAACAACAACACCCCCCCGCCCAATGCATATTGTTATTTACCTCCCACGACAAATGAAGCTCATTTTGGGCCTTAGTCCCCTGGACTCTTCCCCTACAGTTCTTATGCAGGTGGGTAGCCATGTTGGTCTGAAGCAACAGAAGCAATAGAATAAAGTTAGAGTCCAATGGCACCTTTAAGGCCAACCAAGTTTTATTCAGGGTATGAGCTTCATCAGATAATAGAATGCAATGCAATGAATAGTACTACATATAGTACTATACTACATATAGTACTATATATACTATATAATATATAATGAATAGTACTACATATAGGGAGTGGGCAGTGAATTAGCATGCAAAATAGTGAAAATGTTTTTAACAGATTAAAAGAATAATAAGTTTGGTTCTGGTTATCATTTGCCTGGGTTCAATTTGGGGAAGGACAGCAAAGACAGTAAACATGTAAGAATTGGAGACTGGGAATTCATGCTTATTGGTCTCTTCTCAAGCATGGGTTTTAAACTAACAATTTATTCCTCTTAGAGGTGTTTCTATCACCTAATTACATTCTAATATGTAGCATAGTATTACAAAACATTATTCCAGTACAGTAATACAAAAAAGAAATACATTAGAATACAGTGGATGAGTAACTCTATTTGGTGGGAATGGTTTCAGCATATCTAATGAGCTAAAGAACCAATATCTCTGTTGAGTCCTGGAGAGGAGTTTGTTTCAAGTGTTGTAATAATTTGTAATTCAGCAATTTCCCTTTCCTTTCCTACAGATTTTAGCTATCCTTCTAGATTTGTCCCTATCAATAGGTTTTTCCTTCCACTTCCTATATTTAACCCTCTTCAACCACAGATCATTAAAAAGTCCCCTATGAAGCTAGTCTCGTTTCCTATGATAATGTGCCTCACAGGATTCAAAATGGGGAAGACAGAACTATGTATGTTGCTCTTAACATGTTGGCAGAGGGATGGGATGAAATGCAATAGACAGACACCTAATAGTAACAGCTAAGTGGCTTTGGTACAATTTCTGAACCTTTGCAGAAGGAAAAAAAAAACCCTGTACAGCCACAACTGTACAGGAAAATGAACCAACTGGTCCTCAAGAAGTACAGGTTCTCTGAGGAATGTGCATCTAATTTAACTTTTTACCACTTGCTGCTGATATTCAGGAAAGAAAGTAATGCAGGCTGCACTGATTGTCGTACCCTGTTTTATATTGCTATGCCATGTTCAGATGAGGTACAACGGTTTGCTCTAACTTGTTTGGACTAAAGCATCACATTGCCTCTTCTAGGCTATTCTTCTGCTTTTACTACTGGAATCTTTCTCTGGTTTTCATTTCCTCGAATGAATGGCTGCATCTGTGTCTCCACTCACTGGAATACTTGGCTAATGTTATCTTATATAGATTCAGCACATTTATATAGATTCAGCACATTTCCTGGAGTGGGGTAGGAGTACACAGGTGCAGTTCTTAAACTGCAGCATTTATTAATTAAAAAAACCCCCACATACACAGAGAAAGAAATGAACAACCCTTTCTAAACATGCAATTCCAGAAAGAAGTAGCATACATGTGCAGAAATGCCCCAATGATGTCTGGAAGAGTGACTGATGACAATCAAATGAAATTGTATGTGACATGAATGCTGAAGTAGACACAGTCCAACCTTCATTTACTGTCAGTGAGATTTCAGTTCCTGAACAAGCAAGAAAGAAATTGTGGAGGGAGGTTTCCCTTGAATTCAGAAGGACTGGCTTCGTTTATTGAATGCTCATCTATTCCAGCATCCAGCTTCCAAGAATGTTTAGCCAGGTGCTTCCAGGAAGCCCACAAGCATATGTTGAAGGCAACAGCCCTTCCCCATTGTGTGCTTCCATAGCAACAAATAATTTAGAGACATAAAGCTGGAATGGTTGTAAATATTTTTATGTGTGTGCATCAGAATTACCATGGAAATGGTACACAAAAGTCAGAGAAATACGCTGTAAAAATCTTTCTATAAAATCCTATCTCTACTATTTTGCTAAAAATAGCTATTATTAAATATGGCTGACTAGCTCTGGTTTTTTCCATTTTCTTAAAAAAACATTGTCTATACTGAACATATTTTCATTTTAAAGTCCGAAATATATGTTACTCTAAATATGAATAAGGTTGTCCTTAAATCCAGAGATTGGAGCCATGAACAGACAAGACAGATCTTTCTGTCAGCCTGAAAAGCACTCCATGTTTGCACAAAAATTCTGAAATCTATAACGAACAGGCAAAAAGAAAAACACTGGGGAGTTAACCCCCCCAATATTAGAATTCTACCCCATGGAAACCAGTGTTGTGTACTGGTTAGGGTTTCAGATTAGGATCTGGGAACCCCAGATTTGAATCATCACTCTGTTGTGGAAGCTGAGTAATCTTGCACCAGTATCCTATACACACACACACACACACACACATATATATATATGCTCTGACCAGCTGCGAGTGGGTGGGTGGGTGCCTGGGGCTGCCTGCCTCTCCATGCATGGCTCTGCCCCCTTGCTATATTTCTCTCCACGGCCCTAGAGCACTCCCCAGTGCCTCTGTCACCAGGGCTCACTGAGAGAAGACCACAACTGGGTTGCCCCAACAACAGTGCTTGGCAGTAACTCAGTGCTCAGTGGTAATATCTCCTGGTGAGCCGTGGCAATGGGTGCTGGCGATGGGCCATGGCTGCCACTACTGGGTGGCAACTGAGGTAGTGCACAAAGATAAGGCAATGGCTGAGGGGGCCAGGCAGCACTCTAGGGTAGTGGAGAGAAGTGTGGCAATAATGTTCCCAGCACCACCACCATGAGGGCTCGCCGGGAGGAGGAGGCTGCCACCATTGGGTTGCCCCAGCAATGGCACTCAGCGGTCATATCCACGGTGCCACCACTATGAGGGCTTGCCAGAAGGAGGCTGCAGCAGATGCGTCTGGGTTGCCCAAGTTATGGAACTGGTGATCCATGGGTGCAGGTGACCAGCTATGGCTGCTGCCACTGGGCCTTCTGCTGCTGGGTGGGCATGGCACGTGGATCATGTGGGGCCCTGGCCAGCAGTAAAGGAAAATGGCTGCTATAAGGAGGTGAGTCCCCTAGCCTTTTTTAGACTCTGGAGGCTGGATGTGTGTGTGTGTGTGTTACAGAGTAGTCTCACCTCACAAGGTAGCAGTTCGATGCCCAGCTCCTCCCTGAGCGTGAGTGATCCTACAGAAAATGCACTTGCTATCATAGCTGCTGCCACCTTTCCTCCAGCTGCACCTGCACCAGCTCTTGTGTCAGGGACTGGGCTCTGCAGCAGGAGATGAGCCCAAACTCCCTCCTTCCTTCCCAGCTATCACACATTGCTTTCACTACCCTTCAAAACTTATAAAACCTCAGGCTGAAAACACATACCATTGACTCTGCTCTGGTGTTTTGGCATAGATAAAGGTGGCTCCTTAGAGGGAAAAGGGAAGATGCTCCCTGCCCTGATGCAGTCCCTCACTCAGCTCTGGGGCTTGGCTTCCTCTCCTCAGCCTTCCCCCAGCTCTCAAAGCAATACTCAGTCCTTGAGAAGGGGAAGGAGGGATGGGGTGTTGGGGGGCACTCACCCAGATCCTCTTTCTAGAGCAGGGGTGGGGAACACCAGGCCCAAGGGCCGAGATCACGTGGTCTGGCCCTCGGGGATTGCTGGACTGAGCCAAGCCCTGTGGCAGCCAACCTGTGGCCCAGCCACTCTGTGTGGCAGCCTCCCTGGGACCTGGCTGGCTGGCCAAGATTGCAGTGGGGCCTGTAAAAGTCACTGTCACAGTTCAGGTAAGTTTCCCCCTCATTTCTTTATTTCCCTTTATTTCCTGATTTCTTTGTTTTCCTTTATTTCAATTTCTTCCCCCCTTTATTTTCATTTATTAACTTTTCTTTCCCCATTTCTTTATTTTCATTTTTGTCCCCTTTCTTTCCTTTTATCCCCCTTTCTTTATTTCCTTTTATTCCCTTTTCTTCCCCCTACTTCTTCCCCTTTATTCTTCTTTCTTTCTTTTTCTCTTTCTTTCTTTCTTTCTTTCTTTCTTTCTTTCTTTCTTCTTTCTTTCTTTCTTTCTCTCTCTCTCTCTCTGTGGATTGGCTACATCAGGGGTGTGTGGCCTAATATGCAAAGGAGCTCCTGCTAGAATTGCACCCATGATGTGGCCCAATATGCTAACCAGTGTGTGGCCCAATATGCTAATATTAGGGGTGGTCTAATATGCTAATGAATTCCTGCTGGACCTGGGCATTTGCCTAGGGCAGTGGGCCAGGTGTGTGCTTGTGTGTGTGTACCAAATTAAGTTCTCCCCACATGACTTCAAATAGCAAAACAATTATTTTTATTAATTTTGCTGGTCTGAATCATTCTTCCTTGATGGAGCACTGTATTTTAAGCTGATAATTTTATATGACCCGCAAATGATGTTATAAATATCCAAATGGCCCTTGGCAGAAAAAAGGTTCCCTGCCCCTGTTCTAGAGCCTGTTGTATTTCTCCCACAATGGGCCTTATTCCTAGTGATATAATGTGGGTGACAGCTAAAAGACAGGCTGGTGAGTGGGTAAGAAGGAGTGACAGAAGCAGAGAAAGGTGAGGCTAGGCGGGCTGCCAGGAGGAGAGAAAAAGAAAATACTGTGAAGAAGGGGATATAGATGGAAATAATGAGGTGTCCCTCTGCTAGCCCTTGCCACTCGCCCACTGTGCAACTGGGCTTGGGCCAGCTCTTGACGGTGTGCAACTGGGCTATAGTTTTTCCAAGTAGAGGCTTTCAATCCAGGAGAGGGAAGACTGGAAAGCTGAAGCTGTGGAGGGCGGGGGGGGGGGGAGATAAAAGTAGGTTGCAGGTGGGTGAGAAGGGAGCATGAAAACGGAAGAGTCTATGGGGGTTTTCGGGAAAGGAAAAGGAAATAGTGCGGAAGGGGCACATGAGATGCCCCGCAATCAGTCCTTGTGGATTCCCACTCTTGGGAATAAATGAAAGGCTTCATATAATGCACTTACATATGAATAATGCATAACTTTTATTCTAACATGTCAAAATGGGCCTTTCAATGCCTCCCCCTAAAGATTCCAATACACAAGGAAAAGAAGGCATGCACACGTATTTCCTTTAACATTTATATAGACAAATTTCTGCTCTCTAATGGAAATAACGTGCCACTTCCACTCAAACGTGTATTTCCTTTCTTGAACAAGACCACAGAGACCTTCCTGCCTTTATTAACAAATAGTAGCTTGGAAAGCTGAAGGTCTTGTCTTATGTTTCTGCTCACCACATACATGCACCCAAGGTAGAGATCTAGCAGAGGAGTAATGAACATGGATCTTTACTGGGAAAACTGATTTTTGGTTGTCAGTGCCCTCTTTTCTTACATATATTGAACAGGCGGGAAGGGCTGCGGCAGCAGGTATACTGCTGGAAGACAGGCAGATACCTCTTGTCAGCTGAGGCACATGATAAAGCAATGTGTTTGTTTTACTAGCTGCCTAATGTCCTACAGAACCTGTTAGTTCAGGTTGGTGTTTAATATACAGAATTGCCTCACAGGACATCTGAGGACAGCAGGGAACTCCTGAGCACAGTGTATACAACTGAATCATGCTAAGGGTCCTGGTGACTAATAAGACTTTTGCTTTGATTGAAACATTTCTAAAGAGAATGTCGAAATGATGGCAGTTAAATACTCCAATTGTAACACGCACATTGGCTGAACTAGAAGCAGTTCCTTCTCTGGTAGGGTCTAACTATGAGCAAATTAGGTCATGTATTAAAGTAATGATAATATGCATGCTACTAATTACCCTTGTAGCACCTTTTGAAAACACTTCACATGCATTCTCATCTCAGTAATCCTTCTCCCTATAAAGTAGGCCAATATTATTGTTTCCCACTCACTGAGAATTGTGGACCAGGGGACCTGGGGACCAGATCAGGCCCCCGGAGGGCTCCATCAGGCTCACAAGCAAGTCTGTTCCCTTTTGCCTCTCTCTTATTTCCTTCTGGGGAAATATAGAAAAGTCCCGTATGAAGACCGACGCTGTCCTTGTGCTATGGGAGAGGTGGAGTCGATGACTCATATGTTTTTTCGATGCCCTTTCCACCAGGTACAGAGGGATAGGTTTGTTTCCCCATTTGTAGTTAAACCAATGGCAGACGCGGACAAGGCATGTTTGGAGAAACTTTTGGTAGATGCAAGTCCAACTATCTCTAGACAGATAGCCAAATTTTGCCATTATCTTGTGAAGTTCCATACTAAGAAACAAGAAACTGCATGTCTTGTATGATCTCTTGGAATTTTAGTTTATAAATGTTTTTTATACTCTGATTTAAAGGATTTATATAAATTGGAACTGACTTGAATTTTAAAATTGGTTCAATTATATTTTAGTTATCTTGGATTGTATAGGTGGGGAAATGTTTATGTATTTTATTGTATTTTATGGTTTTTTAGGAGGGTATTTTATACTATCTTAGGTATTTTAGGAGGGTTTTATATGATGTGTTATAGTTTTTATATTGGTCTATGACTGTAATAAAGTTCATTCATTCATTCATTATTTCCTTCTGCATCACAGCTTGTTTTGCAGACTTGCTCTATCTCACAAGAACTATAGAGCAAAGCCCCTATTTTCTCCATTGACTGAAGTTCCTCCCTTGGTGAGGAAGGGGGGAGAGCAATCCAGGGTTGCTATCTCAGTCACATAGCAGAACTACTGAGCCAAGCCCCTCTTCTTTCTATTGGCTGGGGCACCTTCCCCTCCTCATCCCCTGGGGAGGGAGGGAAAGAGCCAGAACTTCCTTGCCCGCTCAATCACAGAGGATACAAAGCACCTTTAAGGTCAACAAAGTTTTATTCAAGGTATAAGCTTTCTGCCTTACTACAGAGAGAGAGAGAGGGTTTTGTTGGTTTGCTATGCCAAGGTTTTCCTCGGTGCAACTCGGTTTGCTTCCCCCCTTTCAATGTACTCATGCCTTCATGATCCAGTCTTTCTCAGTAGGAAAGCAATGTGAATTATGTAGATGAGCAATAACAACAAGCCACTGAGTATGTGTCCAGACCAAGTTCACCCAGCACATTCCCTTTGTAGAGTGCTATTCTTTTAAAATAATTGTGTTCCATGTGACACATATAGTTACAGTCTCTAAATGAGATGAATTTGACATAAATGCTCTTTTCCTGTAATTTATCAAAGTTAGTATTCAAAATCACAACATATAGCTCACCCGTATAGCATGCTCTCTGCATAGATTCTCTCTGCACAGAGATGGCAACGGTATCTACAATGTCCTGTGTGTCCCTTGGATTCCCAATCAGGTAAAATGTGTGGTAAAACTCTTTTTACCAGTTGGTAGGACATTATGGATTGTCAGATCACCAGGTGCTTAAACCTATAATATATTAATACTTCGGTATGAATGGGATAATATCATTTAAACTGTGTGTATAATTGTTAAGGCATCTCACAATATTCTCCTTTTTCAACCGCAATGCTATGTTAATGTTAATGTCCAAGTTTTATCCTATTATATTGAAGAATCAGTTAAAATCAATTTGTAATATAGGAGAAAGAAATTACCTGAATGAAAATTCCTTCCAAGCACAAAAGCAACGAAGGTAGCAGAAGGACTTGTTTCAATATTGCTTATATCTGGATGATATTGTACATTCTTATTCCATGTCCAAAAAAGGTAAGCAGACTCTGTTTTCCTTTGCATTATCTATGTTAGCTGAGACACTTGTGAAGGACAGTACGGAATCAGAAAACAAAAAGATTACTTCTAGCACAAAAATGTCAGAAAGAGGATACTAAAAAGGATGCTAAAATTAGAATTGTTGGGTTGGGATATTAACATCTATTGAATGGCAAGCACTGGGAAGAGGGAATTCTATGAGTCAGCAGCCAAAAATATCCTACAGCTTGAGGACAGAATCATGCACACCACAGGCTATAATGCCTGAGCAAACAGACCATATAAGTGACCTCTATTTTTACAAGTCAACAGCAAAGTATCACAAAACTAGAGCTATGGTATATTGAAAAAGAGCATAAAATTAGACAATATTTCCAATTGCATATTGAAACAGAAGATTTAAACCCTTTATCTCTGCTTACAATAAGAAATATTATTAGCCTAAATACCATCTTTATACTTGTGCAAACCTTTTCAGCACTACAATATCTGGTGCTTAATTTGCAAGCATGCTGAACTAAAGCATCCCACCTTTATCCAGACGCAGTGGTCATTTAGTAGAAAAAAAAGGTGCTGGAGCTCCTCAGCACAACTCTTTGCATAAGCCTGCTATTGCCATTCAGCACCTGAAACCATCTTTATAAAGTTTATATCTCTGGTACCTTGTGTTACATTTTATGGCACAAATGGCCCAGCCCAGCAAAGTGACATTTATGTCAGATCCCGCTATCATAACAGTTTGGAGAGCCAGTTTGGTGTAGTGGTTAAGTGTGCGGACTCTTATCTGGGAGAACTGGGTTTGATTCCCCACTCCTCCACTTGCACCTGCTGGAATGGCCTTGGGTCAGCCATAGCCCTGGCAGAGGTTGTCCTTGAAAGGGCAGCTGCTGTGAGAGCCCTCTCCAGCCCCACCCACCTCACAGGGTGTCTGGTGTGGGGGAGGAAGGTAAAGGAGATTGTGAGCCGCTCTGAGACTCTTCTGAGTGGAGGGCGGGATATAAATCCAATATCTTCATCTACCTCACAGGGTGTCTGTTGTGGGGGAGGAAGGGAAAGGAGATTGTGAGCCGCTCTGAGACTCTTCAGAGTGGAGGGCGGGATATGAATCCAATATCTTCATCTACCTCACAGGGTGTCTGGTGTGGGGGAGGAAGGTAAAGGAGATTGTGAGCCGCTCTGAGACTCTTCGGAGTGGAGGGCGGGATATAAATCCAATATCTTCTTCTTCTTCTTCAAATGAGTTCAACACCTCTGCTATAGATAGATGATGGGAAAATTTGCTCATTGAAAAATGCACTAATACTTGAGCAGGGAAATATCTAATTCAAGCACTCGATGAGCTGATTTAATAATAATTTTAAAAGCATTTTATAGGTTCCATTCCAGTCCCATAAAAGAGATTATTAGCTCGAATGGGATTACGTTTCATTTATTTACTTCATTTCTCACCTGCTCTTCTCCCCAGCGGGAACTCAAAGTGGCTTACATCATTCTCCTCTCCTCCTTTTTATTCTCACAAAAACCCTTTGAGGTAGATCAGGTTGAGATACTGCAACTGGAACCGGGGCACCCAGCAAACTTGCATGGCAGAGCGATTTGTGTAAGATGCTGCAATCATGCAGGAAGATGCTGATCGCTATTTTAATCAACATATGGTGACTTTATTCAAGAGAAAACAAATGCAGGAAAACCTCTAGCCAATCAAGACATGAGTAAAACCTGGACTGGGAGTTCTCCAGATTTTAGTATCTTGGAATTCGTTTAAAAATGTCAAACAGATTACTGAACATTACAATGTGGGTTTCTGAGATCTTAGTCTGACACTCTGACCACAGTAGAAAAGAGAAGGAGTCCAGTAGCATCTTAAAGACTAACAAAACTTGTGACTTTTGTGAGTCACTGCTTGCTTCTTCAGATATGGCTAGAATGCAACTCCATCTGTTTTTATAACCACACTAGGGCATGCTTCAGTACCCCATTTAGTTTTTGAAGGAGAGGATAACCTCCCTACTTTTAGAAAACATTTAATAAGGGAATTTATCTGAAACACCAGTTGTTTCTGGGCTAGGAACCCACCTGAAGATAACAAGATGCTAAAGTCCTTCTAGATAACTACACAGAAACAGATTGGGAATGCATTTACAACTAATTTGCCTCTTAGGTTGCAGAAGGCATGTGGTAGAAGTCTGAACACAGGACAATGTCTTGGGCCTGAAGCCAACAAATCTAGGCATAAGGGTGATCTCTGTAAGTCTTCTGTCACCACTGTTCTGTCATCACTGTGCTCCCTCTCTCTTGCCACATAAGAGGAAAACAGGAGGGGCTTATTTCTTGGTGGCTTTTTTCTTACTAGCTATTTCTCTGCACCTAAGAAATGTGTCTCCCCATTCTCAGGATCTCAGAATCCCAATTGGGAAATGAAAGCAGAAAGCACATTTCCCAGAGCGAGTAGAGTAACACAATGAAAAGCTGGCAAAGTATTCTGTTAAGAAAGGATGCATTCAAGTTGTGCCAAGAAAGGCTACATTAAAACTTGCCAGGGACCTAATTGCTAAAAAGCACAAAATGCTGTTCTGAAGGTTTCTGAAGAAATGTAGCCTTTGGATACTACAAATCAAGCATGCTGTTTATTAAGCAACTTTAGACTGAAGAGGAAAACTTTATTTTACAAACCATCGTATTTTGGGAGTATTCTGAACCAAAATGGGAAAATTACAGATCAATAGTGAGAGGAAAGGGCCTTTCAAAGACTGCATTGTTCTCTATTTCTAAGCCTTACCCATATACCTAATTAACATACACAAACACACATTGCTTACATTTTAGCTAGAAACAAAGAATAAGAAAGCAAAATGCAAGTGTTGCTGATTAGTTACAGGAGAATATTGTTTCTTTTATTTATGGAGGCAAAAAAAGAGGGGTGTTACTAATTAACTGAGCCAGAGGACTACTGCAATGTCTCCTAAAACAGCAACTTAACTCTTGAATTAATAAAGTATGTCCCTGTGTTTGCTAAAAACCCTGAAGTATAAAGCAGTATTCACCTCACCCATCCTGCTCACAAGGCAGTTCTTGCCTTTTGTCCCATTGACTCAAGAAAGGGTCAATGGTCTTCAGCTACAGAATGACAGATCTTGGGAAGTCTTCCTTGGTAACCCACTAGATCTGCAACAATAAATCTATGAAGAGGCTGCAAAGTCTCTGGAAGTCATAGTGACAACAACCAGCACTGAACAACAGGCACCTGCAAATTTTACAGAGCAGGAAGTTATATTAAATTATCTATTTGATTCCTTCCAGACAGGGGTGTGCATTCTGGTCTATCTGAACTGAAAAATATATCTGAAAAACATGTTATTGGTATTTTGGGGTATATTTTGGCTTCCCAAATGTATTTGGGTTTTCTTGGGAAAACTGGAAAAATATCCTGGATATATTTAGGAATTACGGGTAGATTAAAAAACAGAGCAATCTGCTCCTGCTTCTCAGCTGTTTGTTGGGCTTCTACTGCATTAGGCCCTTCATAGTTTGAAGGGACTGCAGAAGATAGCTCAGGAATCAGGATCAGCAGTGCCAGGAGGAACAAACTGTTCCCATCTGCGTGGCTTGGGGCTGACTTCTCCTGCAGCCAGTTTTAAACCAGGCTGCAGGAGAAGCCAGCCCAGCCAGGATCTGTGTGCCTTGGGGAGCAATCTTCCTGTGGCATGCAGATCCTGGAGCTGGCTTCTCCTGTGGCGTGGCATGGTTGAAATCAGACTGCAGGGGAAGCCAAGTTAGCCTCAGGATCAGGATGGCTTTCAAAAAAAAAAATCTGATATTTTTCTTCTCGAGTCTATTGGACCAGAAAAAAACAAACCAGGATTTCCAAAAAATCCCAAAGAATATTGATTTTTTTTTTTTTTAAATTGCACTCCCCTACTTTCAATCAGAACTTCACCATTCTACAGTTTGTAAAGTATATTAAGATATAACTGTAAAGTATATTAAGATTCAATATACATAATTGTTCTGATGAGGAATTTTATTTGTGTGTTAGAGCTTAATTCTAAGTTAATGAGTTAACAGAGAGATTTTCACCTATTTTTCATTTTTATGTATTGTAATTAATGTAGTTCGCATATCCATTTGACAGACATTCCTGCTCAACAACATTTGGATGCTACATTTCCCTTTGTTCACTATTATCTTATTCTCAAATAACTATCCCCAGGTACAAACAACTTGAAAATGAACTGCTACTTGCATTATATAAGCAGAAAAAACATTTTTGTTTTAAACAGTCTTTTTTCATGAAGGTGCAAAATATTTTGGCACATCACAGAGCTTCTGAAACAATTTTGAAAATGTTCAGAAATTTGTGAATGAAGAAGGGAATGGGATACTGAAGAGGGCTTTCCTCTCTATGTGACGAATGAAGCTGCCTTATAAGAAGTCATACCACTGGTGTGTTTAGTCCACAACAAGTCAAACCTTTGGTGTGTTTAGTCCAGTCACATCTATTCTATCTGGACATGACATTCCAAGATATCTTGCAGAGGTCTTTCCCCACCAAAAATCCTTTAACAGGAGACATTAAGTATTGATATTTACATGCATGCTTGTTTAAAATCTATTAAAGTTTAAAAAAACAGGAAATGGGGGAAAAGCACAGCCAAACAACTTGCCTGTATTCTAGGCATGACACTGCTATTTTCAAGACTAAGAACCATTCCTTCAACCAAATTTCCTATATCTTGCCCTTAAAATAAGCAGGACTACTTCAGAACAAAGTGTTCAAGAGATGCATGAGCTGCTTCTGTGCCTTGGGCAGATCCCAACTTTAGTACTCCCTAAATGATAATACACAGACAACTAGAAAACAAGCAGCAGCATGCAATCTTTGCTTGTAAAGTACACCTCTTCTGCTTGTATTGTTGCCACTCAGATGCACAGCCTGAGTGCACCAAGTCAGACATTTTGGAATGGAGAAAGAAAAAAATAGTGTGAGTGAGCTTATGAGGTTTTTATTGCATTTTCTCCTTTGTCACTGTCAACACACCAGTTCAACGTTACACATGCCCATATTTGTGTATCTACTCACTTGTTAGCCTGCTGATTGTTTGTACTTTCTTTTTAAATGCCTGTTTCCAAAATCATAGCATACAATACTTTGGAAAGTAAGATTATCCTATCTTAAAGTATATAGTAAGTATGTTCAGTAATTTACCAATTAATTTTAAGGATTTACAGTGCAGTACCAAACATAGTTTTCAATGGATTTACAAGGGTGTAACTGTGCTTAGGATTGCACAGTAAATCCTTAAAAGCTGTTCACTGGTAGTTCTTTCACCAGGTAATCATGATGTCTACAGTGGGCAGATATCCAGGACATGTATAAAAACTACAGAGGGGGAAACTTACTGGTAAGAAAAAGCTACTTCACAATTTTATGTGCTTGTTCTTCCAAATTGTTTACAATTACATATGGAATCAACTTGTTTGATGCCAAGTTCAATTTTAAAATTTACAGAATGCAGCCTCTTTCCTATATATAGAGGTGAAAGGAGAATATAGAAAAACTGAAGGGACTGTTTAGTGTATAAAGGGGGGGGGAGAAGTGTAACTTTGTGTATGTTTAAGAGTTGTCTGAGCTCAATGTCTCACAGACATGGTACAATTCCTGAGAAACAAAGTCCACGTCAAAAGTAGCAGGCGAAATCAACATCACTTGTCAATGCTGCCACCTTCCACTGATGGTTGATTTGAAGTAGGTGCATCTTCAGCAGCCTCAGTTGGAGCAGGGGGAGCTCTAAAATATGAGAACGAGGAAAAAATAGAGCATAACCAGAAGAAAACGAACAACCTGCTATAATTCTTAGCCTATCGATAATTTCACAGCTTAGCACTCCTCTGTGAACTGAGTCTGCACATTAGATTGTCCAAGACCATAATGCTCCCAAATGGAAAGGGCTCAAGGACACATTAATTGATGTTTGGGATCCATTACAATGGCAGAAAGGATCAGAGAGATTATGTTACCTCCATTTGGCAGTAAAGTGATGGTACTATAGCTACAGCTAATTTATGAAGTTAATTAAGTGCTGGGATCTCCTTTCAGAATGAGACAGGATGTCTTTATGACTTAAAGGTTCTATTTTCTCTCTGGACCATTAGGAGAAATCTACTGCTAACGCAGAAATCTGATCCAATGGAACTGCAAGGCTGACTGATCAAACCAATAGGAAGTGGTTAGGGCAGGCAAATCCCCTTGATTATGGAGGTTGATTCAGGAATAACTTTTATTTAACATAAAATAAATCTAATTGAGGAAGTTCTAATGACAAGAGTATACAGGAAATAAAGAATCCTTTTCGATATGACAGCAAAAAAATCTGTATCAGTCTGAATCATAGAACATTCCCCCCAAATCCAGAAGATTTGTTAACTAAAATCAGACATTTTCTCCACATCTTTAAAACATATGATGTCATCTGCTTGGAGTTTCCTTGTCCCTTCAAGAAAAACCCAGTGAAATGAAGATGAAGAAATTCTGAATCTGATAGCATAACATATTAGCTATGACCAGGAAAAGAGAACAGTGACTTGGGGCTGCTGTGTTCAGCATAAGTCATGTGTGTTCCATAATGTTCAGTCTAACTCACTTGTTTAAAATATTGAAAATAAGTAACTTTATGGAAACTGTGAGGACTGAGTACAAAAAATGAGCCAGAAACATAAGCCAAAGACTTATTAGTTCTCAGTTATATATCTGCATAGATTTAAAAAAAATACATTTAAGTATCCAAATAATGTCTTCAGACAGTCATCTTTGTTCTCACATTCACATCCTCAAGATTTTTTTTTTTAAAAAAATGTGTTCTCACTTAAAAGAAAAAAATCCATGACCTTTTCTTTTGGCAATATTCATGTGTAATGTTTTTTGAAAATACATTGGCGCACAATTATCTCCATGTTAATTTTAATGAAACAAGGAAACAAGTAAATGGGTAATCTATACATTTTCAGCCTCAAACTTTAAAAGGTAGCTCCCTTCTATGACTTCTACTGCAGTCTGGGTGAGATTGATCTATATAGTGGATTCTCTTGCTTCCTTTGATATTTTGTTGCCTGTCTCTCAACTGTCTGATTTTGTAATCATGACACTGTGAATTCCTATGATGTTCTATGGATCCAGGAATTTTGAGAATTTTAAAAACCTTTAATAGTTTTATTCCCATTTGCTGCTTTGAAAAGCTGATTAAAAATGGTATATACAGTTTATAAATATACAGATAAGTCTTAAAATTCATTGGAAATCCCTTCTCATTTCAGGCTCTTCCTCATGGGTACTTTCTTCTTTACTTCATCATTAGGTTTTCTCTTTCTCTGCTTATTGCCTATTCTTGTACCCATGAGCTCCCTGTCCCATAGAAGCTTCTTCCCAGTTCTCTGCCTATCCCCAAAAGCCGCTCATGTCACTAGGGCCTATGTAAGGCTTTCTATCAAGAATTTTCTAATTATACTGACAAAAAATGGGGGGGTTATACTATTTACAACTGGACCTGACTCAAAAAGATGCTCAGATCCACTCTCCTGCTGCTACCTAGCGCTGTCAGGTTCCTCCAGATTCCAGAAAAAAATATGCTTTTGAGAAGCTCAAGTGAGGAGGGCTTGTGAGTGTTAAAGAAAACAGGTTTCCTACCTGTAACTGATGATCTTCGAGTGGTCATTTGTGCAGTCACACTGATGGGATATAGGCGCCCGCGCCGATCTCGATCGGTATTCTTGAAAGCTGCGGATTTCTGCGCCCAGGACCCAGTGCGCATGCGCAGAAGCCCCACCACGCATGCTCACAGGGACCGGAGCGGACATCCCGCCAGTTCCTTTTGACCGCTGCGTAAGCTCTTAGAGATGGACCGGGAGCGGAGGGGAAGGAGGGCGGGTAGTGTGACTGCACAGATGACCACTCGAAGATCATCAGTTACAGGTAGGAAACCTGTTTATCTTCTTCGTGGTCTCTGTGCATCACACTGATGGGAGACTAGCAAGCCAGAGTCCTACCTGGAGGAGGGTGCAACGGTCCATCAGCGAGAAGCCTCTTGAAGCACAGCACGGCCCACTGATGAACGCCTACGCCAGTTCAGGTCCAATGTATAGTGCTTCACAAACGTATGCGAGGAGGACCACGTAGCAGCGTCGCAAATGTCCTTCAAAGGTACCCCTCTCATGAAGGCCGCCGAAGCTGCTAGGGCTCTAGTCAAATGTGCCCTAATCTGTCTCGGCAGGGTTTTTTTATTCAGCAAGTAACATAGTCTGATCGTCTCGGTTATCCATTCTGAGATACGTTGTGACGAGACTCTGACACCTTGTGATGTCGGGGAGTAAGAGATAAAGAGTCTAGGGTCCTTGCGACCCGGCCTTACTCTGTGTAAGTAGAAAGAAAGTGCTCTCTTCATGTCCAGCGTGTGGAGCTTTCGTTCCAAGTCCGTACCCGGATCTGGGAAGTATATGGGTAGGCATATTTCTGAGTTCAGGTGGAATGCAGAGGTTACTTTCGGAAGAAAAGTCACATCAGGTCGTAACCATACACCCTCAGCACTAAATTTCAGGTACGGGTCATCACAGCATAGCGCTGCCAGTTCTCCTACTCTGCGAGCGGATGTAATGGCTACTAAGAAGGCTGTCTTCCATGATAGCAGTTGTAGGGAACACGTTGCCATGGGTTCAAAGGGTTTTCCTGTTAGTGCGTTCAGCACTCCTGGAAGGTCCCAGGCCGGTGCTGGGTCCCGTACTGCTGGATACATTCTCACAAGACCTCTGAGGAACCGTTTGGTGTCGGGGTGTGAAAACACTGAATAGCCCTCGAGCTGTTCGTGATGAGCTGATATGGCTGCTAAATAAACCCTCACTGAGGATACAGTTAGACCCTTATCAAGTAGTGAGAGCAGGAAGTCCAAGATTAGTGGGAGACCCGCTGTTTTAGGTTCCGTGCCCGTCCCAGATACAAATTGGGCAAACCTTGTCCACTTATATTCGTAAGACTTTCTAGTGGAAGATTTTCTGCTATTCAGCATGACCTGTATAGCTCTGTCCGACAGACGCGTCACCCCAGATTCCAAGCGGTGAGCTTCAAGTGAGGCACGTCGTGGTGAATCACTCGACCCCCGTGTGACAGCAGAAGGTCCTGGCTCATCGGGAACTCATGAAATATTCCCTGAGATAGCTTCAGTACTGGGGAGAACCATTGTTGTCTGGGCCACCATGGCGTGATGAGGATCCCTCTGGGGCGCTCGAGGTGGATCTTGTGAACAACCCTCGTAATCAGAGGGATTGGTGGGAAGAGGTATACATGTCTGTGCTTCCAGGAGATCAGAAGTCCATCTCCTAATGACCTCGGGTCTGCACCCCCTCTGCAACAAAAAGTTTTGCATTTCGAGGTATTGCGTGTAGCAAAAACATCCACATCCGGCGCGCCCCATTTCTGAAAGACTGGCTGCAGGAATGTCCAATTGATTTCCCACTCGTGGAGTGTGGCTCCTCCACGACTGAGGTAATCTGCACAGGCATTCAGATTCCCTGGTAGATGGGTGGCAATTAGGGTTGTGTCCGATTCTCTGCAGATTTCCCAAATTCTCAGTGCTAGGAGGCATAACTTCCTCGAGACTGTGCCCCCTTGTCTGTTCACGTAAGCTAGAGCTGTGGTGTTGTCTGTCAAGACCGCTATTGTCCTTCTTGCGATCAAGGGTCGGAACGAGAGAATGGCATGATGTATCGCCAATAACTCCAGAAAGTTTATGTGGTAGCGCAGAAGGTCTGGAGGCCATCTGCCCCCCACACACATGTCGTTCAGGTGTGCTCCCCACCCCCAAAGAGATGCATCTGTTGTTATGGTCAAGGTTGGGGTCTGTCTGTGGAATGGAGCCCCCTGGAGAAGATTCTCCTTCTCTTGCCACCAAGATAGGGTCAGCAGTACTGCTCTTGGAACAGTGAGCTTGCGCGATGGAGGGTCTGTTTGACAGTTGAAGATTCGTAGAAACCACAGTTGCAGTATTCGCATGTGGAATCTGGCAAATCGTAGAACTGCTGTGGTCGCTGCCATCAGGCCCAGAAGGCATTGGACTTGGACCGCGGTGACTGTAGAGCTTGTTAGAAATACCTGTATCAATGATGTGATGTCTTCCGCCCTCTGCACTGGGAGGAATGCCCTGCAAACTTGTGAGTCCAAGATGGCCCCTATGAATTGCACCTTTTGGGAGGGCTGCAGTGCAGACTTCTTTAGGTTGACTTGTAAACCTAAGTTTCGTAAGAGGGTTAGGGTGATGTCTATTTGCTGTAACAATAGAGGCCTGGAATTCGCCACTATCAGCCAATCGTCTATATAGGGAAATATAGTAATCCCCTGAAGCCTTAGATGCGCAGCCACTACCACCATGGTCTTTGTAAACACTCTCGGTGCCGTGGAGAGGCCGAAGGGTAGGGCCTTGTACTGGTAATGGGTGTTCCCTATGGAGAACCTGAGGAACTTCCTGTGAGCCTGGTGTATCGTTATGTGAAAGTAGGCGCCCTGCAGGTCTAGGGTGGCCATCCAATCCCCTTGGTTGAGTAGGGGTAGGATGTGTGGCAGGGAGATCATTCTGAATTTTTGGTGTGGGATGAAATGATTCAGACCTCGAAGGTCCATGATGGGTCGAAGTCCTCCGTCCCTCTTGGGGATGGTAAAGTATCGGGAATAGAACCCTTGACCCACTTGGCTGGCTGGGACCAATTCGATTGCATCTTTCTGGAGGAGGGATTGAACCTCTTCTTGTAAAGTGGGGGACGCTGTGGTGTGAACGACGGTAGGAATCGTAGGGTTTTCCTGGAATTCGATTTGATAACCCAGCCGGATTATCGATAGAACCCATTTGTCCGTAGTAATGGCGGACCATGTTTGGAAATAGGGGAGCAGCCTGGTAGGGTACTGGTCCCCAGGGGGAGGGGAAAAACAGGGGGAAAGGCAGTCAAAGGCCCTGTTTAGATGGCCTGCTCCCTTTCTGCCTGGGAGTCTGAGTCGAAGTCGGTGAGTACTTTGACTTTGGATTGTACGGAGGTTTTGAATAGGTTGTAGAACCCTTTGCTCTCCATTGTTGTTCAGTGGATTGTTTGGGGAACGGTTTCTTGTTCCACGGCTTACTCCAGGTGCGTTTACCTTGGGATCTGGATGAGATGGGAACGCCTAGATTTCGTGATGTCCGGATACTTTTATCCATCTCTTGCAATACCGAATCTGTATTTGAGCTGAATAAGCCGTTTCCATCAAAAGGGAGATCCTCCACATAAGATTGGGTGTCTGGTTGGAGTGCTGTCGATCTTAGCCAAGAGTGGCGCCTCAGAGTAATTGCTGAGGTGAGGGTTTTTGCAGAGATGTCACCTGCGTGCTTTGCTGAGTTAATCTGTTGCTTAGCCAATGCTATGCCTTCTTTCTGGATTCTTTTAATTTGCTGTTTGGTTTGTTCGGAGAGGTCTGGTAGGCTGGACAGCTGTTCCCATAGGGCATACTGATATCGCCCCATGCATGCCCCATAATTAGCGACCTTCACTCCGAGTGAGCCGGCGGTATAAAACCGTCTGCCCAGATTGTCGAGCTTCTTCCCTTCTTTGTCAGGGGGAGAAGCGTGTGTCTTTCTTGCCTTCGAAGATGAGGCCACCACCACTGAGTTGGGCTTAGGGTGGTTGAATAGAAACTCTGCCGTGGTCTCCTGGACTCGATACATGTGGTCCAGTCTGCGGGAGCTTATCGGGGTCGACGCTGGTTTGTCCCATGACGATTTTGCAGTATAGAGCATAACTGTCGTTAGAGGTAGAGCAACAGCTGTTGAAGTGTCGAGTTGGACGACGTCGAAAACGTTATCGGTCACTACAGGCTTAGGTTGTATCGTCGGTAGCAACAGGGTTTGGGCCATCCGTTTCACTAGGTCCCCATAGGATTTTAGGTCTTCCGACGGGGATATAGGCTGTTCTTCGCCCACTTTGTTCAATGGCGATGGTTCGTCCGGGGAGGAGACGCCCTGTTCTTCTTGGAGCGAGCCCTCCTCTGATCCGGGGGAGCCCTCCCTCGATTCCGAGCGCTCAGAGGAATGTTTGGGGGTCTCTGGAGCCTTCGGTGACTCTGGAGTCCTCGCTTGTTCGGAACTTCGAGCGCGTGGTCTCTTGGGAGATGTAGTGACTGGTGGCTTCGACATCGACGCTGAGGGTGTATGCTTTGGGGGATCTGCCGGAGGCTTCAGATTGCTGGTCCCAATCTAGTTCTCGGGGGAAACCACGGAAACATCGACGGTATCGGGCAGGATCCGTATAGGTATTGCCACTGTCTCTGGTCCCAGGACATCGGTGGCAGTGGCTTTCGAAGAGGCGAATGCTCTCTATGGAGGGATCTTTCCTCCAACTCTCGGGATCGGTGTCGATGCCGAGGGCTGTTGTCATGGCCCCTACGAGGGCTTTGCGAGTCATCGCGTCCAGGGCTTCCGCGCCGAGGTGTGGTGGAGCGTCCCCTGATTGGGCTGCGGGATCGTTGACGCTTGGGGCTGACCGATGGGTCTTGGAGCGATGTTCGGGACCGAGCGGTATCATCCACCGTATGTATCTCGGGTGGACTGTCTTCCGTCCCGGATCGTTGGGTCAGGTCTAAATCGCGATCAGAGTCCAAGGAGATGGCGATTTGTGTGGACATCGAGGCCAGCACCGGAGGGCTTAGTCGGCGGCGTGGTGAAGCGAAGAGCTTCAGAGGGGGTACCCTTGCTGCCGATTCCGATGGTGACGTCGGGAGCAAAGTTGCAGCCGACCTATGCTTGTCGGACTTCTTCTTTTTCTTCGCTTCCGAGTGGGATCCCTTCTCCTCCCTTGGCCGTTTTGCAGGAGTGGAGGAGTCCGACTTAGATGTCGAGCCCGGTTTTGTGGGGCGATCGACGCCGGAAGGGTTTTTGTCGGTACCGACTTACTCTGATGACGACGGCTTCTGTACTGCCGCTGACATCTTTTTTGGCGATAGCGCTTTTTCCATCAGCGCAGCTGCCAAGCGACCTGCCCAATTCTTCTTAGTCTGGCGGGAAAACTTCGCGCAGTGTGCACACGCGTCAGGGATGTGGGTTTCTCCCAGACAAAAAAGGCAAAGAGCGTGCCCGTCGAGAGGGGCGATTTTGCTCCCACAATTCGCACACCTTTTGAAAAATCCCCACCGCTTTTCCATACGGGGAGATGGAAAACTGAGGGGGGGAAAGGCGGGAAAAGAAGAACTGAGGGGAAAAAACCCCCCGAAAGGAGGGTTCGCCTTCTCCGCACAAAAACAGAAGTAAGAAAATATCTAAAGTCCAATCTAAGTCCTATAGAAATAGTAGGTTAACGCAACTTCCAAGAAAGGATTTCTACCGACCGTGCGGAAGATCGACTGATCCAAGCGGCGGTCAGAAGAGAACTGGCGGGATGTCCGCTTCGGTCCCTGTGAGCATGCGTGGTGGGGCTTCTGCGCATGCGCACTGGGTCCTGGGCGCGGAAATCCGCAGCTTTCAAGAATACCGATCGAGATCGGCGCAGGCGCCTATATCCCATCAGTGTGATGCACAGAGACCACGAAGAAGATCCATTAGCTCTTTTGGTCTTCTGAATGAATCAAAGGCAAGAGATAGTCAGTTCCTATAGTCTAGAAAACACTGGAATTGTAATTATAAAAGGCATTACAAGTTCTCTGCCCCTGACAGTTATCATTCATCATTTACAGAAATATAGTGTTTATTCCTCAGGAAGAGAAGGAATGGACAAGGGAGGTGGATGGATATGTGTTTTCTAACATCCCTGTAAAACACACACAAAAATTCTTTGGCTTTCTAAAAGCACTCAACAGGAACACTTGGATTCAACCACAGTTAGAATGTTCCCTTCCTTCTCTGTAACTGACCTGGCAGCATTTCGAAAGCTAGTCCTTGAGTAGATGGAAAGTTTGAAAACATTCGGTGACATCCAACTGTTTCAAATGTTTTTCTACTTCATTTATTTAATATATTTATATGCCACTTTCTCCCCAAAAAGCTCAAAGTGGAGTCCAGAGACACACACACACTGGGTGCTATGCAGCTTTGTGTTGTATACAATCTACAAAAACAAAACAAAAATGCTCTGTTTATTGTCACAAATATTCATATAGCTAAATAGCAGACCCCTTTCAAACTAGATGACATAACTCATTTTCAGGAAGGACAGGACTACTGTGTTTTGGTGACAGACATACATTTCTCATAATCCTGATCAAGTTGAAGACGTGGAAAATCTATCATTTGAAAGATACATCTGTAGCTTTGACAGAAATGTTCTATGATCCAGAGTGTTTCAGCAAATAAAATGCCTTAAGAAAATCCTGTGTTACGTTTTCAGAGTGAAACAAATTAACTTAAAAATATATACCAAAATGTTGGGCTTCGTTTTGGGGTTTAACAAGGAGAGGGGGAATGCTGAAAGGCAAATGCAAACATGAGATTACGAACAAAAAAAGCTTTCCAAAGCCTACATGCCAAGTTAATAGGAACAAAAAAGCGAGTGCAACAAAACAAATTTGCAGTTTGGGACACAAAAAGCAGGATAGCCATCAACAATGGCCACAGTGCTTCTTCAGTAAACTTTGTTCCAGTTTGGTTTCCTATATTACTTTTTGGTTAACCAAGAAGAGATTCCTAACATAACAGAAGAACTATGTTTACGATAAAAAATTACAAAATCTGTTGTATGTTAATCTTTAAAGTTAACATATAATAATTTGTAACTTGCTGTATTATGTTTGGTTATACAATAATTAATTTTTTTTGGGGGGGGGACCCTCAATGGCCACAGTGCACTGGCATCGTCTCTTCAAGTACTGCACTTGCGGATGAGGGAACTATCCTTTTGTCTAACTGTCCTCAAACCATCTCAGATGAAGGACAACTGGATTCCTCAAGGAATCCTCAAACAAGCATAATGAGGAAGACTCAGGGAAGATGAGTTCTCTCAGGGAAGATCTTGTCTCACAAACCTGCTAGAATTCTTTGAGGGGGTGAACAGACAGGTGGGCAAGATGTTGGTTACCTTGACTTTCAGAAAGCTTTTGATAAAGTTCCTCATCAAGAGCTCCTAAGTAAGCTCAAGAGTCATAGGGTAAAAGGACAAGTTCTCTTGTGGATCAAAAACTGGCTAATTAATAGAAGACAAAGAGTGAGACCGATTTCGCACTCACCCGACACCACTTTGACATTCCTCTTTTCAGTGTGGCATCCTTCCGATTTCTCACTATCTGCCCCGGGGCTTCAGCTTGTGTCACTGTTTCTGCGTGGCAAGGAGAAACTGGTTTTTAGCAGTTTCTCTTTGCCTCGCAAAAACGGCAACACAAGCTGAAGGCCAGGGGCAGATAGTGGGAAATTGGAAGGATGCCACACTGAAAAAAGGAATGTCAGAGCGGCATAGGGTGAGTGCAAAATCAGTCTGAGTATAAATGGGCAATTTTCACAGTGGAGGGTGGTAAGCAGTTGGGTACCGCAGGGCTTAGTAGTGGATTTGCTGCTTTTTAACTTGTTCATTAATGATTTAGAGTTAGGAGTAAGCAGTAAAGTGGCTAAGTTTGTGGATGGCACTAAATTGTTCAGGGTGGTGAGAACCAGGGAGGATTGTGAGGCACTCCAAAGAGTTATGTCGAAGCTGGGCAAGTGGATGTCAATATGGCAAATGAGGTTCAATGTGGCTAAGTGCAAAGTAATGCACATTGGGGCCAAAAATCCTAAATAGAAATACAGTGCTGCAGTCCAAACTGATGGAGACTGACCAAAGGAGAGATCTTGTAGTAGATAACTCACTGAAAATGTGGAGATATTGTGCGACTGCAATAAAAAAGGCCAACACTAAGTTGGGAATTATTAGGAAGGGAACTGAAAACAAATCAGCCAGTAATATAATGCCCCTGTATAAATCAATGGTGTAGTCTCATTTGGAGTACTGTGTACAATTCTGGTCACCACACCTCAAAAAAAGATATTATAGCACTGCAAAAAAGTCCAGAAAGGGAAACTCGAATGATTAAAGGGTTGGAACACTTTCCCTATGAAGAAAGGTTAAAGTGCTTCGGGCTCTTTAGCCTGGAGAAATGTCAACTGAGGGGTGACCTGATAGAGGCTTGTAAGATTATGCATGGGATAGAGAAGGTAGAGAAGAAAGTGCTTTTCTCCCTTTCTCACAATACAAGAACTCGTGGATGCTTAGTGAAATTACTGAGCAGTCAGGTTAGAATGGATAAAAGGAAGTACTTCTTCACCCAAAGGGTGATTAGCACATGGAATTCACTGCCACAGAAGGTGGCATCAAGATGGGATTGGATAAACATTTGGAGCAGAGGTCCATCAGAGGCTATTAGCCACAGGGTATAGATGGAACTCTCTGTCTGGGGCAGTGATGATCTGTATTCTTGGTGCTTGGGGGGCAACAGTGGGAGGGCTTCTAGTGTCCTGGAGCCACTGGTGGACCTCCTGATGGCACCTGATTTTTTTGACCACTGTAACAGAGTGTTGGACTGGATGGGTCATTGGCCTGATCCAACATGACTTCTCTTATGTTCTTATTTCTTAAGCATACATCACTGGTCATGTGGCCTATAAGTATATCTTATTCTGAACCTACTGCCCAGCAACTGGCGGGGGTGGGGTGGGGAGCTGGAGAAGAAAGGGCATTCAGCAAACTTCCCATTCTCAGTTTCTTCCCATCTGGCTAGTGACAGAGACCCAGGGTCTGGTAGGGGTGGGAACATGTGGTCTTCTTTCCTCCACAATTTTTTACAGGGCTTCTGCTTATTATTTTCTAGCAGAATCATACAACAAAAATCTCCAGGTAGAACCAGAAATAGATAGAAACAGATGTCTACAAAAGTGAAATAATTTTCTCTTAATAGGTGTTTGCTGGCTCAAATTTTGGAAAAGTGGCTGGAGACTATGGCAATTTAGATATAAAACATAACACTAATTCTGAAAATTAACACAGGATGTCATATACAAGAGCACATAAGAGGAAACACAGGCATGCACTCATATTCTGTTAATCTTTTTACCCCACTACAAATGAAGCCATGCTGCACTATTGGTAACCTTTAAATGCTAAACAGGAAATTGGTAAAGGAATATGTGTTCCTGTTACAACTTTACATTGTGCTCTCTCTCTCAAAACTACCCATATTGGGGATGACTCACCTACTCTCCCTTTGGCTGAGCTGCATGTTGCTCAAACAGCAACCCCACCCTCCAGCCTGAGGACAGATGAGAATTGGGACACTGGGGAAGCTGCTAGGCAGTGACTGATACTAGGCAACCAAGCTTGTTTCTGTCAGTAAAAGGAGGAGGCCCTCTCCAGGCCTATTTTGGCCTTTGAGGGAGAACTCATTGAGGCCAGTCCTGACTAGGGTTGCCAGCTCCAGGTTAGTGGGAAATTCTTGGAGACTTCGCGTGGAGTCTAAGGAAGCCAGAGTTTGGGGAGGGGAGAGGCCTCAGCTGAATAGAATGCCATAAAGTCCACTCTGCAAAGCAGTTATTTTCTCCAGGGGGAGACAGATCTTTTGTCTGGAGCTCAGTTGTGATCCCAGGAGATCTTCAGGCTCCACCTGGAGGTTGGCTACCTAAGGCCTGACAGCACTCTGGGTGACTTGATGTCACCTGATTGGCATGTCTTAACTAAGCCTGGCTGCTTCCTCCTGTTTAGCAGCAGCCCTCTTAAGACAGCCAGTGCGGCATAGCAGTTAGGGCTTCAAAGCAGGGTCTTCCAGACCCAGGTTCTTGCTGTGGAAGCTGACTGGGTAATTTTGGACCAGACACAGACTTTCAGCCTAACCTATCTCACAGGGTTGTTGTGAAGATCAAAAGGGAGAAAGGAGAATGATGTAAGCTGCTTTGGTCCTCCCTGTGGAGAAGGACTGTCCTTTTTCTAAGTAGAGGCTGCAGAGAGAGGGGGAAGAGATGAAAAGATTAAGCCACAGGGGCAGATAAAGGTATGTTGATGTTTGGATGGGAAGGAGATAGGGTTGCCAACTCCAGGTTGGAAAATTCCTGGAGATTTAAAGGGTGGAGCCTGGGGAGGGTGGATTTGAGGAGGGATGGTACAATGTCATTCACTCAGACAGGTACAATGTCATTCACTCCACCCTCCAAACCAGTAATTTCCTCTTGGGGAACCACTGTTGCCAATCTTCAGTGGCTGGAGATCACTCAGAATAACAACTGCTCTCTGGATGAGAGATCACTTCCCTGGAGAAATGGCTGCTTTGCAGGGTGGATTCTATGTCATTTTACCCTGCTGAGGTAGCTTCCCTCCTATTTTGGTCCCCACTGTGGAGAAAGACAGTCCTTTTCTTAGGTAGAGGGTGCAGGGAGTGGGGAGAAGATGGAGAGCACACAAACTACATACATCACAGAGCTCTTGTGAGGGTAAAATGGATGAGGAGAAAATGATTTTGTAAGACAGTTTGGGTCTCCTCTGGGGAGAAAAGCATGGTGTGTGTGTGTGTATACACACACACAGATGAGTTTCACCTCTTTCAGCTAGGGGTGTGCACAAAAAAAAAGGGTGCCCCGCAAATTTGGGGTCTCTATCTTAAACCCCATGTCCTGCAGCCGCACTTCATTATACCCTATTTTGCCATTGACTTCAATGGCCCATTGGGAATAATGGAGAGATAGGGGCACCCTCTTTGGGTGCCCACAGAATTGGATCCCTCAGTCCAATCCTTTTGAAACTTGGGGGTTCTGTAGAAGAGAGTCTCCTGAAGCTTCCCTAAAAATTTGGAGCCTCTACCTCAAACCCCCTGCCCCCAGCTGCACTTCATTATACCCTACTTACAACCCCATATCTATTTGATGCAGCATGGGGTACAATGCTGATTGCATCATGACTGCAAGGCAAGAAAATAAACTGCTAGACAACATCTGCAAAGGCTGTCCTCAAAACATCTCCCTCCAATAATATCACATGAAAATACAGGAAGTTGCTGGCCTCAAGTAAAACTCTCTCTTTCATATGAATAATCATAATGACAGTAAACAGGAATATGCTGCCAAGGTTAGCTCCATTGTACAGACATCCCAACCCCCCTTCCACACTACAAATAAGGCCCGTTGTGGAAAGAAAAATACAATGGGTTCTAGAAAGAGGCTCTGAGTGAGTGCGCCCCACTCTTGCTGTCTTCCCACCCACTCATGTGAAGGCATTCACCCCACCCCCCCCCACCGCAAGAGGAGCTGATCTCTGCGGGTGGAGAGCAGTTGTAATTCTGAGTGATTGCCAGCCTTTACCTGGAAATTGGCAACAATCTTGAGGTGAAGGTATTATTTATGTGTGAGGATTGGAACATTGATGATTGGTAGCAAAGTACAGCTGTTGGAACAGTGAAAGATTCTTTGATGTGAATGTATTCAGTTTATGTTTGAGGGTTGGAACTTTGGCTACTGTAACAAGTCCTGTCTAGAAAAAGCATTGTTTGACAAGTTCATTGGCGGTGACTACAGAACATCCTTGCCTGGTTCTATTATTATTATTATTATTATTATTATTATTATTATTATTATTATTATTATTATTATTATTATTATTATTATTATTATTATTATTATTATTATTATTATTATTTTTCCTCAACTTTAAATACTATTAAGGAGGTCTTCAATCCAGATATGGCACACATGTCAATGTTTACTCTGGTTATATATGAACATTCATGAATATAACATTTGTATATGATAGTTATAAGCAATAATGTTTGTAAGGTGATATATAAAGACTTTTTGAACAGTTCTGAGATATCTTGATGCTTATGGTTTAGTGAAGAGTGATTGCAACAGCTCTTTGGGCTTTTGTGCTTAACTTCTGTATTACAGTCCCTCCCCCGTTTAGCTTGCTAACCTTCAGGTGGAACCTGAAGATCTCCTGGGATCACAACTGAACTCCAAACAACAGATCTCTCCCCCCCTGGAGAAAATAACTGCTTTGGAGGGTGGACTCTATGGCATTATATTCAGCTTAAGAGCAACCTTGGTTACCTAGCAACAGCCGCTGGTGAGCAGCTTCCCCAGTGGCCCAATCCTTGTTGGTCTTGAGGTGAGGCTGAGGGAAGGAAGAAGGGAGGGAGTGACAGGAAAGAGGTGGCCATCATGGCCTCTGAGGAAATGCTTCATGATGGTTGATGGAAAGGACATAGAGAAGTGTTGGAGATGTGTCTATCTCTGAGGTAAGACCGTTTTGGCAGTTTGTTCAGTCTTCCTGAGCTTGTAGAAGGTGGGGGACAGGGGAGTCTGTCAATGGGAACCCAGAGGTGGTGACTGATACATGAAGGAACAATGGTTTGTTGAGTGTACCCATCAGCCAATGGGAGTGCTCCATTTGGCCACCACCATAGGGGAATTATTACCTATGATGTGATAAGGCAAGGCTTTCCCCCACTAGAGTACAAAATGATGGTGATATATAAAGCAAAGCAAAATTGGGGAAAAATTGCAACATATGCAAATTGTTTTTACTGTATTTACCACTCTATCTCAGTAACAAGGTGAATTTAACAGAACCTGATCTGTGAATGCTAAAGTAATAAAATTTCCAAAGTATCTTTACATGGGGGTTCAAGGCAGGAAACTTGAAACTGGCATTCACCACAGAGTATGTATGAAGGAAGATCACATTCTTCAACTAGCTAATCTATTATATTCAGCTGCTAGCAAGTAAACAACAGCCCTTTGAAACAGACAATAGCACAGAACAGTTAATAAAACCAATCTGTGCTTTAACTGAAGTTCCTCTAAACATATTGAATTCCATTCTGGATCGAGGTGGATAGTAATCTGGGCAAATGCAGCCTTCAGCATGCACTGAATGCCTATCTATACAGGTTTCCAAGACAACTACTCATTGACTTAAAAAATCAAAACACAGATTACCTGAGCAAAACAACAAATCCCTTGAATGGAGGCTTTGTCCTTGCTTTTTGTACTCTAGTGTTCAAAACAATTTACAAAACATAATTTAAGGACGACAATGCAAGTGAAGAACTAGAAATCCTAAATCAGTAGACTCAATGAGAATAATTAATATAACTGGTGACCAAGCTGACATCTGTTAACTGTGGCTGTTCCCAAAAAACAACAAATTGAACTGCTTCCTCAGCTATGAGGGAAGGAACTAGCACAGTACTGTATGGTTGACCAAAAGATATCTCTTTTTCAAAGCTGTGGGGGGGGGGGGGCACTGGTAAACTTAGATAATGTTAAAAGCGGGCTGAAAAATCTGAAGAAAACTCTTAAGTGCAGACATGGTGGAAAACAATGTACAGCCACTCTTTCCCATATGAACCCACACAGATAGTAAGATCATCTTCACAGGCTTTTCTTCAGAGACCGAAGGGGTAGCCCCCCATGATGGGGCCTCTTCTGTAGAAGCCACAATGTTATGGAGCTCCGTCCGGAGCAGCTTACTGTGCTCCTTCATCACAGTCTTCCTGGAGCAAGTTGAATGCTGTATTACTTCAAAGGGATTTAGGAAAATTTTACTGATGTTGCTTAGTCCATTTTGCGCAGGCTTTTTATTATAACAGCTTGTAACTGGGGTTTTTTTTTTTTTTGCACATTGGTTTTATACTCTATGTAAAATACAGTCGGAAGTTACCCCTTGCTTCCCTTTTCAGTCAGAGAAACAAGATGTAGATCATTTTGAATAAAGTGCATTCCCACCTAAACATTTTTAAAATGAACATGATATTATGCATTGATTCCTTTTTTAAAGGGCAGGCCCCATGAAAGTTTTTCTCCTCTTGAGGATTATTCAGTTTCTTTCAGAGTCAGAGAGACAGCGTTATAGTAGAGGGTGGCTAGGTGCGATGCAAAACGGTGTGATGGAAAAAAATCAGAGGAAATCAGGCAAAAAAAAGAGTACATACCATAGCAATTTTTTCCCCTAAGGTGACTCAAAGAGAGAGCTAATGTACAAAATCCATTGAACGTATCTAGGGGAAAAACAGAAGAGGAAAGCACCCTTCTCCGAAGTATGGGTACAACTGATAATTATGATTCAAGCCAGGAAAAAGACATTTACAAGAATATCTATCTATATTTTTATCCCACTCTTTGGACTTCACACTAACATACATAATTCTACCTCTTTTTAAAAATAAGGGGCATCATTTTTTTGTAGTACCAAGGAGTGGGAGCCAAAGTCACACATTATTTTCACACACTACATGAAGGTTTATGCTGAAGTAAAATAGAAGACAATAATAGAAAAATGGCTGTGCAAGGATGTATTATGATCCATAATATGAGAATAAACTCTCAAAAATATAATTCAAAAACAAACTCTATGGGGGAGGGGGAACAATCAAGATACAAGTATTACTAGCTACAGTAACATGAGCTACAGTGTATAAACAGCAATCCTGCAGAATACTGTAGGCAAAACAGTATTGCAGCAGGTTCACCATTCACCAAAAGCTCTTTAAAATGCATTTCACATCACAGTGAACAGAGGATCAGTGCTAATGTACCTCTGAACCAATCAAGTATTGCAGGGAGATTAATCTGATGGGTAACAAAATGCTGATGTTACGCTCTGCTTTCGCCATTACAGTACAAGCCTACACAACCTCAGGCAAAATTTGTGTGTTGCATAAATTGATGCTGAAAACAGAAATATTTTGAGCATCTAATCCAAACCAATCACACCTTTATTGGCATAACGAAAAGAGATATACGGAGCCTTGCCAACCAAACAACAATCAGATGTGTCTGTTCAAAGCATAAAAGGCTAAACTAAGATTAAGATCACAATAAAACCTGTTTAGAATAATTTTTAACAATTTCAGCCAAGAATATGGCAACAGCTTTTGTGATATCGATTATGTTGTCATTTAACAGGAAATGGCAATCTATTTTCTTGAATGTAGGATGGTAAGACTATCTAACAGAACCTTCTGGAGATTAGTATACAGTTGGCAGTTCAATAAAATATGCTGGATGGAATCTGGCGAGCTTGACCCGCATAGACAATGTCTCTCGCTAAAGGGGAAGAAATCTCCCATAGAGAACACTGGAGGGAAATGCATCCATCCTAGCCAGCATAAAAGCTCTCTGATGTTGCGGATTATCTAGTTCAGATAAATATTTAGCCATTTTCCTGGCCATCTGATCAAGTGAGGCAGGAAAGCAGGTATAAAATTGGACAGGACACAGTTTATGAGATTCTAGATCCAAGATTCTCTGTTTGATACATCTAAAATTATAAGATTCATCAGATAAAAACAGATCGTCAATTGCAATTCCCATGTGTTTGAGCTTCGACATGATTCCATCTTGCCAAGCAGCATTATAAGGGTCTCTTTTTAGGTAGTTGAGCAAGCTAGCTGGTTCAGCCCTATAAAATATCCGTAACCAATATTTAAAAGTTAGAGTCCAAGCTTTTGTTTCAATCAGAGATTGGCCTGTTTCTGAACAGATTACAAAATAAGGAACACAGTTGGGGATTCCTAAAAGTTGTCGCAGAAATGAAGCCTGGATATTTTCTGTTTTTGGGTTCAGAGCATTAATCCACAGAGGGATACCATACAAAATTTGTGATAGTGTTTTAGCATTAAAAGCTCTGATTGCAGCAGGCAAACATTGGTTACTTTTTTATAATAAAACTGTTTGATTTGAGATGGCGAACAACTAGCTATATTTATTATTCTGTCATGGTGAACTGCCCATTTGAGATTGTAATTAAAGGTTATGCCCAAATATTTAAAGCATTTGGATCGCTCAATTTCCTGCTTGCCTATATACCATTTTTGGGTCGCCAACTTTTAGAAAAGACCACAACCTTAGATTTGGAATAGTTTATAGCAAGTGAGTTAAGCCGGCAGTAGTTGTTAAACGCTTTCAGGTATCACTGCAGGCCGACTCTTGTGAAAGCTTCCACAATGGGTTTATTACTTTAGAGCTAGTATGTGAAACAAAGTAATTGTATTTCGGCCATGGTGGAGTGTGTGTTCAAAGCTGAAGTAACAGAATTGAAGAGGGGGAGATCACCTCAGAAATCCTCTGCAGAGTTCCAGGATTTATTGTTTTGCCATGAAAGTTTGCTCATCAGTACAAATTTACCAGCCCAACAACCTTGTTTCTCTCAGGGCCACTTGTAGTGTAATTTTCTGTGATCAGAGATTGGGTTTTAGAAAAAAAGAGTCAATAAAAGAAAAGAAGAGAGAAAAGGCTAAATATTTTTGAGCTTCTAAATTCAGGGAGGGAAATAACCAAATAGGAACTTGTTTATAAAACATGGAAATATTGTTTATAAAGTATGGAAAATACTGAGAGAAAGAAATAACCTTCCATCCCTCTTCTATAACACTAGGTTTCTTGCTGAAGTTTAGTAGATTCGGGATCACAAAAATATGTACTTCTTTATGAAACACATAATTAAGTGAAGGAAGTCACTATCACATAATGTAGTGGAGGCCACTAACTTAGGAGGCATTAAAGGGGGACTAAACAAATTCATGAAGGTTAGGCCTATTGATAGTTATATTTCTTTAGCAACAGAAAGTCTCTGAGAGCCAGCTGTGGAGGGATAACAGCTGGGGAAGGCTGCTGTCTTCATGCCTTGTATGTGCACTTCCCAGAAGTATGTGGTTGGCTGCTGCAGAAAAAGGCCAACAGATGTGACAGTCAGTTGGCCTGATCCAGCAGCACCCTTCTTAGGCAGAGTTCCTTATCAAACTGACGCACAGAAAGTTGCAGCAGCACTGCTTAACCATAGTCTGTAAACAGGATCCAGCAGGAGTTGAAGACCCTGTTGGAATACCTTACTGGTCTGTATCCAACCCTGTTCCAAAGACTTAAGGGCATGCAAGTTTTCTTTAGAGAGGGTTTGTGATTTCTGCTTCTTCTTCTCTTCAACTGCAGGCAGGGCTTTTTTTGAGCAGGAATGCACAGGAACGCAGTTCAGGCTGGCTTGGTGTCAAGGGATATGGCCTAATTGATATCCAGAAATACACCCCTGTACTGATTCCCAAGCCATGCACCCCTGGAATGTGATATTGCAATGTAACCCTAAAATATTAATATTAATATGACACAGCAATGCCCATTTGAATTGGAATGGTCTTTCTTGCACATAAGGGAGAAAAATCCAGTTCCTTCTAGGCCTCAGGCAGGCTGGAATGATGTCAAGTCTGCTTCACAGGCTGGACAGACATAGTTGTCAAATACTGACCGGCTAAGAAGCATCCATCTTTCTGCTCCTGGAAATGAAGAATTCCAGGCCCAGAGAGGGACAAATGGTGGGGAGAGCTCTAAAAGTTCCTTCACTTCTTTTGGCAGCCTTTTGGAGGGCCCTGTGTACAGCAATCAGTTCTAGGCAGTTTATGTGCATGGCCCTCTCGGAGGGAGTCCACAGCCCCCTGACGGTCTTGTCCTCTAAGTGGGCTCCCCATCCCCACTTGGAGGCGTCTGTTGTCACGACAGTCATCGGAGGAGTCGGTAGAAACGGCATGCCTGCGAGCAGGTTGTCGGGCATAGTCCACCAAGTGAGAGATAGAAGTGCTCTCTGTGGAACAGTGAGTAAAACGCTCTGTGGTTGCGCCTGAGGATGGTAGGCTCGTACAAACCAGAGCTGTAGTTGTCGCATCCGAAGCCTGGCAAAGTAAAAGACAGATGTTGTGGCGGCCATGAGGCCCAGCAGGCGTTGGATTGTGAATGCAGACTGACGAGGCTGTTGTTGAACTGACTTGGCTAAGGCAATGATAGTTAGTGCCCGATCCTCGGGGAGGAAGGCACGATGGAGAGAGGTGCGCAGAAGGGCCCCTATGAACTTGAGGTCCTGGGTAGGTGTGAGGTGAGATTTTGAAGCATTCACACGAAGACCCAGGGATTTCAGAAGGGTGAGGGCTATGTTGAGGTTGCTCTGCAGCTGATGTTGAGTCGGAGCTATGAAAAGCCAGTCGTCGATATATGGGAAGACTGGGATGTTCCAGATGCGAAGAGCAGCTGCCACCACTGCCATGCACTTGGTGAAAACGCGGGGTGCAGTGGAGAGGCCGAATGGTAGGGACACATATTGGAAGTGGTCCTGACCCATGGCGAATCGCAGATACCTCCGATGTTGAGGTCGAATGGTCACATGGAAGTAAGCGTCCTGGAGATCTAGGGAAGCCATCCAGGAATTCCTGGGAATCAGGGGCAAGATGGACTGCAGGGAAATCATTCTGAACTTCCTGTATTCGATGTATCGATTGAGGTTTCGCAGATCTAGAATAGGACGCTTGCCGCCATCTCTCTTGGGGACCAGAAAGTATCTCCAGTAGAAGCCTGTCCCTCGATGTTGAGGAGGAACGGGTTCTATGGCATTTTTCTGGAGCAAGTCCAGAATTTCCTGATGGAGGAGTGGAGACGGGGGGATAGAAATGAAGTAGTGGTGGCGAGGTGGAGAAATGAACTCGATTGCGTAACCTAGGCGCACGATGGTCAGCACCCAGGAGTCGGTTGTGATCGAGTTCCAATTGGGAAGGAACGGAAGGAGACGTGTGCTGTAGGACGGTGGAGTCTGGAGAGCAAGTGGATTTGTGAAAGAGTCAAAGAGACTGCTTAGTCTGGAGAGAGGCCTTCTTAGTTTGCTGGGGCTTAGGTCTCTGTTGGAAATGAGGCTTTTATTGTGGACCCTTCCGCCTCCAGTAGTCACTTTGTTTTGGTGACCGTTGTCGTTTTGGAAATGATGGTCTCCAAGTTTTTGCTCGATTGAACTGCTGGGAGTTTGGTTGGGAAACTCCCAAGCGTTTGGCGCGTTTGCGGCCATCATCGACAGAGGTTAACACTTCGTCCGTGGACGTATGGAAAAGGCCTAGGCCATCGAAGGGCAAGTCCTCTATCTTCTGCTTGATGTCGGGCTGCAGGTTAGTAGAATGTAGCCAAGCATGACGGCGCAAGGCAACGGAGGAGGCAAAGACTCTCGAGGAGCAGGAAACAGCATGTCGTACGGTGTTTATCTGCTGTTTGGAGACTCTGGACAATTCTGAGACCAAATTGGAGGCCGTTCTCTGAGAGGTTTCAGGGAGAGAAGGGATTAAGGGTGTGAACTGATTGGCTAGATTGAAGACATAGGCAGAAAAATAAGCCAAGTAATTGTTGAGCTTGGAATTGGTAGAGGCCAGAGTGAATAACTTCCGCGCAAGGGTGTCCAGTTTTCTCCCTTCGCGATCTGGTGGTGTAGGGTGCCGTGAGGGCTTGGCCTTAGTTGCAGAGTGAACTATAATGGAGTTGGGCGCTGGGTGAGTCGCCAAGAATTTAGCATCCGGGGCATGAACCCTGTAGAGAGAGTCGAATCGTTTGGAGGTAGGAGGGACAGAGGCCGGCTTGTCCCATGCCTCTCGCAACCCTTCGAGGTGTACGGGTAGCATCGGAAGGAGTGACCCTGGTGGGAAGTCAGCCTGTACTAAGTCATGTACAATGTCTGAAACTTTAGGAGAGTCAGACGGCAAGGCAATCTGGAGAGCGTCAGCCATAGTGGTGATGAGATTCAGGTATGCTTTGGAAGCGTCTGATGGTGAAAGGCGCAGCTGCGGTGCAGATTCCGAAGCGACAGAGGCAGGGTGATCCTCCGAATCCGATGAAAGGGAGGATTCCTGATCAGAGTGGGAGTCGTCGGTGTTGGGTGAGTGGTGCGGAGCGATCGACTCCGAAGCCGAAGCCCGAAGCTTGGGAGTGTGAGTGTCTTGGGCTGGTCGAGTCGGAGAAACCCGGATGGGAGCCGTGGAGGTTCCGGAGGGGATAGTAACAGGCTTGTTGAGGTCCCGAGGGTGATCATGCAGTGGAGACAGAGCCGACTGTCGAGGGAGGTGATCGGATTCTCGAGGCTCGGAGAGGTCTCGGAGTCGATCGACGTCACGGGTTCGAGGAGAATGTCGGATTCGAGGAAGGTCACAGAATCGACCGTATGCTCGGGTTCGGTGAGGATCGTATACTTGGGTTCGAGGAGAGTCGTCATAGCGGATCCGAGGGGCAATGACATCACGACCGAGGTCTAGATATCTGGAGCGGTGAGTTCCCTCGTAGGAAGGAGAGCGCGATCGGCGATGACGAGACCTAACCCTTGGCGAAGGCGATCGTGACTGCGAAGAGTAGTCGTAGCGTGGACGAGCATACGGGTCATACCGGTCATAGTAGGCGGAGGAGCCGGAATCGCGGTATCCCCGCGGGGAGCGAGAGCGGTACCGAGGAGGCATAGGTGTCGGGGAACGTGATCGAATCCGACGCGGTCTGTGTTGGGTGTCTGGAGAATGCGAACGAAGTCGATGAGTAGAGCTTTGGGGGAAAGTGCGACGTCCTGGAAAGATCGATTCGAAGTGAAGACTTTGGGTAGTGTTGAGTAGGATCGGACGGGTCGGGTTCCAAGAATTCTGAAGGAACTACGCTGTGGACCGACGGTGAACGAGACTGAATAGGGATGACTTCTACGGCCGTAGAAGACTGATGAGTGAGCTGCGGCATGTCAGTGATTACATCTGACGGAGCCGAGAGTTCCGACGGGAGCCGGAGTTGCGAAGTTGAGGCATCCATAGGGTCAGGAGCCGAAGCTGAGGCCCGATGCGAGTGCGAGGTCGGGTGCGACTCGGTCGAGTGCGACTCGGAAGACTTCCTCGGAGTTGAATCCGTCGCTTTCGAATGACGTGGTGCTTTCGGCGCCGATCCCTCGGGGCCGGGATGACGCGACTTTTTCGAAGACTTATGGCCGGTCCCGGCGTGCTTCGAAAGTTTGTTTACGGACTTGTGCGTCTGCTTTTGCGAGAGAGGCACGTCCGAAGCGGCCGAATCTCCCGCTCTAGGTGGGGGAGGCGGCGAGGAAGATGTGGGCATCGCCCGCAAAGACAATTCAAGCAGAAAGCTCCGGAGCCTTGCTGCGCGGTTCTTACGAGCCTGTTTTCCGAAATTCGCACAATGTGCACAGGAGTCGACCCGGTGGGCTTCTCCAAGGCAGAAAAGGCAATGGCTGTGCCCGTCAGTGGTGGGGATTTTAGACCCACAGCGCCTGCACTTTTTGAAGGTAACCTTCCCTTCCATGCGCTCCGGACAAGGGAGGGGAGGGAGGGGAAGAAAAGGGGAAAGGAAGCGCAGAAAACGGATTTTTTTTAAAATATATTTTAAAGGGACGAAAAATAGTAAGGAATAAAGGGATGAGAATACGATACCAGAAGGAGATAAAGATGAAGAGAAAAGCGTGCTAAGGAGGAAACGCAGCGAGGTAGGTGATGTCCGGGCGGCGGTAGGGAAGAAACTGAGTGGAATGGGCGCTCTCCCCCCGCTCCAGGCATGCGCAGTCGCTGCCTGCTCCCCAGGGCGGGAGGAAAGCGCGCCAAAAGACGCTATAGGCGAGCTATTGGAGCTCCGAGGTATGGATCCATTGCCTGCGGCAAGACCCATGTGTGGGACTGCACAGAGACCACGAAGAAGATCGTAGATTTGGAAGGGACCTCTAAGGTCATCTAGTCCAATTCCTTGCAGGAAATTTTCAAACACCTCTTGGCAGTAAATCTGGTGATTTGGACATTCTTTGGCACTTCTGTATAGATTGTAATCTATTTATCATGAACCAATTTTATTACAATCTATGCCGAAAAATTTTGTTTGCCACAAAACAATAGGTTGTAGCAAAATTATTAGCAGTCAATGATCCAAATGTGACTCTGGCAGTTGCAAAAAAATTGTCTATCACACTTAATGGTATCATTTCTTAATTTAAACTTTTATATCTATGTTTTCCGTATTGTATGTATCCTCTATATTGTCCGTATCATAGATAATTCCCTAATGGAATTGGCTCGGTCCAGTTTTCCCTTTGGATGTGGTGTGCACTCCATTAATGATTGGCTCATGAATCGCCAGTCAATCACTCTTCTGTGCCATTTGCTGGCTATGCTCCTTTCCTCCTCCAGTGCCAGACCCAGGACAGATGAAGATTAGGCCACTGGGGAAGCTACTAGGCATTAGGTGTTACAAAACAATCAATCTTGCTTCTGTCAGTAAAAGCAACCAAGCTTGGTTCTATCAGTAAAAGGTGGGGGGGGAGGCCTTTTCCAGGTCTATTTTGGCCTTAGAGGGAGAACTCATTGGGACCAGTCCTGACTAGGGCTCCCAGTTCCAGGTCGGTGGGAAATTCCTGGAGATTTTGTGGTGGAGTCTATGGTTCCATTCCTGTATGCTAAAGTATATACATGAGAATGGAACTAAAAGCATCTGGAAGATTCCCACTGACAAGCTGCACATGAAACATGTAGGGGCTACACAATCATTAAAGATTATTTCCTTTGCACCATTTGTCTTTTCATCTCCATTTTGCCTTGGTGTGGCCCCCTATTTTCTTTATCACATATAAAGCCCTTTATTATCTTGGGCCATCAAATCTGCAAGAAGACCATCTCTCCCCCTACACTGCACCACAACAGCTTTGCTCATCTTAGCAAGGCTTTCTGCAGGTGCCAAACCTGCAAATGGGCAACATTAACAACTGTCCACACATGTGTCACCCAAAGGGTGATTAACATATGGAATTCACTGCCACAGGACATGGTGGTGGCTACAAGCATAGCCAGCTTCAAGAGAGGTTTGGATAAAAATATGGAGCAGAGATCCATCAGTGGCTATTAGCCACAGCATATTATTGGAACTGTCTGGGGCAGTGATGCTCTTTTTCTAGGTGCTTGGGGGGAGGGGCAAAGTGGAAGGACTTCTAGCCCCACTTGTGAACCTCCTTTTTTTGGCCACTGTGTGACACAGAGTGTTGGACTGAATGGGCCATTGGCCTGATCCAACATGGCTTCTCTTGTGTGTCTTCTACTCTGTGGAATGGTCTGCCTGAGGAGGTTCAGAATTGCTCCCACTCTCCTGGCTTTCCACAAACTATTCAAAACTGAATTATTCAATAGGGCTTTTCTTATGCAGACAATACTGTATGAGGTTTGCAAATTATAAGGGACTGCAGTCTATACTATACTACCCAAGGTATCTGTAGAAGTGAAAGCTTATACCCAGAATCAAGCTTTGTTTTATTGCTTCAAACTTTGTTTTATTGCTTCAGATCAATGTGGCTACCCACCTACATTAATGCAGAAGAGATTCACAGTTTCACATACAACAGGATCCAGGTTCTTAAACATTTCTGGGATAACATTTTCAAGTGAATTAGACTGCAGGGTATTAGATCCATGGATGTAGTTATAAATTTTTCTAGATCAAAAGAAGATTATTTACTTTTCTGTGGTGAAAGTTTCTGAAAACAAAGGCCGCTGACAAATGATTTATGGCACAGAAGCGAAGAGGATGGTACATACTAGCAGATTAGATCTAGGATGATTTTTTCTTTTAGAACATTTTATCTTTACCTCATTGCAACCTTATTTTAATGTTGATGACTATGGACTTCTAAGTTAACAGTGTTCCAACCTTATATTGGCTGAAACAGAAGCAACCAGACTGCCATAATCATGTGGGAGCACAGGACAGTCTCCCTTTCCAGGTTTTATCAGAATTATTATACAACAATAATGTCTAGACCCATTCAATGTTGCAGGGAAGCAAAGCAAGATCAAACAGTCTCTTGAGGAGAAACAGACTACTGTATATGAATAATATAACTTTACATTACAGTATTGTTTATTAAAAACACATTTATTGGAACTGATTTTCTATGGAAGATATTAATGGTCCTTTGCTTTTAAACAAGTTAATGACCTTATCCAAGAGGATATTATATGAAAATGATACCTATGTTTAAATGTGTCCATAAATTTATTCTACCATTAAATCCTTCCTGACCTCAGAAAAGTTGAACTCTGCAGCCTGTGTGTACATGAAGGGTGCTAGGCTGCAGTGAGAAAGGGCAAAATCACCCCTTCTCCATCATATGCCAGTGGAGCTGTATTTGCAGAAGAGTGAGATGAACTCATCCCCTTCCCCTGTCACACTGTAGCAATGTGGCTCTTTGTTCACACAGAGCCTGCAGCCCTGAGAATCAACTTTCTATGTTAAGAAACTGCTGGGGAGGGGGAATTCAACAAAAATCCATGCCCCTTGCATGGAGGAGGACTATTCAATTGGACAATGCTTATAGCAGACAATTATTTGACGATACTTTATAACTTCTGGTCATTCCTTATGGCGATCCGTGATTATAAGCAAGCAGACTAAAGAAAACACACAAAACTTTAAAGACGTGGTAAAGGTACTTATAGAACTGCTCACTCTCACCGCAGAAATTCTATTTGAGTTCTTTAATATGGACCAGATAGTACAAAACTGTATTATCACTGTCACTGGTGTTTTGCCAGAACTCACCAATTCTGAAAGAACAAACATGGTATAGTTGTGGGAGAAAGAGATCTAAATTCCATCTACCATGGAAGCTCACTGGATGATCTGGGGCCTGTCATTCTCACCCAGCCTAATGTACTTCACACCGTTTTTGTAGTGAAAATAAAGTGGAGGAGGGGAGAATGATGGGACCCAGTTTGGGTCCTTCTTGAGGACAGGAGAAAAGTGGATATAAATAAAATGATTTCTGGAGGTCCCTTCCAGCTCTATGATCCTATATATTATAGTAAGAGCCACAGTCTGAACTTGGGCTGTTTTTCAGTTTTAGCCCAAGGAGCCAGGGTTCTAAACATATGCAGGAAAAATGGAGAAGATGTAACCTTTACTGCTCCTCCTTGGAAAATCTAGACTGAGAAAATCTTGTAAACTATAGCACCTGACCAACTCTTTTATCAGTGTTTGCGAGTGAGACCTTGATTCCCAACCATCCCAACTTTCTTCCTAATTGGAAGGATGCACACTGTCTTCACGGAAAATGGAAAACTCAGTTCATTGCAGTCTCATATTCAGTAAATTTCAATTAGGACATAGACATGTAATCCACAGTGGTCAAACATTGAGATAAACTTTATATACTTTCTTCTCTTGGTGCTGCTGTAAAAATGTTCTGAGGAGGACGGGAAACAGAGCTTACGTTGAGAGGTAAAACCATGCTTAGTTTTTAAGTTTGCATAGTTGGAGTTTCTTATGCGATGAAAATCACCAGCTACTATATGGTATAGTTATTGAAAACCAGGATCTGAATATTTAAATTAAAAATATATACACAACTGCAAAGAGAGTTTGGCAACTAAGAAAATAATAAGTCTTCATGTATACCCTTCTGTACTCTTCTCATATTTCCAGAATGCAACATGTTTGAGTGATAGCAACATCACCTTTGTCCACTCGGTATCTATGGTCTACTCGGTATCTATGATAGGGAAAGGCACTTGGTTGCAAGGCGAACACCTAACAGAAATAAAACAGCTGCAGCCTTACAAATGGCATGCAGTTCTCATGTAGCAACAAAAACAGTGACTTTTCAATTTTAGCCACTGGTGGCCTTTTCCAGTAACAGGAACAACTGAGCATGCTCCATTCTTCCATGTTCTGGAGCACAGCATAATAACCAATACTGTATGCTTGACAAGCAGTTTTTTTGTTGCTGAACCAGAGCTAGACATCACAAAGTGTAAGTGGTTGCTATCCAAAGTAGAAGCCCTGCATCTCCTACTCTTTTTCCCTTGGGAACATCTACAAACTCAAAAATACGTAGTGTGATACCATTAGGTTGCAAGTTTAGTAGTCCTTGTTCCAAGTTCAGCAAGAGTGAGGAACATCTCACAACTTCATGACATCACAATTAGAGTGTTCATTTGGAAATACAAACAATAGAACCAGGGCTGATGCTACTGACGCAGCTGCACAACCGCTGTAACATCAAGTTCCTGTCCATTCTAGAGACAATTCTATCTGTGCAGAAAATAAACTCAGGTGGGCTGGGATATGTTCTGCTATAGAACACAACAGAGCCTGGGGAAAAGATAGAATTTTCCATCTTGACAGAAGCCTGCTGCTCATGTGAGAACTCAGCTGCAGGAGATTAAGAACAATTCCCAGTGGATCATTCCCCTGAGATTTAGGACTAATCGTTTCACTGGAACTTTGCCAATGCAGAAACAACAGAAAGAATGCACACATTAGCAGACGACCAACTGTGGCAAAGCAGTTTGAGGCATTAGCTGAAGAGGAAATCCTTTTTTCTTTAAATCTGGGAGTCAATGAAACTGGGAAACACCTCTGTGCAGCCAGCATTAAATAAAAGAACCAAGCACAAACTAGCAAGAAGCAGTATAAAGATATAAGAGACACCCCTTGTATTTAGGAGGTAAAAAGCAGCCCAAAATTCAATGTTATTGCAAGGCATATAGCCTGTGGCTACATGCTAATTTTTAAAAAATGACATTGTTGATTTAACACTGAGGAAAACAACTTCTTTTTCTTAAGAAATAAGTCTGTGGGTTAGCTGAATATATTTTCTGACATGCTATTAAGATTCTACTTACAGTGAGTTTGGCCTGTTGGGTTTAATCACTTCTAGGTCAGGGTCACTGGAGTTCATATTAGACTGAGGAGTGCTGTTGGAGCGGAGGAAACTGTTCATGTTGGATGATATGACTGATTCCAGGCTGGAGTTGATGATACTGTTCCTGTTCTCCTCTGGAAGAAAGAGCCACTACTATGAATTTATGTAGAACACTGGAATAGCCTCCCAAGGGAGATTTTCTCTGTCTCTCTCTACCAGTGTCTTTTGCCAATAGGTGAAGACTTTTCTGATTTGTCTGGCACACCCACAAAAATTTGGATCTACCCACAAAAATGGTCATGGGCCTTCCTTCCTGTGCTACTTATGTGTTTTTAAGTGAATTATTTTATAATCATAACTATTATTTTACTTGTTTTAATATTTTTTATGTTCACTGCCTGATCGGGTAGAACGTTGGCATAAAATATTTTAAATAAATAAACAGAATGTTGGAATTTTTTAGCCATTCAAACAACACCCACCAACCTTCACAGCGACTTCTTTGCCAGTTCCGAAAGTAACAGTGCAATCTAATGCAGAGTTACTCCAGCACAATTCAACAAAATCAATCATTTAGACTGGGTTAATTCTGTATAGGATTGCTCTGCAAGCATGCTGGGTTTTTTTTTTCCCAGTTGAGAAGATAAACATTATAGCTCATATGACCCTTTTCACTCTTGGTAGTTTCCGCTGAGGTCTAGATAGTCAGTCATCTGAAGACCGACCTCAATTATTTGTTTCCTTTTCATTTAAAAAAAAACATTCTTGCCAAATAACCAAGATTAACATATCATATGATACAGATATTTTTTCCATGCTTCTTTCACTGGGTTCAGTTTGATTTCGCTGCACACTGTGATTGGTCTTCCTACTATCACAAGCAATATCAGTTCTGAAGAAACGACAATCCAGTATTTGAACACCACTCCTTTCCACACCTCTTTGATACAGTAAATGAGTACAATGTGAACAGAGAACAACTATTTCTCAGGATTCATTGCAGTCCTGACATTCCCTAAAAACTGTTAGGTAAATCCTTTTCAATGTTACCTTATGAAAATATTGTCATCATTAGGCTTCCTCAAGGAAAAAAGGGTTTTGACAAGTTATCATAAAACACAATTTGGTTTTAAAGCTGAGGTTAAAAACATAATATCCCTGATATGAATGCATGTGTGTATCTGCCTTTAATCTTCAGTCACCCCAGAAAAGACCACACAGCTTTCCTGGTCCATCAAGACACTTGTAACATCCTTTTACAGAAAGCCATTTCTAGCATTCTAAGAGGTCCCCTGAGACAAAGCTGGGACATCAGAACTCTTGTTCCTTGTGCTAGCAGCAATGTGTATGCATAGGGAAGCAGCAGAGAAATCCTAACAAGGGGGAGGGGGAGGAGGAGATTGGATTTATACCCTGCCCTTCACTACCCAAAGCAAGTTGCTTAAGCATTTAAAAAAATCAATAATGATCACCAATTTCTTAAATTTCAAGGTGGCTCAGTACCGCCATTAGACCTGGTGCTTAAAATTGGATTTGAAAGACTTCTCAGCTATAGTATCAATTATGACCTAAGGTCTACTTCCAGATAAGCCTCTTTCTCTCTTTGCATGGGCTGGCTATATTCTGCCCAGCTTGCCTCATAAGTGCTTATTTGTAGTGACCAGCGAGAATATTGAGAGAAAACTGGTGTAATGAGCCGGCGGGTGTGTGGGTGAGCAGGCCCTTGAAGCATGAGCATCCAAAAGCTGCCCAGGTGTACCCAACAGGAAAGTCAGAGCAGCTGAGGACAGGCACTGCAGGTGACAAAGAAGAGAATTTAAGCCATAGCCATTAACAGAAGGGAGTGGGCCAGTGAGAGCAGGAGGACGGTACCAGGATCCTCCTGGGAAAGGACTCTGATGAGATGCTTAAAAGCTCAGAGGTCCCAGAGACCTGCAAAGTTACCATGGTGGTTTTCCCTATGGCAAGGACACCATCAGGGCACCCTATAAGGCCGGCCCTGAACTCCAGGCAGGTTAGTGCTGGGCTTGATTTGGGACTACGTTAAATGGTTTTGGACCACTTAAGGAAATAAATCACTACTAGCAGCAAGAATTTTCCTGGTGCCTTGTAATTCTGTCACAGCTGAGCTGGAAGATAATGCTGCAATATATCTAGCCAGTCTACACAATTAAAAATGCAGTCAGGTACTTTGTAATGTTACAGATGCTGCAATATATCTAGCCAGTCTACACAATTAAAAATGCAGTCAGGTACTTTGTAATGTTACAGATTTTTAGACTGGCCAATGCTATAGTTACTGTCAGTTGCCTAAATTTGAAACTACAATGGAATTTCTTTGAGATGGTCTAACAGATCTAGTTGGAAGATTACTGTATTGACAAAGGAACATTGTTCAAGGTTACTCTTCTCTTTTTTGCTCATCGGAAGTCTTGGGTATTAGGGATGATGACTCTGGCTGGAGCAATTCCTGAAGATTTAGGGGTAAAGACTGGGAATGGTGGGGTTTGGGGAGGAACCTTAGCAGGGTATAATGCCATAGAGTCCACTCTCCAAAGCAGCCATTTTCTGCAAGGGAACTGATCTCTATAGTCTGGAGATGAACTGTAATTCTGGGAGATCTACAGGCCCTACCTGGAGACCAGTAACCCTACTTGGTACAGGCCTGTTGCTGCAATTGCTAGGAGAAAAAGGTCCACTCACAGAGCAATAATACATAAGGCACCAGCGATTCATAACTGGAAGAACTGATGTGTTCCTTGGCCCAAAGAAGCTGCTGGGGAAGGAGGTGAGAGTACAGATAGGCTCCAAGAGTAAAAAAGTCAGATTGCTCTTCTGTTTCTTAAATCTCATATTGCAGGGGTGGCCAACAGTAGCTCTCCAGATGTTTTCTGCCTACAACTCCCATCAGCTGCAGCCATTGGCCATGCTGGCTGGGGCTGATGGGAGTTGTAGGCAACAAACATCTGGAGAGCTACCGTTGGCCACCCCTGCCATATTGTTTCAAACATTTCTGATTTCAGAAGAGGCACAGGAGGGAGAAAATTACACCCCTCCCCCCAAGTGTGGTCCAGATCCATACCAGGGTGCCCTACTGTCTGCTAAAATATCACCGATTCAAAACAGTTGGGCTCTTTGTCCCATTTAAAATATCAACAGCACAGCACCACAAGGGCTGGTCATACTCCTAAATATCTTATGTTTCTGTGCAGTCATTATTCAGCAAACTAAAGCAAGGGCAGCAGCTTAGTCTATCATTGGGATTTTATATAGTATATATTTTATACAATTTACTGTGGGAATTTAAAATTATCAATATTGTCTCAAGCCCAGGAAGCTTGTCTTTCATGAAATAAACACAATAACAACCTTCCAACCCTCTTTCAAGACGTGGGCAATAATCTGGAAGCACCTGGGACCTAAAAAGGGATGATGGAAACTACATTTTGATCTTATTTTTTTAATCCCTATATTTGGAAAGTGTCCATTTCAGAAGAGAGTCTCTTCCAAACAGTGCTAAATATTTGACACAGATTAAGTAGCAGCACAAATATCCTATGGGTGTGATTGTGCTCAGATTTAGGAAGAAATTCTATTTTACACTAGCCAAGAAGGAACTATCAATTTGCCCTATTTTTGTTCAGTGACTGAGGAACAAAACTTAACATGGCAAAGTGCACAATTATAAGAAGAGACACCAATCTGCACTGGAGCCAGAGTAGCAGGAAATGTTTTTAAAATTCTCTAGTGTATTCTGTCAAATCAAAGCTGTGAAAAAACAGTTCTTTGCACCTAACAAACCAATACAAATCCAGGTCATGTATTTTGAAAGCACTAATATGAAATGAGAATGAATAATCTTAGTAGACACTCTCAGAGAATGGAGTGTTTCATTTAAGGGTGACAAAAAGCAGAGGACAGACCACAAAATTCTAACCAGCTTTTAAATTAATCTTAAAATGTGAATGTACTAAAAGTGTTTGCATGCTCATTATTTCATTCCTACATAAAACCAACCAGTTCCTTTTCTGTTATCTACAAGCCTAACTATCTGCTTGTCTGCAGATGAAAAGATTTACTTTCTTCAATTAAGGAAAAGCTTTATTTTCATCAATGAACAAAAGTTTGATTAAAGGGTGGGAGGCCTCCATACATGTCCAGACTAGGGATGCTGCTGAAGTTCATAATTAGCTGATTCATAAAACAAGGTTGGCTGACTCTTAATGCTCAGCAGCATTTCAAATTGAGCCAATTTACCTCCAAAATTGTTCTTGGACTCAGATTGCAATTTGGGCTGATGTGCCTCCCTCCCTGGCACCCTGAAGGCTGCTTTTTCCAAGCCAGGTTCAGTAGGAATGTGGCATGTAGCTTCTAGGGCATCAGGTGTCCATACTAAAAGAAAGGTATATTTCCTAGGATCCTCAGCAGCTTGGAATCTGCAACGGTAATGTTCAAGGCACAGGTAGGGATCACTCCAGCCAGATCTCACTATAGGATGAAAGTAGGTTGCAGGAGGCATTTGGACTCTATTGTACTCCCAAGCATAGTCACTGGGAGTGCAACTGGGACCATGTGTCAGAAGATATTTGGGTATGGGGACAGATAACTGTTAGAGAATTTGCACGCAGCAGAAAACACTGGAGAAGAGGGACAGGCAAACACAGGAATTAATAGACAAGAGAGGCAACTGTATTCAACAGTGGAATATATTTACCAGGGCAGTATCCAATATTCAAAGTCGTTGCCAGGCCAAGGTCATACACAGTAATCAGTTCACACTACAGTAGATAACAGTATACACCAATAAGTATACACAGCACGATCCAAGCACAGTAGCACAGGATCAACACCAGCAGTGTTTGCTGCCACCCGGACAATGAGTCTCACAGTACCCACAATCCTTACAGGCAGGAAGAGCAAGCTCACTGAGCTTCCCTAAATACACACATCAATCATGCAAGCTCACCAGAGGTTGCATCAGCTCTGTGAGTCAGCGCAAAGCCTAATTACAGGTGAGGTCATTCCACCTTACCTCGGTAACAAGAAACAGCTGGGCCATGATGCAGCATGACTCAGCATGACATTGCAGAAACAACATTACTATTACTAAGATGGAGTCAGTCAGCCATTTTAGGACTGATTTCCAACATTCTCCTCTTAATAGTTCTGTTCGTTTCTCAATAGTTCTGCTCATTTCTTAATCCAAGCCTTTTACAGTGCTCATTATGCTTTTCCATAGTCTGGGGTTTAGTAAACATATCTGCTGTATTGTCGCCAGTATCACAATACTTTATGTTTATCAACGCTTCTATGATACATGATCTGACATTTTGGTACCGTATGTCAGTGTACCTATTTCTTGTCTTTACTCCTTTTGCTTTTGCAATCCCAATCACAGCTTGATTGTCTTCCAGAATTTCAACAGGTTTCTCTGCCTCTATTTGCAGGTCCTTTAGTAGCTGCCTAAACCATTCTACTTCAGTACATGCAGTAGAAAGCGGACAAAAGTTGTATCTCCCTCTCTACGAAGTATGTTCTCCCCTGACGTAGGTTGGAGTCCTTGGTCCACCACAGGAGACTTTCCTTGACTGCCCTGGGAACGGTCAGTAACATGGGATGCCTCTCCATGATCTGGATTTGATACGGGCGTAGAAACAACTGCAACTGCCTGGTGTGAAAGCGTCCCCACTGAAGCGCCTCTAGATTTGAAATCAAAAGACCCATGAGCCTTGCCAAAGTCTGGAGAGATGACGATGGCTCCTGTACTACCTGACGTATTAATGTCTTGGTCTTCAGTATCTTGTCTTCTGGGAGAAAAATAGAGTTCAGGTTCGTGTCGATGACCATACCCAGGTGTTGCAGTCTCTGGGATGGGCATAAGTGACTCTTGGATAAGTTGATTATGAACCCGTGTTGCTGGAGACAATTGATAGTGTGTTGAATGTCTTGCTCCGCATTCTGTCTCGACGAAGATCTTATCAACAGGTCGTTGAGATAAGGATGCACGTGTATCCCCCTCTGCCTGAGGAGTGCTATCAGGTTCACCAATACCTTGGTGAATACCCGTGGTGCCGTTGCAAGGCCAAATGGCAGAGCTCTGAACTGGTAGTGGGACCCGTTCACACAGAAGTGAAGGAATTTGCAGTGTGCACGAAGGATTGGAATATGAAGATAGGCCTCTGTTAAGTCCAGAGATGACAGGTAGTCCTGATGGTGCAGGGCTTCCGTTATTGACTTTATGGACTCCATTCTGAAGTGACAGAGCTTGATGTGTCTGTTCAGAAATTTTAAGTCCAGAATTGCCCTCCAGTCCCCGTTTTTCTTGGGTACTGTGAAAAAAATAGAATACACGCCTTGACATCTCTGCCATGAAAGAACTTGTTCTATTGCCGTGATTTCCAGCAGATGTTCAATTGCTTTGAAGGTGACGTCCCTTTGCCCCGGGTTTGAGTGAAGAGGAGATACAATGAAACGCTCCTAAGGTGTCCTTTTGAATTCTATCGGGTAGGCCCATGAAACAATTTCCAGAGTCCAAGAATCGACCTTCGAAGCCGCCCATGTTTGGTGGAAGAGTAGCAGGCGGCCCCCTACTGGTATGGAGTCCCAGTCATGCTTTATTGGGCTTGGAGCCCTTCTCGAACTTGTCGGACCTATTGGGCTGATTTCTCTGGAATTGTGTATTGGAAAAACTTTTACGGAAGTTCTATTTGGGCTGACCCCAGGCTGATCTCCTATATTCCTGTTTAGGCTTGGAGAGGTTGGTGGAGGCACGGAAGGAATTAGATCCAAACCCTCTTCTGTCGGTATGTCTCAGATACTTGGGCATGGCCTTCTTCTTATCCCGTGTTTCCACCAGGATCTTATCCAGGGTGTCTCCAAACAGCTTTTCTCCTTGAAAGGGATAGGCTGAAACAATCTACTTCGAGTGAATGTCTGCCGGCCAGGCCCAAAGCCACAGGCCTCTTCTCGCTACGGTGTTTGATGCCATTGCTCTAGCAGAGAACGTAAGAGCATCCAGAGAGACATCCGCTGAGAATTCGGATGCCCTAAGGAGTCTGTTGGTGCCTTCCAGGATCCTCTTATCTGCGTCTAGCAAAAGTTGAGTTAGTCACCTTATCCAGACAATTGCTGCTCTAGAGACTATGGAGTTGGTCGCAGCCGCCTTAATTGCCAGAGCCGTAGCTTCGTGGCTCCTCTTCAAGGCCAGGTCTATCTTTCTGTCCCAGTTGTCTCGAACCGAGCCATGGCCGTCCTCAGCTAACAGGCCATGGGACTGCAAGGCTGCGATCGGTGCATCCACCAAAGGTACCTGTAGCATGTCATTAGCAAAGGAAGGTAACTCATAAAGCTTCTTCACGAAATTGGGTACTTGTCTATTAGCACTGGGCTTGGCCCACTCAGACTTTAACTGGCGTTCAAAAAACTCCGGAAAAGGGAAAACCTTATCAGAAGATTGGTATCTAGGAAAAAACTCCGTGTTCCCCTTGGGTTTATTTTTGGGGTTAGTCAGTGGGCTGGAAGACTCCTGTTCCTCAGGGGACACCTGGAGGTCTAGGGCAGACAGCACTTTGGCCAAGAGGGGTTGGAACTCTTCTGCCTTGAAGAAGCGTGAAGAGGGTTCCGGAACTGTAATGTTCTCTATCTCCTCATCGGATAAGAATTCGCCTTCCTCCTGATCTCCCCCATAAGAATCCTCAGAGCGACTCTCACAAAAAAATCTTTCACTCTCCATCTGATCACTGACCAAGGACTTTTTATGAGCCCTAGAGTGGGTGGTGCCATCCCTGGATCTCTTGGGAGAAGTTGACCTGGAGGAACTGGATCTGGAGGATCCCGATCTCTTATGGGCAGTTGCCCTGACTGCTGCCCCCACAGTCTGCCTTATAGACTCTAAAAATTCACAAAGAAACGAAGGTCCCATTAAGGGTATGTTACCCAAGCCCCTCTGGGGCTGGAAGGTCTGCGCGGCTTCCAGAGCAGGCTGGGTATCTTCTGTGTTGAAGTCTTCCACCTGGAGATTGGCACCGGAAAGCTCCTGTGGCTGGAGTCTGCAAGGCTGCTGGTCCCTCTCATTCCATGCCTTTTTGTGCTCCCCGACATGGCCGCCGGCGCTGGGGAAAAAGCCTGAGGAGGAAGCCTCCTCCGCAGCCAGAGAAGACCAGCGCCACTTGCGTCCACTTTTCTCTGCCTTGCCCCTACAGGGCACGTTGCCGGTAGCTGAGGCAAGCCTTGCGGTCATGCCGGCTCCGGAGGGTGAGCTCTCGGCTCCGCACCATGCGTCAGGAGCCGGGCCATCCATAAACGTGTCTCTCGCCCAACACGCCATTCGCCTCCTCTTCTTGCTGCGGCTTGAGTTTCGCGCCAGGGCCGCCGCCGTGCCACTCCTCAGTCGAGTGGAGGAAAAGCCGGGGGGGGGGGGGATCGGGAAAAAGGATGCAGAGGAGGCTGAAGAAATAGAATGGAAAAAAGGAGACAGAAAAGCTGGAGATGTTAGTTGCTAGAAGAAAACAAGAAGAAAACAGCCAAGGTAAGGAGGAGGAAGAAAGGAATTTTTTTTCCTCCCCCCAAATAGCAATGAAAGATAAAGGGATATGGAACTATCCTAAATGCTTGCTCTCCCTGTCAAGGCAGGAAATAAACTGGAGGAAGAGGAAGTTTTTAAGATTCCTGCCTCCCTGACTGGACGGTGGGAAACACCCCAAGATGTCCTCCGCCTCTTAGGGAGAATGGCCACAGTCTGACCTTCCATAAGCAGTCTGAAAGAACAAATGGCCAGCTGAATAGCTGTGAGCTCCAGTAAGTTGATGTGATGGCTAGCAAGTTGGGGGCCATGGGCCTCCACTGCATAAATTGTCCAGATGGGCCCCCCAACCTCACAGGGAGGTGTCTGTCGTTATTGTAACTGAGGGGGGTGAGAGGTGGAAGGGTGCTCCCTGACAAAAATTGTCCTTTAGCTTCCACAAAGTCAGGGAATGAAGGACAACTGGTGGGATGAGTACAAGCTTGGCTTGCGAGTCTAGAATGGGGCTCCAGTGCCTGAGGAACCAAGGCTGTAGGGTACTCTTCCTTAGCTTTGCAACTAGAAGAATGCTTGTCGTGGCTGCCATCAGCCCCAACAGATGCTGAATCTGAAAGGTCGTCCCTTGACCCTTCACCTGCAATTGACCAACTAGGGATATGATGTCTAGCGCCCTGCTGTCTGGTAGAAATGCTAGGTGAACTGAGGTGTCCAACACCGCTCCAATAAACTGAACATGTCTGGAGGGGATCAGATGAGACTTCTTTGCATTCACCTGCAGGCCGAGGTCATTCAGCAAGGTGAGTGTAGTGTCTAAATGATTCAGCAGGCGCGGTTTGGAGTTGCCGACTATCAGCCAGTTGCCAATATAGGGAAAGAGAATTATTCCTTGTAACCAAAGACAGGCTACCACCACTACCATAATCTTTGTAAAAACCCTGGGAGCCACTGAAAGGCCGAATGGAAGGGCTTTGTATTGGAAATGATCCCTGCCAATAGTGAAATGAAGGAATTCCCTGTGTCTGGGAAGGATAGTGATGTGAAAATAAGCATCTTTCAAGTCCAAAGTGGCCATCCAATTCCCTTTGTTGATCAGAGGTAGGATGCTCTGCAGGGTAAGCATTCGAAATTTTTGGTAGGTGATGAATTCGTTCAGGTCCCTTAAGTCCATGGGACATCTTTCTTGGGGACTGTGAAGTATTGGGAATAGAACTCTTGTCCTTTAAGGTGGTCCAGGACCGGTTCTATTGCTTGCTTGTCTTTGAGGTTTTGGACTTCCTTGATAAGAGCCTTCGAAGGATGGGTGATGACCAATTTGGAGTATGAAGGAATCCAAGCAAATTCTATCGCATACCACTCCTCTATGATGGATAAGACCCATTTGTCTGATGTAATCCTTCGCCACGCAGGTAGGAAGCTGAAAGGGCAGGTAGGGCCTAAGGAGGGGGAGGGGAAGGGTTGACCAGGGGACCAAAGTTAAAGACCCTGCTTATGGGTGTGATTGCCCTTGGGATTGGATTCAGATGCGGAGGTGGAGAACTTGGTCTTTGAACTGGTGGAGTAAGAAGTCCTACTCTCCTGTTGGCTGGGGGCGGGGGGGGGGGGGGGTTGCGGTTTCCAAGATGTATCCAGAGATTTTGTCTGGTAGGACTTCTTGGGCCATTGCTTAGCCCAAGTGCGAGGTCTATTAGAGCGAGATGGAAGTGGTACACCCAAATTCTGGGATGTCTTAATGCTCTTGTCCATCTTTTGCAGGACTGCATCGGTGGTGGAGCTGAAAAGTCCCTCACCCTCGAAGGGAAGGTCCTCGACCCAAGACATGGTGTCCAGACGAAGGGCTGTAGCTCTAAGCCAGGAGTGACACCTCAGGTTAACTGCGGATGTGTTTTGGCAGCCGTATCCACCATATGCTTGGAGGCTGCCAACTGCTGTCTAGCTAGGAGCAAGCCCTCCTTCTGTAGTTTCTTTGCTGGACTATATTTATCCTCTGGGATCAGGATCAAGAGGAGTGAAAGCTGCTCCCAGAGCGAGTACTAATATCTTGCCATATAGGCTGCATAGTTAGAAATTTTAACTCCTAAGGCACCTGCAGAGTAAAACCTCCTGCCAAAATTATCAGTTCTCTTGCCCTTCTTATCTAGTGGAGAAGAGTGTGTCTTTTTTTGCCTTGGACGAAGACGACACTACAACGGAATTGGGAAATGGGTGACTGAACAAGAATTCAGCACCCTGTTCTTGAATACAATACATGTGGTCCATTCTCTTAGAGGAATTAGGAGTAGAGGCAGGCTTGGACCAGGGCTCCTTCACCGCTTGAAGAATGACTTTGGTGACTGGAAGAGCCACGGCTGTAGATGTGTCTTTCTGCATGATGTCGAACACCATGTCATCAATGACTGGTTGGAGTTGTATTACAGGTGGTGAAAGAGCTTGAGCCATTCTTTTCACTAATTCCTCATATGACATCAGGTCCTCCAAGGGAGAAATTGGAAGGTCCTCGGCTGTCCTAGGATTTGGAGGAGTCTGTGTGACATTGGTCTGACTGATCCTCAGTCTCTCATTCAGATGCAGAGTGTGAAGATGGGTCGCTATCATCCAACTGCTCAGGTAAGTGTGGAGCATCAGGAATGGGGTCCGGGGATTTTTGCTTGCTTAGAGGTTTAGAGCGCTGCTTTTTAACAGTCTTCAGCACCAACATCGGGTCCGATGGCTCTGGCCAAGTTGGTGGCTAGTGACAGAAGGTTTGGGAGCGATGAGATGCCTCCAACCTTTGGTCCCAGTCCATCATGTATGGGGGATACCAAGGGTATGGCGACTGGTATGGGAAACCCCCAAACGGGTAATGCCATTGGTGAGTGTTCCAATTCGATGGTGGAAACGGACGGCAAAACATGCCCGGGGGCCTCTGGGCCTTTCTCTGGGGGTGGCACATGGGGAGCGATGGGTACCTCCCGGTCTTTTGGTAGCAGGGCGCTGCATCCTGAGGCTGAACCGGAATCACTGTCATCCTGGGAGGCTGGTTGGGAAGGAGGAGACTTCTGAGTTAGATCCATCTCCGGATCAGAGCCGGAGAGGGAGATCAGCTGCGTATCCTCTGGGCCCGAGGGGCTATGTGGTTGAACCGGCAAAGCTAGGAGCTTCTTCGGGGGCACCTCTGGAACGACCATCGGGTCCGACTTCCTCTTAGACAGAGGAGAGGGGGTGCGCCTCTCCTGGTGTCTACATTTCTCATTCCGATGTTTTTTGAGCTCCTGTGAATGACCATCCTTCTCCCCTTTAGTTTTCTTAGCAGGGGTAGAGGGTTTGGAGCGAGATACCGAGCCCGCACATTTAGAGGGGCGGGCGGTATGAATTAGTGGTTGCATCGGTTGATTCGCCATCGGCGTCAATGCTGAAGCCAATGTTGACAGTGCCGAAGCAGAGCCCGTTGTCACCAGAGTCACCATTTGTGGGGAAAGGGCCAACTTCAGGAGGGCTGCAGATAGCCTCGCTGCCCTGTTCTTTTTGGTCTGCTTGGAAGAGTGGTGGCAGGAGTCAAAGCGACGTCCCTTCCCGAGGCACAACAAGCAAAGAGAATGTCCGGAGGGGGGGGGATTTTGCTTCCGCAATTCAGGCAACGCTTAAAGAACCCCCAACGTCTATCCATAGGCTTCCGAAAAGAGGGGGAGGGGACCCCAAAGGGCAACTTGGAGCAAAAGTATCTAACAGAAACTAATTTTAATTTAAAAACAAACAAACAAGAAAATGAAGAACGAAGGGTGAAGAACCGGAAAAAATACGAAAGGGTAAGTACTGACCGGAGATGCACGGAGTGTGACTGATTGACGCAGCAGTCAAAAAGGAACTGGCAGAATCTCCGTGCCCGTTCCTTGAGCATGCGCACTGGGGCTATTGTGAATGCCCGTGGAGTGTGGGGCGCGAAACATCCTGGACTTTGGAAGTACCGATCAGGGATCGGCGCTGGTGCTTCATCCCAGGGGTGTGAAGCACAGAGATCACGAAGAAGATGTTAATGTTCTCATAGACTCCAAATATTTTGCCATTACCATTATGGCTCCTGTTAATTTTTCTATTAATTCTAAAATATGTGAATTTAGTTTATGATCTAACCATAGATTCATAACCAGGAGGATGCATTGTCTTTGTCCGGGCCTCACTGTCCCAGCCTCTCCTGGCGCCCTGGCAACCACCCCCATGGCCCGCCCCTCTTGCCATGCTCCGAAGGTACGGGGCCCGACTGAGAGCCAAGAGCCAGCTGCCTCATCCACTCAGAGCATGCCACCCCTTACTGGCCTTGCTGGCGATGGGTTCAGTGGGGCCCCAATGCTGGGGAGGAAGAAGTAGAGAGGGTGATAAACTGAGAGAGAGGGCACATGGAACCCTGCTCCACTGGAGGCGTCAGCTGAGTGAAGTTAACTCAACTACCCTCCGTTTCTGAGGCCACAAGCGCTCCCCTACCATCCCCAGAGCCATGGAGTCAGCACCCCCAGGGGAGCAGGAGGCAGATGGGCGCCACAGTCTTGAGCTTCATTATCAATTGCAATTCAGCAGTCTCTCTTTTTAATCTCCCTTTGAAATTCCTTTGCAAGAGCACCGCTACTCTTAGGTCATCAACTGAATGTTGTCGTTTCTAACGTCAGACTTCTGTCCATTTATTCTTTGCATCCTCCTGGAATGAATCTTCCTGGATGGAAGTGAGACCTAGGTTTCCTGTCTCATTACCAATGCTGGTATCTCCATGCTTACTATCCTCTGCATATCACACCTAATCCAATCAAGCCTGCTATTGCCATTCGACATCTGAAATCACCTTCATAAAATTTGTATCTCTTGTACCTCATGTTACATTTTATGGCATGCATGGCCCAGCCCAACAAAGTGACAGTTAAGTCACATCCTGCTCTTGCAACAAATGAGTTTGATGCCTCTGCCTTATAGGGTTGCTATAAGTTGAAGGCATTTCCCGCTACCACCACTGGTAGTCAGCAGTGTGGGTGAAAAATATTTTCTATCCCACATATGTAAATATAGTCTGTTGATCTACAGTTGTCAGACTGTTGTGTTGCAAATCAATCATAATTGATGGGCTAAATGTGGGATATGAAGCTAGGACAAACTTGAATGCTTGTACATTTGCCAACTTTATTTATTCAAATTTATATCAGAATTTTTTTCTGGCACATTCCTACAAGTCAAATTTACCTGGAAAACCCACATCTCTGCTGGTAATGAGGCTTGAGCCTCCTCCTCAGTAAAACTAAGAACTGGGCATGTGAAGGTGCCCTAATCTGAGCCAGACCAGTATTCCCCATTTTATGGATCTCTGGTCTTTCCAAATGTCTGAGATCCTAAGATCTGAATAAATTTGAGGTCCTTTCTGCATGTAAACTGTTTGCACAACCACTGAGCAAGAGCCCTTCCCCTTAAAACACAGTAAATCTAGAGTGGCATCAGCAGGAAATGAAAACAGTAGTGGTGAAACAAAAGGAATTGAATTGGTTGTGAAATTTTAAACATCTTTATGGCAATTGTTAAAAAGAAAGGACGTTTCAGTTCTTCAAAGCGGCACAAACAAGTCTGCAAATACAAAAATAATTTCTCTAAATGCTAAAAAAGAAGGAATCTTGGAATGGCAAAAACATCTAATGGGAGCTGTTTTAATTAGCCTATGTCTTGTCTTCTTGTTTCTTGCCATTCTTTAAAAAAGCCTTACCAGCTCTTCTAGGCTCTGTATCTTTGGAGCCCATTTTTCTGTTTTGCCACAACTTGCTAGCATGTGAATCTGACATCCTCTGGACATTTGTACTGACTACGGTAGACATGGGAGGGAAGAGTAATTTCTTCCACTCTGTTAACAGAACTGCAATGCTGGACACCACTGGATTTTTCTCTGTATAATTATTTCTTTAATTAATGGTCTATGGGACAGTAAGCTTGCAGCTTTCTGAGTAGTAAATCTTTGAAGGGACAATCTGATCAAAAGATGGTATGTGGAGTAATAGTTGGAAGGCATATAATATACAAGTCTTGCTGAAACTAAGTGGGTCTGGTCAGGTACTGGACTGGACACCTGCATATGCCACTCAAGTTCTATGGTGGAAGAATTTAAGTGAACAAAAATGTTTGACCACTGTCTTTTGTATGGCTCTCTGCTCATCTGTGTTTTTAAGCATAAAAATGGCTATGCTGACAATGTTAATTACTTTGATGCCAAGTTTTGACATTTCATTTGCTTTTTAAAATAGCTGTCTTTTCATCTGTTCTAGTTCTCAAGGCAGTCAAGAGAGCTGAATTAACCAAAGAATAGATCAGGGGTTGCCAAACTTGCTTATTGGAGAGCCAGTCTGGTGTAGTGGTTAAGTGTGCGGACTCTAATCTGGGAGAACCGGGTTTGATTCCCCACTCCTCCACTTGCACCTGCTAGCATGGCCTTGCGTCAGCCATAGCTATGGCAGAGGTTGTCCTTGAAAGGGCAGCTGCTGTGAGAGCCCTCTCCAGTCCCACCCACCTCACAAGGTGTCTGTTGTGTGGGAGGAAGGTAAAGGAGATTGTGAGCCGCTCTGAGACTCTTCGGAGTGGAGGATGGGATATAAATCCAATATCTTCTTCTTCTATTGTAAGAGCCATGTAGAACAAATGTCAGATGTTTGAGAGTCACAATACATGAATAAATATTACACATACATCTTGCACAGAAAGATAAAATACATATGTAAACAGTTTACAACATGGCCATGCTAGGAGTTTTTTTTAAATGATTGTGTTGTAAAAAACAGAATAGGGAATAGGGAATTATTTTTTTGCACCAGTAGGACAAGGGAACACACATGCACCATATAAATCACTGAACATCATTTGCATCATTATGCATCTGTCTTTGCCTTGATACTTACGCTTCTCATACATCTCCTACAAGAGCTATGAAACTAAGGAGGAACCCTATGCAGCCCTCTTTAATTCCATCCCTCCTTCTGGTGGCCTCCTTGGACTCTCTCTCCCCACTCAAGGTGACTAAGCATCCTCTGTGGTGGTGGAGAAGAGCCTGAAAGCCTGCCTATTTCTCCCTCTTCCCCTGCGTCACACATGGCAGAAATAGTTGCCTATCTATGGGTCAGCAGCACGTGGAGGCTGGCTGAGGCTGGCTGAGGTTCCAATGCTAAGCATGCTTACTCAAGACTAAGCCTGAATTAGGTTCCTCCTCGACCTCCTCGACCTCTGGTAGCTACACAAGCCACGAGCCACAGTTTGGCCATCCCTGAAATAGGTGAAATTTACCAGTACAAGGAAGTGACATCGGTGTAAACTACTACTACTTCACCTTTGGCAAAGTATTTGTCTGTAGGGAGGAATTAGGAAGAAATGGAGCATGGCTAGTTAGATCAATTGTTTTAAATGTTGAGGGAACAGAGAGAGACTGGAATATTTTACATCCTTCATGCTCTGCTCCTCTGAACTTGCATCTCTCTTAATGACATTAATCATCTGAGAACTGAGCCCCTGGGCCACTGTAAAATAATGTGGTATAATATCACTACAAAATGTACTAAAAGAGAGGATTAAGATACTTACGCTTCTCATTAGGTTGCACTGTGTGGAAGAGTGTTAAAGGCCTTTCGCTGCATGAAGGAGGCTTTGAATCTGTACTCCTCTTTCGAGACAAAAGCAGCTGTGAATTTGACTGCTGTGTGTCTGGAACTGTGTTAAATACCTTTAAAAAAGAAGAAGAGGGGCTTGAAAAACCACTGTCAGGTATGCCAAAGTTACTGTATGCTTTAAAATGCAAAACACCCAAATATCATGAGGTGACTGTTCATCATGGAAGAATGTGTGTTAAGTATAGCTGTTCTCAATGATGGCTGCAAAGATCCAAAATCTTTAAAATATTTAGGACCGTAAATAAAGGGAACCTCTGTTTTTAGTCAGCGTAACTGAAGATACTATCTCTAATTTGGAAGCTAGTCAAAGAACACCATAAGCTCCTCAAAAGTTATTAATTTTTTCTGATTACATAGACAGTTTAATGGCCTGAATACCTGACACTTTGGCAATGAATACCAAGTTGTTCCAGGAAGATTGAAGCTGCAATTTCTTTGCTAAGATCCACAGCACATGAATGCTAATCTTAAAATGCATAGATTCATATTGAGGGCACATATTGATTCATCAGAGATTTATTGGAGGCAAGCTTAAGGTTAATCAATGACTTCACTGAATTAATGTTATTCTAAACCACTCATCTTCCTTCATTCATTGTACAGAGAGAATCGTTTTTCCTAAAGCTTAAATTAGAACTAGGAATTAAGCTAAAATAATACAACTATTCATTGCTGAAGTGCTGATACTTCCAAATTTGCAGATCAGTTGGGTGTAGTGGTTCAGTGAGTGGACTCTTACCTGGGAGAACTGGGTTTGATTCCCCACTCCTCCACTTTCAGCTGCTGGAATGGCCTTGGGTTAGCCATAGCTATCCCGGAGTTGTCCTTGAAAGGGCAGCTGCTGTGAGAGCCCTCTCAGCCCCACCCACCTCACAGGGTGTCTGTTGTGGGAGGAGAAGATATATATAAAAAGATAAAGGTAGCCTCCTGTGCAAGCACCAGTCGTTTCTGACTCTGGGGTGACATTGCTTTCACAATGTTTTCATGGCAGACTTTTTACAGGGTGGTTTGCCATTGCCTTCCCCAGTCCCCCCCCTCCAGCAAGCTGGGTACTCATTTTACCAACCTCGGAAGGATGAAAGGCTGAGTCAACCTGGAGCCGGCTACCTGAACCAGCTTCCGCTGGGATCGAACTCAGCTTGTGAACAGAGGGCTCTGACTGCAGTTTTAGCACTCTGTGCCACGGGGAGAAAATATAGGAGATTGTAAACCGCTCTGAGTCTCTAATTCAGAGAAAAGGGCAGGGTATAAATCTGCAGTCTTCTTCAAATGGGGAGGAAGGTGTAAGAACAATGCTTATTCTTCCTTTCCCCCCTTTGGCATCTCAATTTACATCAAAGTAATTCAAATCACTGCCACATCTTCCCTACACTGAGTTGCCTGTCTTGGAAAAGGAGAACAGCTTGAGACTGATATGTCAGTATTAAGTAGCACCATGGTAAGTTATAAGGGTGATTTGACCAGATTCATAGTACTACAACATGATTAAGCAAAAATGAATGCTTAGTTTGCTAAAGAGTATTCTGATCTGCAAAGTTACATGTTTCAACAGAGACTTTTCAACTCAGATAATGAATCAGGTTACCGATCTCATCCTAAAATAACATGCAGTGTACAGGTAATGACAAGAGACGCACCCAGAAGGTTAATTATTGGTAAGAAATCCAAGCCAGTCCCTTTCCACAGATGTGCAGCTAAGTTGCCAACTGTAGAAATTTTGGCATCCTGTGGCTTAAACTGTGCCATCTTCATCTCAATAAGTGTAGAACAAACAACGTGAATTCCAATTCCTTTGTTCAGCAGGAATCGGCTATGGTACTTCTCTGGACAACTGCTTTTAGATGGACACCAAGGTCTACAGAATCCTGTCATCTCTAACTTTCTTTAGGAATTACCCTTGTATAGAGAGAAGATGCATTATCTCCAACTGTATAACAGGAAGACAGACTTAAAGCTAATAAATTATGCAAAACACGTGTAGCACTCTAAAGTGTTAGCTTTTGGCATTCTAATTCTGGCAGATGGAATCAGGGGAAATATACAGAAATTCATGCACAAACCCATTCTGAGCATTCCTCCAAACTAGTTAATGCAGAATCGTTTATTACCTTTTCTCCATGGTTTTATTCTTCTGGATATTATTGGTGATCTTAGTAAAAATAACTGAAGCCCGTGTGAACTTTCTATTCACGCCTAATCAAACTAGAAACATTCAGTGCCACACTTCTCCTTCCCAGTGAAAGGAGGACAATCACTGAATTTGCTCAGAAGAAATAGAGCTACAGTGCTAAACTAGAAATGACTCAAATCAACTGCATTTTCCTACTGAATAGACTACAACAAAGCCAGCTTAACATTCAAAGGCTACACCATTTTGTGTAACTCTCCTTATGATCTCCTTGCTTTTACAATACAATCCTGAAGGGGGAGTGTGAAAGTACACTAGGAGCTGACTATGGGCGTTTTCGCACTGACCTTAATCGGTAGCGACGCCCCTCTTCACCGCGCAGGATCTGCGCGGACTTCGCACTAATTGCCGCGGAGCACCCGGAAGAGCCGGAAAGTCCTGCGGCTTTTGTGGCGTAAATGGAAACTGGTTTTTGGCGGTTTCCGTTTGCGCCACAAAAGCCGCGGGACTTTCTGGCTCTTCCGGGTGCTCCGCGGCAATTAGTGCGAAATCCGCGCAGATCCTGCGCGGTGAAGAGGGGCGTCGCTACCGATTAAGGTGAGTGCGAAAACGCCCTATGTGGTATGTCGGCATATGCTGGTGGAGTACCCTGGCTGAGTGCTGGTGTGACAATACAGTGGAGCAAAGCCAGCGCACGCCACTGGCAGGGAAAGGGGCAACTCAGGGTACGGCAGGAGTTAGTTGGCTCCCGAAGATGCCCAAGCCCAGCAATGCAGCCCATTGGCACCTCTACAATGGAAATAGCCAAATACATCTCTCCAGGTGCAACCCTCTCCAAAAGACCCAAGAGAATACAGATGCCAGTTACAGCCATACCCAATCACTGCTTTCCCCAGCAGCAGCCAGCCCCCCCCCCAAAAAAAATCACAACCCCCTCAGTACTACATAAACCCCAGCCAGAAAACCTCATAGTATAGTAGTTCAGTAGATAAGGTCCACATCACAGGACTCTGTCTCAAAAGTATGCAGTTGGTTCACTTAGAGCCACAGCATTATACTTTAGTGTGGTGGAGAGAGGACACTTAGCACTGCTGAGGGAGCACTTAGCACTAACATAACACTCAATGGGGAGAGCAAAATCTATGCTTTGTGGTTAATATATCTTATTTCAGAATCCTGACTGGTCCCATGTCTTTGGAGGCTCAATCTACCCACCTTCCCCATTCTCCCCAATAATGCTGACTCTCACACCCAAGGCTCAAAGTAAATGCTTATGGGGACAACTTGAGCCAGGCCTACTTGGCATCACACCCCATGTCATAAACTGGAGCATACTCTTATGGAATTGCACTTGTGAGCAGTCTTTGCAGTGGAGGACGGTAAGTAGTGGGGTGCCACAGGGCTCAGTACTGGGTCCATGCTCTTTAACTTGTTCATTAGTGATCTAGAGTTGGGAGTAAGCAGTGAAGTGGCCAAGTTTGCAGATGACACTAAATTGTTCAGGGTGGTGAGAACCAGAGAGGATTGTGAGGCACTCCAAAGGGATCTGTTGAGGCTGGGTGACTGGGTGTCAGCGTGGCAGATGAGGTACAATGTGGCCAAGTGCAAAGTAATGCACATTGGGGCCAAGAATCCCAGCTACAAATACAAGTTGATGGGTTGTGAACTGGCAGAGACTGACCAAGAGGGAGATCTTGGGGTCGTGGTAGATAACTCACTGAAAATGTCAAGACAGTGTGCGATTGCAATAAAAAAGGCCAACGCCATGCTGGGAATTATTAGGAAGGGAATTGAAAACAAATCAGCCAGTATCATAATGCCCCTGTATAAATTAATGGTGTGGTCTCATTTGGAATACTGTGTACAATTCTGGTCACCACACCTCAAAAAGGAAATTATAGCATTGGAAAAAGTGCAGAAAAGGGCAACTAGAATGATTAAAGGTTTGGAACACTTTCCCTATGAAGAAAGGTTAAAGCGCTTGGGGCTCTTTAGCTTGGAGAAACGTTGACTGCGGGGTGACATGATAGAGGTTTACAAGATTATGCATGGGATGGAGAAAGTAGAGAAGGAAGTACTTTTCTCCCTTTCTCACAATACAAGAACACGTGGGCATTCAATGACATTGCTGAGCAGTCAGTACTTCTTCATCCAAAGGGTGATGTGGAATTCATGTGGAATTCACTGCCACAGGAGGTGGTGGCGGCTGCAAGCATAGACAGCTTTAAGGGGGACTGGATAGGACTTCCGTTTTTGTCATGGAGGATTGAGGTGCTTCTCAGCAGTGGAGCAGTTCAGAGCCTCTGTTCTGAGCAGAGAAGGCGATCCCAACGCCTGCTACCTTCTTCTCCCAGGCAGGTAAAAGCCCAAAACATGCATGTTAAATTTCCATGACCTTCTAGTACTAGTAGTTTTGTGTTTAATAATGTCATCCATTCCTTAATCAACACCAAGCATACTGCATCATGATACGGCCTTTAATCAGAAAGTTGGAAACCTCCCCTTTCTTTTGCATCAATCAAAATTTCCATTTTAATTCTTGGTTTTTTCCCAGCCCATACAAATTCTGAGATTTTCCTTTGCCATCTGCTAAATTGTTTATTATTTTTCACTATTGGAATTGTTTGAAATAGGAACATAATTCTTGGTAAGACATTCATTTTAATTGCGGAAATTCTGCCCAGTAAAGACAAATTCAACTTGTTCCTTTTTATCAAATCTCCATCAATCTTACGCCAAAGCTTCTCATAATTGTCTTTATACAAATCAATCTTTTTATTGTGATTTCCACACCTAAATATTTTACTTTAGAAGTAACTTCACATTCTGTTAAATTTTGTAGTTCTTTCTGTTTACTCTTTGACGTATTTTAACACAATATTTTCGATTTTTCTTTGTTTATGTAAAAACCTGCCAGTTCTCCATACTCTTGTATCTTACAAAGCAGCAGTGGTGTTACATGAGTGGGATTTTCATTTATAAACATTACATCATCTGCAAACCTCTATTTCCTTATCTTCTTGAATTTGCATAAGCAAAACCTCTAAAGTCATTATAAATATCAATGGAGATAGAGGGCAACCTTGTCTTGTTCCTTTACTAATTGTCATCTTTTCCGTCGTCTGCATTTATACATTTATTCCGTCGTCTTGCTTGTTGTTCAGTATATATTGCCTTTACCATTCTTATAAAATCTTCTCCCAGTCTCATTTTTTCCATCACTGCAAACATAAAATCCCATTGCATATTATCAAATGCTTTCTCTGCATCTGCAAAAAATAATACTACCTCTTTTTCTGGGTGTTTCTTGTAATATTCAATAATATCTACCACTGTTCTGATATTATCTCTAATTTGCCTCCTGGGAAGAAATCCTGCTTGTTCTTCTTTAATAACATCGTTCAAATGCTGTTTAAGGCATTCTGCTAAAATTCTAGCATATATTTTATAGTCATTATTAAGTAGTAAAACTGGTCTATAGTTTATTACGTTCGTGGCGTCTCTGTCTTCATTCGGTATCAACGAAATTACTGCTTCTTTCCATGTGTTAGGTATTTTCCCATCTGTTCTTATAATATTCATCAATTTCTGAAATTTTGGTGATAGTGCCTCCACAAGCACTTTATAAAATTTTGCCGTAAAACCATCTGGACCGGGTGCTTTCCCTAATTTCATTGAATTGCCACCTCTACTTCTCCTCTTTCAATTGGTTGATTTAATACCTTCTCCATAGTTTCTGTTAAGGGGTTTACTTTGATTTTCTGTAAATATACTTCAATTTTTCCTTTATCCACCTTTTGACCTTTAAACAACTTGGCATAATATTTGTAAAATTCTCTTTTAATTCCTTCCTGGTCAACAATATCCTTACCTCCCGATACTATTTTGTTAATAATTTTATTCTCCCTTTTTTTCTTCATTTGCGAGGCCAAATATTTTTCAGGTTTATTCACTCCTTCAAAAGATTTCTGTTGAAGTCTTTTTAAATTCCATTCCACTTTTTTGTTTAACAAATGTCTCAATTGACTTTGTAATATTGTAATCTCCCTTATAATTTTCTTTTTCTCAGATCTCTTTTTAAACTCCTTCTCCTTTTTTACAATCTCTTTCTGAATATCCACCATTAGCTTGTCCTTGGATCTTTTATCTTTATTGTTCAATGTAATTAAAATACCCGTCATTACCGCTTTATATGCATCCCACACAGTTTGAAATTGAATGCCCTCTTTTTCATTTATTTGAAAGAAAGACTTGGTCTCCTTTTCCAGAGACACCACTACTTCCTTTTTCTGTAGCAAATCTTCATTTATTCGCCATCTTAGAGTCTTTTTCACGGGTTTTGTAGAGTCTTTTTCACGGGTTTCTACTTTAGGAAGAATCTCTATTTTTTTCATTATAAGTCCAAGATTTTTTGTACTCCATAACATATCAATTCTTGAGAAAGAATTATGCCTTGCTGAAAAGAAAGTATAATCACGTTCTTTAGGGTTAAATTCCCTCCATATATCTTCCAGACTTTCTTGTTTTACTAACTCAAAAAATGACTTTGGTCATTATTTTTTTCCCCAGATCTGTCCAGAATATTTTTAACTGTTCCATTAAAATCCTGCATTAGCATAATGGAAATGTTTTTAGTTGGCATGCATATATGTGTTATGCGAAAAGTAAGATGGATGGGTTTTTCACACATCACTATATAAGAAGCAATTTGTTAACTACATGGCTAAAATATAAAAGATATGATGAAAGGAAACCACTTTGGATTGTGCCAACAGAAGTAATAAAATTATATTCTGATATCAATGAAGATAAATGGTTATCATACAAACAATTGTTAAAAATACATGGAGGGAAGGTGGAATTAAAATCGGCTGAAGAATTACAATATAAATATAACTGGTTTCATTTGCAACAGATTAAGAGTTTGCTTGAATAGGACATTAAAAATGATGGAATAAGACAAGAACAAACAGAACTGGAGAGAATGATGTTTGGTGATAACGAAAAATTGATTTCAAGAATTTATAAACTATTGTTGAAATGGTCTACGGAAGATGAAGTAGTCAAATCTCAAATGATAAAATGGGTGATAAATAGAAATAAGGAAATACAGAGGGAGTCATGGGAGTACTTATGGAAGAACTCTATGAAGATATCGACATGTTATAACATTAAAGAAAACTATTTCAAAATGTTATATAGGTGGTATATGACACCTAAGAAACTGGCAAAAATGAACAATCAGGTGTCGGACAGATGTTGGAAATGTAAAAAACATGAAGGATCTTTCTACCATGTGTGGTGGACTTGTGAAAAGGCAAAACAATTTTGGCAAATGATTCAGCAAGGGATCTCAAAAATTTTGGGTTATAATATTAAGGTGGCACCAGACATCTTTTTGTTGGGATTACAAATGGAAAAAATTCCGAAACAAGATAGAACGATAATTTGGTACATGCTTTCAGCTGCAAGGACACTATATGCGCAGATGTGGAAGCAGGATAAAATACCAGAAAAGTGGGACTGGACTTTAAAAGTTATGCATCGGAGTGAAATGGACAAGCTTAAAAGAATCTTAAAAGAAAATGATCTAGAGAAGTTTAAAAATGAATGGGGAAAACTTATATATACACACACACACACATATTGGCCACTGTGTGACACAGAGTGTTGGACTGGATGGGCCATTGGCCTGATCCAACATGGCTTCTCCTATGCGAGAATTCTCTCTGAAGTGGGAGGTGGAATAAAAATGCTGGAACTCCCATACTGGGCTGTTAGTATATTCCTTTTCCAGGCACCCCTCCGTCCAGATGGGGAACACGGTACAACTGTGGGTTGGGATGCCTGGCAGCCACCCAATTGTGCCGGGTGGATTAGTGGAACAAGCAACCATGGGACTTATTGCCTTGCAGGATTGTAGTCCTATTCAGCAACAGCAGATGGAATAGTTGCAGAGCACTTCCTCATGAGATCTGCATCATTTGAATGGCTACAGTATATGCCTCAAGTATATGCCTCGTGTGGACCTCCACACAGGGGTGGAACTGCAAACCCAGAGGGGTCCCACAAGTATGGCTAAAGTGGTCACAGTATCAGCATTGTTCTTCATTACTGCAGCCATGCCTGTAAGACCTTTTCAAGGCTGCCCCTTCACACATTTCAGAGTGTGAGCTCTGACTTGGGGATGGCCATTTTGGGATCACTACTGTTGGTCTTTCTGTTGCCACTGGACTTCTTCTTTGTTCAACTGCAACACATGGCAAGGTCCAGTGGCACCTTGATGGCTGACTCCACATATTGGTCTTCCTTTCCCTGGCACACACTGGCTGATGTGTGCAGCTTGCATGAGGAACAAGTTGATGAGTGGTCCAAAGGTGCATGTGGCTGCTATAGCATGGGGAGACTAGGATCCCTGGCAAAATGATAGCTCTCCAGGACAGTCCATCAGCTGTACCATCCCATTCTCCCTTTTGTGGTTTGCAGGGGAAAATCGTCAGCTCCAAGGCTTTTACCTGTCTCTAACCATCTCCATGTGTGGGAACAGAATCAGGAGGCTTGGCCATGCTATCCCAGTGCCTTCCCACTGAGCCATGCCTGTCTATGCAATGGTCTCCGCCTGGTGCCATCTGCCTGGTGGTGAACTCACGGCTACAGCCTGTTAGCATGCTTCCTTTGGACCTTTTGATCCTCCTCTTGGTCCTTTGATTAGGTTGCTAGTTGTGAATGTGGAGGCTGTGGGTTTGGGCCTGGCCTCCCTCTCTCTCTCTCTCTTTTTGGTATTTCTTCTTCAGTTTTCATGACAGAGGTTTGTGTGGCTCCTGTCTGCCACATGGATACCTATTGTCATGAGACCTGACGAGGAGGAGCTGGAAGGGTTAACAGACCTAGAAGAGTTGCCAGCCAGTTCCTCAGCTGAACAAACAGCAGCTGGCCCATCAATCACTCTCCAGGCACCAGTGTCAGCTGTTGACGATCAATCTCCTCCAAGTTCTCCTCCTCCCATCTCAAGAGTTCAAAGCAGGCTCTGGAAAGAACTTTCAGAGTGAAGACATGAGGCACGCCGATGCTTCAGATCTCTCAGCCCTGAATTCTAGCAGAGTCACTGCCACCCAGGGAGCAGGCTCCCATATAGTTCCCACCCAGGACCTGGTAACCTTGTGGAAGCAACAAGTCTATTCTCTGGCTTGCATCCACACTCCTTCCTGATTCTGGCCTGCTTGATTTCCTTGGCACCCTGACCTTTTGGCTTTTGGACACTGACTTCTGATTCCGGTTTGTGATTCTGCATTGGTGACTTGGCTCCTGCTTGACTTCCTGGACTTTGACCTTGGACAGGCTCCTGCCTGCCTGCACCCTGAGAACGTGACACCCATCCTCTATAGGCTTGAGGGGTGCTTGGGACATTTGCCTCCATTGGGGTTGGACTGTTGCTGCGTCTTTCCTCCCTGTCTGCTGGCTCTCCTTGGGTGTGATGGTGGTAATTAATGTGGCACTGAGAGTTAGTGGGTTGGTGGGTGGTGACTGGCTGCACCTGTGTATGCCACTCACAGGGGTGTCATCAGCTGCAGTTTTTTTTTAATTGGTGGATATTCCTGGAGTTGCTATGGACTCCAATGAACTTGCTATGCCATCTATGCCTTGGGGAAGGATGTGTATAGTTTATTTCTCTTCACAGCATGTCTTCAGGGAATGGACCAGTGGCACCACTTTTGCACTGGGCCATCATCATTGCAGCAGCCCTCAGGACTGTGCTATTAGTCACTGATACAAACCTTCCAAAAGCAACCTAGTAAGGCTTAGGTGAGTTTGGTGTATTTCATGCCTATGTTTGCATATTAACTTAAACTTATTCAGATTAAGTCATGCTGTAAAACAGAGGCACAATACATTAATTAGGACCACCAGTGACTTTCAACCAGATCGTTTACCACTTTTACTATTTCCTCCCTCACATTTGTAAAAAGTGAATCTATGTCAAGATAGCAATGCACAGTTGTTTAGTTTGTGTTTAGTATCTTGCAGAATTGGTGCTGTTCTTTAAAGTGACTGTTCCATATCTCACATTTTTTTCCAAAAAAAGGGTAGATCACCCTAAAACTGACACAGACCATCTCGGAGATCAGTTGCCAATAATTACCCTTAGAAAGAGCAACAGCATTTAACAAAATGAAATCCGTGAAAGAAAAAAAGAGTGCCCACATAACACAGCATATGGTACGCTAAAGGCTGAAAGTGAAGATAAGTACATGACAGATGTAGTACATGAAGTGTCATCCAATGATTGATTCTTTAAAAATAAAACAGAAACATTATCCAGCCATGAAAGATAGCACAGTCCACTATTTTCCATAGCAAAATCGCTCTTATGATTATTTACAAATGTTTAAAATATAGGTGGGCTTCTTCCTTTTCCACCTAATATCTCACTTAAGTTACAACTCCCACCAGTTATTTTTCAGTCATTATTTCCTAAAAGTTCTGAATCAGGGGTGGCCAAACTTGCTTAATGTAAAAGCCATATAGAATAAACATCAGATGTTTGAGAGCCACAAGACATGAATGTCAGATACTTGAGAGCTGCAAGACAGGAAGGAAGGAAGGCAAGCGGGCAAACAGATGGGGAAAGGAGAGGTGGAAAGAAAGCAACTTTAACTTTGAAAGCATTCTCCAAGCCGCTGGCTGGCTTGGCTTGCAGAAGTGATTTAAAGAGAGAAATGCCTTCTCCAAGTTCACTGATGGGGGTAGTGGGGGCTTCGAGAGCCACACAATATGTGTGAAAGAACCACATGTGGCTCCGGAGCCACAGTTTGGCCACCCCTGCTATTAATGAAAAGCAAGTTCCCAATTACTATTTTAATTGGATTTTTAACGCCATGAGCAGAATATGACCAGAGACAACAGAAGGATTCTTTCTGAATGTACAGAACAATGCAAAAATCAAAACTGAAAACAAAAATCCTCAGAGCTGTTCCTCACATAGAAAAGACAACTGGAAAAACATACCATAAAGGTAAATGGGATCAGATTTTTTAAAAAGGCACAGATCAGGACAATTGTGCACAAAATAGGAATTTTGTGCAGTGACAAGATAGATTTCTTCAGGATGGAGAATAGCTTACATTTTAGGTATTTACACGTTTCACTGACAAACTATCAAGGTATACATACCCTGAAATATTTAACACTGCAATATAAATTAAAGTTAGACACATGATATCAGGATGAGTGCCAGTTTCTCTCCATTTTGCCCTTTTTTTCCTTCAGCAAGTGTATGAAGAAAGCCAGTTGGATAACATGCACTGGGTTCCAAAGCATTTGTAAACAGCAGGTTACGAAAAGGAGAAGAATCAGCACATGGAGAAGTTACCTTTTCATGGTTTTCTATTAAGATTTCAACCACAATGTTTTGGAACTTGATGTCCATAATCGCAGCAACTGTTTCTTCTTGTGGCCGCATTAACGTTGGTCCAAAAACAACACCCAGATTTGCGACAGTCATTAGATTTTGTTTGTGGTTCTTAGCGACACTGTAAGGAAGGAAAGGAAAAGAGGCTATTAAACAGGCACCAAACGCTCAGTCAGTAGCTTTTATTTGTCATTGACGAAAATCTCAGACTAGTTTGTGTGTTTTTTTATTCCTGCAAAGCTCAGCTGTGTGGAACAGGAGGGTTAAAAGGCACATCAGCTATGTAAGTTTCTCAAGAAGCTAAATATTAAAAGCCAACCTTTTCCATACTATTATTTAGATGTTGAAAACTAATAATCAAACAAAAAACATACTTAGGGAGAAGTTTCTATGTACTGACCTGCTTGCATTCTAGTTTAAGTCAGAGAATTTCTAAAATTAATTTCAGAATTGGTGAATGAGCAGTTTGCTGTAGTTTTCAGCCCTGTCTCTTTTGTTTTCCTAAAATTTACTGATGTTCCCAGGCACAGATGCAAACTGATTAAAACACCATGTGAAAATAAACTTCACAGCAATCTAGGGTGGCCATAATGTCTGAAGGCCAGCCAGGGACACCTTGGGGGGGGAAAGGCAGGAGTGCGCGCGCGCGAAGCGCGCGCACCGCCGGAAACAGGAAGTGACGTCACTTCCGGCGACGTCACTTCCGGCGACGTCATGCCACCGCCGGAAACAGGAAGTGACATCACTTCCTGTGACATCATTTCCCCCGCGCCACCTGCCGGAAACGGGAAGTGACATCACTTCCTGTGACATCATTTCCCCCGCGCCACCTGCCGGAAGCAGGAAGTGACATCACTTCCTGTGACATCATTTCCCCCAAATGGCATCATTTCCCCCAAATGCCACTGCCGGAAACAGGAAGTGACTTCACAGCACTTCCTGTGACGTCCCCAAAAATCCCCCAAATATCACCGCCGGAAACAATTTTGTTCTCAAATCCTGTATATACTTCATCAGTATATGGGATAAGGCACTTTCTCAACTGTGCTGCATAATGCAGCCTATTTATTTTGTCCTGTTGGCTCTGTTGGCTCTATCTGCGCCACCTTCATCACTTTCGGGGTGTGGATCCCCCAGTGGGGTGGGCTCCCGACTCCCTCCGCCGGCTGTTTCTGATAGCCCTGCGCCCCCTCTTTCATTTGATATGTGTCCCGTGCGGGTGCCACCCTCCTGCCGGGAGATGCCGCAAAATGAGCCCCCTTGAGGCTTATGGCGGCAGGGCTCGGGGGAAGCAAGCTAGACTGCTGTTCTTTTGAGGGGTTATAGAGTGTTTCGAGCCCCTCCCTGTGGTATTGGTCCCATCGTCGTGGGACCCAGGGGGCCGGCGCAGCAGCCTGCCGAAGCAGCCTGTCACTAATAACACAGGTCGAGATGCGGAAGTGACTGACAGGCTGCTTCAGCGGGCCGCTGCGCCGGCCCCCTGGGTCCCACAACGAAAGTGATGAAGGTGGCGCAGATAGAGCCAACAGAGCCAACAGGACAAAATAAATAGGCTGCATTATGCAGCACAGTTGAGAAAGTGCCTTATCCCATATACTGATGAAGTAAATACAGGATCTGAGAACAAAATTGCACCAGAAGACACAAACACAAAGCTCCCTTACACTGAATCAGTGCTTGGGTCCACCAAAGTCAGTATTGTCCACTCCAGTCACAAACACAAAGCTCCCTTACACTGAATCAGTGCTTGGGTCCACCAAAGTCAGTATTGTCACATAAGAACATAACAGAAGCCCTGTTGGATCAGGCCAGTGGCCCATCCAGTCCAACACTCTGCGTCACATAAGAACATAAGAGAAGCCCTGTTGGATCAGGCCAGTGGCCCATCCAGTCCAACACTCTGCGTCACATAAGAACATAAGAGAAGCCCTGTTGGATCAGGCCAGTGGCCCATCCAGTCCAACACTCTGCGTCACATAAGAACATAACAGAAGCCCTGTTGGATCAGGCCAGTGGCCCATCCAGTCCAACACTCTGCGTCACATAAGAACATAACAGAAGCCCTGTTGGATCAGGCCAGTGGCCCATCCAGTCCAACACTCTGCGTCACATAAGAACATAACAGAAGCCCTGTTGGATCAGGCCAGTGGCCCATCCAGTCCAACACTCTGTGTCACATAAGAGAAGCCCTGTTGCATCAGGCCAGTGGCCCCTCCAGTCCAACACTCTGCGCCACATAAGAACATAAGGAGGGAAGGAAGGGAGGAGGGAATGGAAGGGAAGGGAAGGGAAGGGAAGGGAAGGGAAGGGAAGGGAAGGGAAGGGAAGGGAAGGGAAGGGAAGGGAGGAAGGAAGGAAGGAAGGAAGGAAGGAAGGAAGGAAGGAAGGAAGGAAGGAAGGAAGGAAGGAAGGAAGGAAGGAAGGAAGGAAGGAAGGAAGGAAGGAAGGAAGGAAGGAAGGAAGGAAGGGAAGGGAGGGAAGGAAGGAAGAAAGAAAGGAAGGGAGGGAGGAGGGAGGGGAGGAGGGAGGGAAGGAAGGGAGGAGGGAAGGGAGGAGGGAAGGGAAGGGAAGGGAGGAGGGAAGGGAGGAGGGAAGGGAAGGGAAGGGAGAAGGAAGGAAGGAAGGAAGGAAGGAAGGAAGGAAGGAAGGAAGGAAGGAAGGAAGGAGGAGGGAGGGAGGGAAGGAAGAAAGAAAGGAAGGAAGGGAGGAGGGAGGGAGGGAAGGAAGGAAGGGAAGGGAGGGAGGGAAGGAAGGGAGGGAAGGAAGGGAGGAAGAAAGGAAAGAAGGGAAGAGGGAGGGAAGAAAGGAAGGCCGCCCCCCCCCGCTTTCGGCCCCCTTACCTGCGGTGGCGGTCGGCGGCGAGTCGGGCGGCGGCGGCGGGTCGGGCGGCGGCGGCGGGTCGGGCGGCGGCGGCGGGGTCGGGCGGCGGCGGCGAGTCCAGCGGCGGGGGGCGGCGGCGAGGCCAGGGAGGCGTCGGAGAGGCCTTCCTTGGCCGGCGCTGGCCCGGGAAGGCCTTCCAGAGGCTCTGGAAGGCCTTCCCGGACCAGCGCCGGGTGCTCCGCGGCCTCCCCGCGGCCTCCGCTGGTCGCTGGGGGCCTTCCAGACACTCTGGAAGGCCCCCAGCGACCAGCGGAGGCCGCGGGGAGGCCTTCGCTGGCCGGCGCTGGTCCGGGAAGGCCTTCCAGAGGCTCTGGAAGGCCTTCCCGGACCAGCGCCGGGTGCTCCGCGGCCTCCGCTGGTCGCTGGGGGCCTTCCAGACACTCTGGAAGGCCCCCAGCGACCAGCGGAGGCCGCGGGGAGGCCTTCGCTGGCCGGCGCTGGCCCGGGAAGGCCTTCCAGAGGCTCTGGAAGGCCTTCCCGGACCAGCGCCGGGTGCTCCGCGGCCTCCCCGCGGCCTCCGCTGGTCGCTGGGGGCCTTCCAGACACTCTGGAAGGCCCCCAGCGACCAGCGGAGGCCGCGGGGAGGCCTTCGCTGGCCGGCGCTGGTCCGGGAAGGCCTTCCAGAGGATCTGGAAGGCCTTCCTGGACCAGCGCCGGGTGCTCCGCGGCCTCCCCGCGGCCTCCGCTGGTCGCTGGGGGCCTTCCAGACACTCTGGAAGGCCCCCAGCGACCAGCGGAGGCCGCGGGGAGGCCTTCGCTGGCCGGCGCTGGCCCGGGAAGGCCTTCCAGAGGCTCTGGAAGGCCTTCCCGGACCAGCGCCGGGTGCTCCGCGGCCTCCCCGCGGCCTCCGCTGGTCGCTGGGGGCCTTCCAGACACTCTGGAAGGCCCCCAGCGACCAGCGGAGGCCGCGGGGAGGCCTTCGCTGGCCGGCGCTGGCCCGGGAAGGCCTTCCAGAGGCTCTGGAAGGCCTTCCCGGACCAGCGCCGGGTGCTCCGCGGCCTCCCCGCGGCCTCCGCTGGTCGCTGGGGGCCTTCCAGACACTCTGGAAGGCCCCCAGCGACCAGCGGAGGCCGCGGGGAGGCCTTCGCTGGCCGGCGCTGGCCCGGGAAGGCCTTCCAGAGGCTCTGGAAGGCCTTCCCGGACCAGCGCCGGGTGCTCCGCGGCCTCCCCGCGGCCTCCGCTGGTCGCTGAGGGCCTTCCAGACACTCTGGAAGGCCCCCAGCGACCAGCGGAGGCCGCGGGGAGGCCTTCGCTGGCCGGCGCTGGCCCGGGAAGGCCTTCCAGAGGCTCTGGAAGGCCTTCCCGGACCAGCGCCGGGTGCTCCGCGGCCTCCCCGCGGCCTCCGCTGGTCGCTGGGGGCCTTCCAGACACTCTGGAAGGCCCCCAGCGACCAGCGGAGGCCGCGGAGAGGCCTCCCCCACCGCTGCCGGCCCCCGCGCGCGGGCGGGGAAGGCGGGGAGTGAGGGAGGGAGCGTCCCTGCGCGTGCGCAGGGGCCCTGCGCAGGCGCAGGGACGCTCCCTCCCTCACTCCCCGCCTTCCCCGCCCGCGCCCGCGGCCCACCGGCTCCTGGGCTGCCTAAACCGGGACCTTTAATGGTCCCGGTATAGGCAGCCCGGGATCCGGGATTGGGTGGCCAGATCCGGGAATGTCCCGGGAGACCGGGACGGTCTGGCCACCCTACAGCAATCACATCAGGAATCCTGTTTTTGAGCTGCAATTTAATTGTATACATGCGTGCTCATATCCATCAGTAAATGGCAAAGAAAAAAAATAAGGTGAACTGAAAATTGTGGCAAACTGCATTTGAACAGCAATCTGATAAAGTCAGGCAATTTTAAAGAAAAAGGAAGAATGAGACTTTGGTAACTCACTGGTACAGCTCTGCAAATATAACCAGGCAGGGCTTTTTTTGAGCAGGAATGCACAGGAACGCAGCTCCGGCAGGCTTGGAATCAGGGGATGTGGCCTAATATGCAAAATGACTTCATGCTGGGCTTTTTCTACAAAAAAGCCCTGCATGCAAAACAATGGTGATGTCAGGGGTGTGTGACCTAATATGCAAATGAGTTCATGGTGGGCTTTTCAACAAAAAAAGCCCTGTAACCAGGTAATTTAGAACATAATATCTGCAAAAAAAGAGGGAGGAATACATTTTCAAAACAGTAAGTACAAACGCATTTTTTTTAAAAAAAAATATTTGTTCAATACATGTAAACCTTCCTGCACTGCACCAGGAGGACCTGAGCATTATTTTTCCAATTGTTGTCACCTACCTATTGAATGTAAGCAACCTCCTTACTCCCCACAGATATACATCAGGAAGACACCATTGATATCAATTATTTAAATATCACTCACTTGATCAAGTTTCGGTTACACTGAAACAATTTTTGTAAGATAAGTTTATAAATGGCTGAATAGAAATTAGTATATTAGAAAATAACAACAGTTAAGTTGTTTGTATTCTACTAAAGCATTTTATTAACGCAAGAGAACATTTTGTACAGTCTTCTCACACAGTAATACTGTATCAGAAACTGCCTCAAAATGCTGTACATACAATCTCAAAAAGAAAAGTGGGATGTAAAAGTAATAATGGTAAAATTATATTAAGCAATGGTGCAAAATGTATGAACAACTGCTTTCCTCCTCTTTATTATGAACTATTGTACATCACTTACTTCTCAAATTCAACCTGTAATTATCTTCATGGGGATTCAATTAGCGAATATTTTGGTGTCATTATCTCTCTTTCTCACACACACAAAGACCAATATACCAAACAGCAGCTCTTCTTTTTTTACTACTAGGTCAACTTTCATAAATTACTGCCTCCGTTTAAAAGCCTCCAAGGAAGGAGAGCCCACCACCTCCCAAGGAGGCCTATACAATCCTGGGGAAGGGAAAAGATTAAACATATAGGTTGGACTTCAGGAAACCAAATTTTGACAAATTTTGTGTAGAATCCCATGACCAGAAATACTTAAAGAGAATGAAATTCAAGAGGGTGGGAGTTTCTTAAAAGCAACATATTGAAGGCGCAGTGACAAATGATACTTAGGAGAAGGAAAAATGGGAGTAACCTAAAGAAACCAAGGTGGAAAGGCCCTCTTATCTTCTATAAAGTGGCTGGATATTGATGTATAGAAAAATAGCCCACAATAAAATACTCCACCGTATGTTACTACTATGCCTGTTATTACCACTGTGTCAAGATTAAAATCAGTGAGTTCAATCAGATTTATCAATCTAAGCATCTGATTTAAAAGCTAAAAGAAGATAGTATTGTATTATCCTATTTTATTGACTTAAATGGGGTCTCCTTTTTCTCCTGGCTGAGCCTTATTTCAGCTGGATCCATTCATTCCCAGAGGGGAGAAAAAGGTTGGATATCATTTCCAGGAGAAGCGCTTGCCAAGCCTGAAACAAATATTCAGCTTCAGTGTAGTCTGAATCCCCTGCATACTGTGTATGGATGCTGGACTAAATATCTGCAGCTTTAAATTATTCACATATGGTATTATGATTTCCCCTTTGCTTTATGATTTAAATATAAGGCAAGATGGCACATGACTTTTAAGGGGAGGGCACATTGCTGAGGGTTCACAAGCTGTGTCCAGTGTATGAGTCACCTCAGGGTAAAAAGGTAAAGCGACTTTTCTGTTCTAAAAATACATGTCTTAATTTGGCCAGCACATACAATTTCGTAGACTCTGCTCAGAGGCATTCTACATCAATCAGAATACTGAAAGCAACAGAAGGCTGCATTGAATACTCCAGTCAAAATCTATTTCCTAACTGTTACATCAGAAGATGTGTTGGATTGGCATAAAAATAATACTTCAAGAGGTGATATTTCCCATTTTCAGCAGGGAATCCAGACTTGGGTTAAAAACACTATGTTAGGATTTAAAAAGCTAAGATAAATTTGTTTAATGCCCCTGAAGAGATGGTATGGCCATTTCCACAGAGATTACTTGCCTCATTTTTGATGCTGAGAAGTTGATCTTTTCCTGCATCCCCAACATCAGTGTGGTACATGTGTAAACCTCCCCTCCCCACCACACACCTAGGTTTCCTGTGCTTTTTCTTCCATTATTTCATAAAGCTCTTTTGTTGTGAAGTTTGTGAAAATACTGCAGCAAAGCAAGGAACCACACAGATGAGAAGGTTCAGATTTTCTAGTCCCATACATATAGCAGTCATTTTCCCTGGCCCTATCCCTGTGGTGGCCATCTGCCCCATCCAATCAATGGGGTACTTTTAAAATCCGAATCTGAAGATAATTATAATGTTATAACAATACATAAGGTTCTCTGAATTCCCACCTTTCATTGTTTTAAATAGTCTCTAGTCTCTTTAGTTGTGGAAATATAAGGGAAATGCATATATGTGCAATGAAAGGGGCTATAGGCTAGCTTTTTTTAAAAAATGACTTCAGCTGAAAATTCAGCAAAACTGGTACATGAATTGTTATACTATTCCATTGTGGCACAGAGAAGAGGACAGCTGCTCTCAGGGGACTGGGGCAGAGAAACGATGGTGAAACTTGCTATGTGGAAGCTCCATTTCCAGCTCATTGAATCAGAAGCTGCAACATAAATGGAGAAACTGAACAAGCCCATCCCCATGCAGAAACACCTATGGCTTACAGACTATAGACCCAGGAGTGTCAAATGTCCAGACCGCAGGCCAGAACTGGCATACCAAGGGCTTCACTCATGCCCATGGCTCTTTTCTCCCCCTCCTGTCCTTACCCTTTGAAGCTCAGAGGCTGCTGAAGTTCCCAGCTCCTTCTGCCTTGTCTTTGACAGCTGCAGCAAGCTCTTCTGGGCTTGCAAAGCTGCAAAGAAAATGTGGAATGGATTTTCCATTAAGGCCTCTGAACCCAGATAGATAGTCTATCTGGCCCCAGAGACCTTAATGGAAAATCCATTGCACGTTTTTCCTGCAACTTTGCCTGTGCTGCAATGCATTTCAGTGAAGTGAAGCTCAGTTTCACTTTCCAGTGTTCCTATGGCCAGATGAAGCTGTTGCTTCCTGAAGTTGTATCCTTGCAAATAATGGATTGATGCTTTGAGCCAGCTTGTCTCTGCTGAATGGACCTGAGAACTGGTGCCTAGTGAGTGCTCTAACCTGGAAACCCACAGCCAAAGGGGGATATTACACTGGAGAGCCATTGCCAATCAGAGTAGACCCAGGGGGGGAGGGGGAAGAAGCTTGCAATGCCTAGCCATTTCATGTTTTCCTAAGCTCAGAGCATTTTATATTTTTAGTTTCTGCTGTGATCCTTGTGTTTTTTTCCTGTTCTTTCATTTTAAAAATTCCACTGCCAAATCCCACTATTTCCCCACCTTTCCATTTTAAACAAAATATTGCAGGAGTTTTAAGCATGTTTGTGTTTTAAGTTAAAAATAATATCTTTAATTGTGTTTATCTGTGTCCTTTATAATGTTTAGATCTCCACTGTCTGGCATTACATTTTGTGATATACATGACCCAGCCCCACAAAGTCCTATTTATGTCAGATCCACCCTCATAACAAATGAGTTCAACACCCCTGCCATAGACTGTATGGTTTCATATCTGTTCATAAAGCAAATGACCAATGCGGCGCAGCAGTTAGCATACTACTTCAGGAATATCCAGGTTCAAATTCTCATTCAGCCATGAAGCTTACTGAATACCAGTCATATTCTCTCAGATTCACCTATCCTCACAAGGTTTGTTATGAAGATAGAAGGGAAGGGAGAACCATGTACCCCAACTTTGAGCTCCTTATAGAAAAGGCAGAACAAAGAAAGGTGATACATAGTAAGAGGCCTAAATGTCAATAAAATGGAGCTTGCATTGTTTGAAGCTTCCACAGGAATATTTGCATAAGGCATAGCAGTTGGCTTCCTTATTATCTGAAAGAGCTGTCTACTAACTACAACTCCCACATGGAGTGTTGTAATATGTTGCATAGATTCTCTGTATTGTATGGAGTTTCCAAGAAGGTGAGATGCTGGTGTTTAGACTTTCCATGTCATAATTAGCAGTCTATATTATGGCAGCATGCCAAGAGAAGCCAGAACGCAGAGGATGCTGGCAGAGGCTATAGAAGTTGCAGTAAGCAGATTTGTTGTTGCCATTTTGTGAAGCATTTTGACATAGGGTTGCCAAGTCCAATTCAAGAAATATCTGGGGACTTTGGGGGTGGAGCCAGGAGACTTTGGGGGTGGAGCCAGGAACAAGGGTGTGACAAGCATAATTGAACTACAAAGGAGTTCTGGCCATCACATTTAAAGGGACAGCACACCTTTTTCAATGTCTTCCTTCCATAGGAAATAATGAAGGATAGGGGCACCTTCTTTTGGGGCTCACAGAATTGGACCCCCTGGTCCAATCATTTTGAAACTTGGGGAGGGGGTACTTTGGGGAGAGGCACTATATACTATACTGAAAATTTGGTGCCTCTACCTCAAAAAACAGCTCCCCCCAGAGCCCCCGAAACCTCCAAATCAATTCCCCATTATACCCTATGAGAATCGATCTCTACATAGGTAATAATGAAGTGCTCAGCAGACGTTTCCCTCCCCCCCCCCATTTCTGGCGACTCTGAAGCGAGGGATTGGCCTCTCTACTCACGAGTTGCTGCCAACTTCTTAAAAGTAACACAGACACCCCATCCCAAGAGGAAGCCTTCCCAATTGGAGACTGGAGCCTCTGGAGGGGGAAAGTCACATGGTGGCTTTGGGGGCGGGGCTTCACCCCACTGGCCAGCTGACTGGGGGCGGGAAGGAGACTGGGAAAGTGGAAGAACCCCTGCTGGGACCTGGGGATTGGCAAGCCTATTTTGACAGCATGAAGTATGCTGGGGAACTCAATCTGAAAATGGTTGCCTTTTAGTACACTCTGTGAATGGTCTGACGTCTATAAAAGACTTACACATTTTACAATTCACCTGCTACTGCTCTGGCAAGCAGAACTTAATCAGCATGGAAAAATTCTTTTTAAGTCCCCCTGGTGTAGGACAACCATCCTGCGAATCAAGATTTAGATATCATGAACGGGGGAGGGTAGGAAGAGGCATCTCTTGTCTACCTCCTTAACAGACTGCTCTCTTCATATCAATCACAAACAACTATGTGGGGACATAATTGCTTTGAGTCACCATCACATCCTTGGCCCAGGAAAAGGGCACTTGTATAAGAGGAGCAGATGTCTTTCAGTATACACTTTCTGAGTAAACAGATGAGAACATGACATGCACAGGTAACGGTAGAACACAAAACAAATACTGGCATCTATTTTCATCTGTGCTTCAATACGGAACAGTACAGTATATAGTATGAGATACTCTGCTTTTCCTGGAGGTGGGAAAGGGGAGAAAATGATTTAGAAGGGATAGCTTTCCAGAGGTTATTAGAGTCACTCTTACAGATTCTATCTTAATTATAAAATTTTAGTTTATAAATGGCTATGCCCAAGAAACATATTGTGACTGGATACTGAAGTATGTCCTGCACATGTGTTTATATTTTAATACAATATTTCTTTAAAACACAGTTTCAGAAGGTAGCTATGCTAGTCTTGCTGTAGCACAGCTAGATTCAAGTCCAGTAGCAACAATATTTTCAGGGTATAAGCTTCCAAGAGTCAAAGCTCTCTTTCTCAGACCTGACAAAGGGAGCTTTGACTCTTGAAAGCTGATGCCTGAAAATCTTATTGGTCTCTAAGCTCGGATCAAGCATTAAAACATAATAATATTCTTCAAACACAACCACCTAAAAGTTGTTCCATTTATGGACTTTTGCCACATGCTGTCCAGACTCCAATATTATGGTAGAAACAAAGGCAAGTACGAAATCTGTTGCTATAGCAGCAGCTCCCCTTCCCTTTGCAGAGAATAGAAGTCAGGGCAAACAAGAAAAAAGCTTTTTCTGTCATACAGCAATACTCCCCCACCAGCCCCCAATCACCTTTCTGGGCAACCCACTACATGAATTTTCTGTGTTTCAATTATGGTATTAAAGAATCTCTATCGCACAGAGATAGCGTTGGTGGAAGGAAGCTATTAAAATGAGTGCACGTAAAAGGATATTTTCCAACCATTTATGCTTTTTTAGCCTCATTCTCTTTAAGGGACTAATCCAGCTTGCTGGAAAGCCCAGCAGCTGTGGATTACACTGCAAAGGATCCACAAAACTGGTGGAAGAGAAACAAAAACCGACCTGGAAAGTGATTAAATATAGATTTTATTTATGGCTAACAAGATTCCCGGAGGCACAGCAAAGATTTTGCCGGCAAACTACCTATGACGTGCTGTTTCTGCAGCTCTCCTCATAACAAGAACACACATGCCTGCGGGAGGCTCTTCACGTTATCTTTTCCCTGAGAATGCCTAAAGGTCCATAACAAGAAGAGAGACTCGGGTGGCACACGTACCATTCTGGCATTTCCTGGAGTATTACCTTGAAGCAGATATACTCTCTTAACTACTCGTTTCCCATCATTTAGGAACCAGGAGAGCATGTAAGAATGAACAACAATCAAGGACAATAAAAATTAGTTTACTCTCAATGTATCTTCCTTTTCATAAAATAGCAAAGAGAGTTACATACATCTTATGTCAGTGACTCATTTAAGTACACTCACAGCCCCATCTCAGCCCTCAGCTTGAATGGGCTTAGTATGATGCCTAAACATCTGACAAAGGGAGCTCTCTAACTCTCGAAATCTATATTATACCCCAAATATCTTGTTGGTCTCTATGGGTGGGCTATGGAATTTGGCATGGTAGTATCTCAGCTTTGAAAAAAAAACAATGCTCTTTGATGTGAGTCCTGGCAATCGCACAGCCCCCCCCACCTTGCTGCCGGGAGAGGCAAGGGCTGAACACACAAGAGCAGCATTCAGACCTGCAGGTCTAGGGTGTGCACATTTGCATGCCCCAGCCATTCAGACAGCCAGAAATGCACCCTGCCTGCGTTTTAGGGATTTGCTACTGGAAAGTTCCTGGTAGCTATTTAATCTGTTCCCAGTCTGACCTAAGATGAGGTAAGTACGGGCGGGACTCAAGGGGCAGATGTGCACATGTAATTATGCATATTAAATCCAGAGGGGAGGCGTGGCTAGGTTGGACCAAATCTCTCATGCGATCACTCCCTATGTTGCTACTAGACTTGAATCTAGCTCTTCTACTGCAGATGAACACAAGCGACCCTCCTGAGACTTGAAACCAACTCAGATTAAAAATGTGTTCAAAGATCAATCCCTTAACTAAAAGTTTCAGCAAATCCCAAAAATACATTGGTGGCAGGCCCTGCAGGTGTAAATCCTACTCCAGCATAGAATTGGGCAGTGCTGGGCTTGGTTGTGGGCAGAACATAACAGCTTGCCAGGCTGACCAGTTCCAGAAACACCCCAATAATTTTGCACCAGCAAAAACTGTGGTGCAGCTCATAGAGGACCATGAAAGGAAGAACAAAAACCAAAGTGTCTCCCGCCTCCTTCCCCAAACCAAATAAGCCTGCTGTCAGTGCCCAGTAGCCAAAGCTCCCCCCCCATGCCATTCATATACCACATATAAATCTCAGCACACAACAACCATACTTCAGATGATAAGATGCATGGCATAGGGCCATATCTCTCAGCACAAAGTACTGCACTTGAGTGACTGGGACTCCATGCAAATGAGATTTAGCAATACAGAGGAGGGGTCCTTAAAGACACACCATATCAGAACAAAGACACTGAAAGGGAGACCCTATTTCCCTGACCAAGGACAATACACCCCACACAAGTAAGCAAAAGAAGGGAATACTATAATCATCTCTCCCTGTTCTCTTGTATTTACTCTGTGTATTTTCTCCACCAACTCCCACAACACCTGATCGTATTAAGGGTGTTTGGTGCTGATGATATACTGAGGAGATATGCCAGCATTCTAATATCCTACTGTCAGCACAATACCTTGATTGTGTCACCCCCTCGCCTATACGTGGGGGAACACAGGAACCACAACTGCAGTCTGGAGTAACTGCTGTAACTCCCCCTATTCAGACCTGTGCTACTGTTGGCCAAGCATCCATGATGCCTACCGCCATAAGTGGTCAGAGCTCCTTGGAGGAGGTCTGGCAAACATCAGAGGCATCTCCACCCAGAAAGGGTATATTGTGTTGGTTAAGCGGCTACACTACATTCCCAACAGGAACTTCCTACCACAATGAAGCACTTACACTGCATTATCGTATTATCACATAGTATGTTTCACCACCTCCACCAACAGTTATTGAGAACCGGGACAGGCAGAACTCAGCACAACCCAGTCTTCACACAAGCCATATTCTCTTATATGTCAAGAGAATGCTGTTTTCACTTGCAGACCGGTGTCACATGTAATGTGCAATTCCTCCCTTAAGAAATGGACTTCTGTTTAGAAGCATATTTATACCCCGTTTGTTTCAATAACAATCATGTGCTTATAGCTAGACACAAGGTCACAAAATGTCTTTGCAAAGATATTAGGTTTAGACGTCAAACTTTTTTCCAAAAGAGGAACAAAGCTTGGAGCAGACTGCTACATTTACTTTTGTTGAGACTCATCATATTTTTCTTATTGAGACATAACTATATTGACTTTTTTTTATTACAACGGACCATTACATTGTGGGGTTTTTTTTAACATAAATCACCGCAAGAACAAGCTGTGTACAGAACTTTTGTAAATCAGTTCATTTGCAACAGCTTCCATGAATTATAGATCTTTAGTAGTGGACTAGTAATTGCAGAAAAAAGTGCGTTTCCTTCAAAGATGCCACTTCTAAATATGGTACAGGACTGCACAGTTTTTGTGAGACAGGGCTTGTAAGAAGGCTAGGTTGTAAAGAAGTGATACCAAAAATGGATTTAAAATTTTTGCAATGTCTTTTAATCACTGCATCTCCTTTAGTTTATGAGAACTCCATTTGATTTCTTAAAATACTGCACCCCTCCCTCATACTTCCTCTTTCTTGGCTGGAATCCTTGATGTACAAACAATGGCCTTTTGAGTGCTGATTAGCATTTGCTTGTTTCATAATACAGGTCAATCTGAAGAGTATACAAAACATGGGCCAGTTCACTAAATATTTCCAATGTTGTAATTTGCATTTTCAAGAGGAGGAAGGGGAGAGAGACAAAAGAATTCATTAGATAAACTGATGGTAATTTGTAGTTTGTTTTTACTACCATCAACAGTGCAATCATAAATACAGTTGCATCCTTCTCTGCTTGTTGATTTCAGTGGACTTAGAAGGTTATAACTGCTGTTTGGGTCCGGACTGCAAAACTTACTTGCACAGAATCTGATAATGCTTTTTTTTGGGGGGGGGGGGGAACACTAGCAGACTGCAAAGGAAAATAACATCAGGAAGACTAACAGCAGCCTTAGACCGAAGGAAGCACAAACCAATGGTGGGGGCAGAGAAGGAAGTTTCTTACTGGTTAACCAGAGCTTTCTGTTTCTTTATGAGACAGCAGACTTGCAAAGCATTGGTCACAAAGTATAGTGTGTGTGTATCACTTCAAAATACACAAGCAGTCCTTTGTATATACTTGCTTTGACATTATCAAAACCAGGCAGCTTTGCTGTTACCCTCTGTGCAAAGTAGTAAGACTAACAAAAGCACACCTGAGCATATGCAGAGTGTTTTCCCCTCGCTACTGAACAAGTGCTTACAGAGTTTATTGTTCAATTGTCCTGTTTCAGTGACTCACAAAGGCTCATGCCCTGCCACATATTTTGTTAGTCTTTGTTAGGTGCTACTGGACTTTATTTATATATATATTTCGATTTATATCCTGCCCTTCCCACCAAGGTGGCTCAGGGCGGCTTACAACATATAAAACTTACATAGGTTTAGCTTAAAAACAGTTAAATAACAACAATTAAAATAATAATTTAGTAAAACGTAAAACATAAAAAGCAGCGGTCTATCAAATGCATTCTAGCTCCATCCAAAGATTCTCAGTGTCAGTTAGTTGTTGTAGGCCAGCTGGAAGAGGACTGTTTTGCAGGCCCTGCGGAACTGCCCTAGGTCCCGCAGGGCCCTTACCTCTTCCGGCAGCTGGTTCCACCAGTAAGGCACCGTTACCGAGAAGGCCCGATCCCTGGTGGATTTCAGACAGGCCTCCTTTGGCCCGGGGACTCTTTTCTACTAAGAGACAAGAAGTGTGCTTTAGCCATAAAAATCTCCTAATGTGCTAGCAATTTGACAAGAAAAGAACCGTCCTAAGCATGCAACTTGGATTGTTCAAACTGCCCAATGAAATGCCAGTTCAATGAGGTATCCAAGGCCACCTTCAAACATACTTTCTCCACATCTGGAGACCTCTCCTGTGTCCTTATTTACAGCACAATCCTAAGGGGGGGAGCTGAAAGTGCGTTGGGAGCTATGCTGGCGAAAATGCAAGTTGCACCATTCTAACTACTTCCCTGCTGGCGCAAATGGGACTTGCACCATTCCCCGGGTGCCTCAGCGTACACCCGCCCATGGCTTCCAGCAGAGCAGTGCCACGCTGAGCCAGCGGAGGAACTGGGGTGCACGTCGCTACTCTGGCATATGAGGGGGTGGCCCCAGGGGCGCGGCCACAGTTAGTCGGCTCCCTAACACCTTCCAGCCTGGGGATTGCCACCCCATGAGAGGTTCAAAGTTACGGCAACAAGAATGCAGGCATATCCAATAGAGACCCATGGATCCCGAAAACAAAGTTTGCTGCCGCTCCCGGCGCAGCCTCGAAACCCCTTTGGGAGCCGACTAAATTGCACACCAATCCCCAAATACCTTTAGCAGGACGAGCCCCCTCTGCAGCAGCCAATCACAGACGTCCCCCCCTCACAAAGCCTTCCGTCCCGACCTGCACAACTCTTTAGGTAGGGCAGGGCATGCAGCATGGGACTCTGCCGGGGAGCTCCTTGATGCGTGGACTTAGAGTGAGGGCAGGGGCACTTTGGTGGTGGACACTGCACAGCAAGGGCACTTAGACAGTATAGGGCAAGCTCTTTGACTCACAAGGAGAGCGAGGTCTCTCTCCTGGGGCTAACTGCTCTTGTTTCCAGGTCTCAACAGGTACCCGGCCTTCAGAGGCTCAGTGTATGAGGACGGTTGCCCATGGCAGGGTAAGTGTGACTGTGCACCCCCAATTGCCTCCTCCTCCTCTTGCTTGAGGCCGGGTGGTATGACAGCATCTCCGGCACTTGGACCAGGCAGTGAGCTCAAGCAGGGGATGGCTGCCGCCCGTGCCGCTGCCAGCCCCCTTCCCTTGGTCTGTCCTCTACCTCGTTCCCACCCCTGGCAGGACATGGGGGGAGGTTTGGCAGCTGATCCAATGCCTGTGGGGAGGTGGGTCAGAGCCAGTCCCTTTAAGAGAGTCCCCGGCTGAAACACAGCCCCCTGATCCAGCTGCCACCCCTGTAGGTGCTCTTGATCTCTGTTTTGCAGGTGGGAATTCAACACAGAGGCTTCCATGTGTGGCACTCCACCCCCGTCAGCTGTTTCTGCCCTCCGCTCTGAGTGGAGCCCCAACCCCCGCAAGACTGTTCAAGTTGTACCTGGGATACCATTGCACTCAGTTCCAGCACAATAAAGTCTGAGCTGTGCCCTACTTTGTCTCTCCTGCTTGGCATCTGCTGCATGTTCCCTGTGCCCCTCCACTCTGCCACTCTGTCCGTGGGCTCCCAAGGGAATGTCTTGGAGGGCAGACTCACTTGTTTCTTGGGGATGGGTGCAAACTATGAGCCACCTCTCTGAGAGGCTGGACAGTGGAGCCGGAGGGTCTTTTCCCCCCTCATCCCATGGCACACATCAGAGGGGAGTGCAGGGGGGGAACAATGCAACGGACACCTGCCTCGCACTCTGTGTCCTGCTTCCACCGGGGAAGGGATTCCCAGCAAGTATTTTTTTGGGGGGGGGGGCGCGTCAGGGTGAGACTCTGTCCATGCCATGGCTTCCCTGTGGGACTTGGCGGCATGTCAAGACTCTGTCTGCTCGTTCCAATAGACACATTTTGCCTGGTTTCCCTGATTGTAGACTCCTGCACTATGTTTTCCTCGTTTGTTTATGGCTCGCGGGGAGGGCATATGACTTCCCTTGTTTGCCTGCCATTGGCATGAGTCTCTGACAGTGGGTGGGCACAGCCACAGGACCGGCCAATCCTGCAGCTCCGCACTTCCCCTTCTCTCCGCCGCCCCCACCTCGTCAACGAGCCAGGCTTCTCACGCGCACGCCCAGCCTCACTCCTGTCTCCTCCCCGTGTTGGCGGGACTTCTCTCCTTTGCCTTTGACCCTCTGCTCATGATTGGCTCAGTTCTCTGTCAGGGGGTGGGGTGGGAAAGGCGATCAGCCTCTCCGGGGCTGCCTCTTCCCGCCCCTGACTGTCATGTGCCATAGTGCCTGCACCAGCACTGGCCAATCCAGGAGGCCTGGGCTGTCCCTCCCCTTCTGCTGCATTTGCCTCACTCGCATGCCAGGAGTCCGTACTCCAGCAGAGTTGCCATGGCGACGGTCTGACATGCGGTAACCTACACTTCTTCTCTCCCCCTGCCCCTATGTCTGAGCTGCCAAAGCCCTTAGGGAGTCGACGAGCAGCGTCTTAGTTACGGCATGGCCAGCTGCCATGGAAGTCAGGATTGGGCTGTTAGAAATATTACCTTCCCTCTTCACCTCCTTTCAGCTGATCTGGCGATATATCCTGAATGCCAGCTTACCCTGTGGTCCCTCTTTTACAACTCTGGGGGTGGGGGATCCTTATTTTAAATAAAGATTCTTGGCCTATAATTGGAGTCAAGATCTGCTTCCTATAGTCTGCTCAGTCTTACCATGCTTAGTCTGTTGACCTACTCTTAGTGCATTTCTGGCTAGCTCCAAACCACACCAGTTTGTGTAACTACAAAAGTACCCATTTCAGAAACACATGATAAATTTCAGCAGATTACTCGAAGTGGGCAGCTGTGTTGGTCTGAAACAGTTGAACAAAGCAGGAGTCAAGTTGCACCTTTACCTTTAAGACCAACCAATTTTTATTTAGAATGTAAGCTTTCGTGTGCTCTTAAGCACACTTCATCAGATGAGGAATCCAGCACAGTGAATCCAGCACAGATTACTGACTACCCAGATACCTGAAAACCCACCTCGAGAACTGGATCATCGCCAGACCTTTATGAATAGGTAGATTCACCTCCCGCTTTATCCTATCAGCATACCTCTTTGCCCTCTCATCTCCAAATGATGCATTTGACTCTTAATATGGGCTTTTTAGTGTTAGGCAGCAGGGAAGGCGGCATGGTATAGCTCAATTTCACCAGATATCATAAGTTAGGCAGGGTCAGCCCTGGTTAGCACTTGGATGGGAGACCTCCAAGGAAGACTGCAGGTGAAGAAAGTGCCAAATCACCTCTACTTCTCACTTGCAATGAATGCCCTTCTCTGGGGTTGCCAGAAGTCGGCTGTGATTTGACAGCACTTACAGAGAGAGAGAGAGAGGCAGACAGACAGTGTTGGGTACAGTGCTTTATATTATTTTGACTCTTTAGGTTTGCTAGCTCTGTAGTCCAATTCTTTCAATTCTATTTTCAATAAACTCTTAATATCTGGATTCTCAGTATTTCCTCTAAGCACAGTGAGGAACCCTGTTGAGCTACTGGCATTAAAGTTGTGAATAAGCAATTTGGCTACTGCATAAATCAGTTTGGTCCGGGGCTATCTTTCCTAAGACAAAAATGTGTGAGCTGAAGGCTAAAAATCTGTGAGTCAGCTCACACTAACTCAGTTTAGAGGGAACACTGCTCACCACCCAGGCTGAGAGCATTTGTTTAACCTAGGTGTTGAACCTAAGCCAGGCTTTTAGCATAAGAATAAGAGGTGGTAGAGAGGTTTCATCAGTATCCACAGGCCAGTGTGGTGTAGTGGTTGGTGTACTGGACTAAGATATGTAAGACAGGCTCAAATTCCCGCTTTTCTATGAAAGCTTGCTGGATGACCCCTAGGCCAGTCACTCTCTTAGCCTAATCTATTTCACAGGGCTATTGTGCAGGCAAAATTATGTAGAGTTTTGTTATAAGTTTCAGTCCCTATTTGAAAGGGACATGGGATATAAATATTTACATACAGAGATATATACATTAGATGGGTCGAATAAGACAGTGGGCCACTATATCAGGGGTGGTCAAATTTGCTTAACATAAAAGCCACATAGAATAAATATCGGATGTTTGATAGCCGCAAGACATGAACGTTAGATGTTTGAGAGCCATAAGACAGGCAGGCAGGCAAATAGACTGGAGGGAGGGAGGAAAGAGGAGAAGTAGAAAGACAGCAGCTTTAATTTTAAATGAATTTTCCAAGCTGCCTTCTGGCTTGGCTTGGAGAAGTGATTTAAAGAGAGAAATGCCTTCTCAAAGTTGGCCAGCAGGGTGGTGAGGGCTTTGAGAGCCACACAATATGCATGAAAGAGCCACATTTGGCTCCCAAGCTGCAGTTTGGCCACTCCTGCTATATAGGTTACATCTGTTCATCTAGCCACCAGCATTAATAATGAAAGTTGGTGTGAAAGATGCTGAGAAACCTCAGATTGTGCTTGCTGTCACTTCCCTTGCAAAAACATCGGTTAGAGCAACCATAGTAGTTATAAACAAGATCAAATGTGGTGCTTTTCAAGAAAGTCCAGAGTCATACAATCACTATCCACTCAAGCATCTTGCCCAAGAAAGGTATATTTATGTGCTAGGGTTTGGGGAAGGATTCCCTCAGGAGAGGTTCCATGATGGCCTCTTTCAAGCTAGTCAAAATAACCACACACCCCAACACACACACACAAAGAAACACTGACTAGCTGCTCAATCCAACAGGTCCCTCTCTCCACCAAAATACAATAAGCTACAGTGCACAACAGTTACACTGAGATGTAGTAGGTCAAGCCCGTCCAAGCAACTCGTCCAATTTCTCAACAAATGAAATTCTTTCCAACTGTTATGACCATGATGCCCTGAAGAAACAGTGAAGCCAAAATGAGAACTAATGCAACTGTGTCTGCAAAATGCCTTGCAAACAAGTCACAACATGGCTCTAAATGATTTAAATTACCCTCTTTATGGTACAGAAATTCAAAGTAGGCCCATCCAGGAACAAGTTAGAACACATCATAATGTCTGTTCTGTGATGGTGATGGCAGCAAAACCTAAGTATTGTTTGCAACCCTCCAATCTGTACAAAGCTGTCCAGTGAAGCTTTTCTGAGTGATATCAGATCTTCTCCAAGATCTGGTATCACTCAGAAAAGCTTCACTGGACAGCTTTGTACAGATTGGAGGGTTGCAAACAGTACTTAAGTTTTGCTGCCATCACCATCACAGAACAGACATTATGATGTGTTCTAACTTGTTCCTGGATGGGCCCTCTGAATTTCTTCCCCTAGTGCTTTTCTTTCACCTGCACTATGTCAAAGTGGCCTGTATGGAACACAGTTGCCAAATCTGAGCTGCCCAAACAAGCTGTCACTTGAAAAGTGGAGCTACTGTGTAAGACCTAGAAAGCTTTACCTTTGAGATATCATGTTATTTTCATAAACCAGGCTCAGAAACTTTGACACACCATTGTCTAGTGTTATACCAGCAGAGACATACGCAGAAACTGCATGTCTCATTTCCTCCCATAAGAATTCTAGAACACATTCGTTTTCCTTTTCCAAATTCAGGTGCTGGGATTGCAAGGGGAAAGAAGACATAGGAGTTGTCCAAAGATGGAATTGAGCCCTGATCTTCCCCCCTCGGGGGAGGATGAGAAGTGAGTCTCAGAGCGGGAGAAGCCCTGTCCCTCAAAAGCCCCTTTGCCTCACCAATGAAAAAAAGGATGCAGAGGCTGAGAAGGAGCAGAGTCAGATCCAAGGTCAGAGAGAGAGAGAGAAGCCTCCAATAGGGCAGGAGGTCGACTCAGGTGCTTGAACCCCCACTCCTATCCATTCTGAGACCTCCAAAGGTCCCTGGGGGGGGGGAGCTAAGAATGATGGTGGAAGATGGGTCTTCACCAGTGTGTGATGAAGGCAGACAACAGTCAAGCACTCTCTAGCCGTTTCAGCCACTGCCTTCAGCCACTAGCCTCAGCCTCACAGGGTGTCTGTTGTGGGGGAAGAAGATAAAGGAGATTGTAAGCTGCTCTGAGACTCTGATTCAGAGAGAAAGGTGGGGTATAAATCTACAATCTTCTTCTTCTTCCCCTAGTGGAATCTATCCCTCCCCCCAAAAGAGTGGCACAAAGAAACAGCTTCTGGAGAAAAAAATAGATACTCGTCAGTGGAGTTTTCACAGTGGAGCTAAAAGCGATTTAGGAATGGCTTTTTTCAGCAACAGAATTTCAAGGGAGAAAAGGATTAAATAGCCACTCCTGGAGAAAGCATGCCCAGTGTATTTTTTTAAAAAAAGAAAAGTGATGGTAGGAGAAAACATAATGTATGGGCTGAGCCATTAAAAAAGAAAACCAAAAAACTACTGCAGTCTCCCCATTGTGCTGTCACCCAGCAAGATATAAAAAAGCTGCCAGATTGATGGTAGAGTTCGATTAAAGGCAATCAAGTTAAAGGAGAACGTGCTAGATTCTTCTCAGCAGCAGTTTTAACTATAATTGTAGATGGAATTTTGCTTTTCATAAGGCAAGTTGCCATGGTCTGCAGCTAATGAATTTTGAAGGGTAAGAACCCCACTGCTGAAATCTAAAATGGAAGGAAATGGCCACTGGTCTGTATGCCAAGTGAACTGCATCAGTTTTTCCATGGCCTCCAGATCAATTCAACACAGCATTATTTGGTTTTGTTTTCTGGCTCAGTCAGAAGAGATGCTCCTTGTGTGTTATTTCCTTTATGCATAATTTTTGTGTTACAGAGATGTGGTTAGGAATTGCACAACAGAACCAAGGGAGGGGGCAGGAATAAGATCAGAGTTGGGAGTGATTTTAGTGAAAATTCAAAGCAGCTTATGGATACAAATTTGGAAGGGGGGGGAGCCTTGCTGGATGAGACCAAGATCCCATCTAACCCAGTATCCTGTTTTCTTTCTTTCTTTTTTTAAAGGGTGGTGCGAAACCTTTTAGCTTTTCTTCATAAAGGTGCTCAAACTCTCTGGATCATTTTGGTTGTTGCCCTTTTCTGCACCTTTCCCCTTTTCCGACATCTAAATGTAGCTACACCACAGATCTATGTGAGGACATTACATTACTATTGCATTTTTAATTCATGTCCTAATATACTCAGTCATTTGTCCTTCTCACTGCAGCCATACACTCAGTTGACAGTTTCATGGAGCTTTCCCATCATACCCTTAAGATCATTTGTTTGCGCTGTCACTGGCAGTTCAGGTCCCACCATAGGATATTTATGCCAGTGCACATTACTTTATACTCCTACCTACTCATGACAAGTTGTTAATCACTTGCCCCATCAGAACAGATCTTCTTGGAACTCCTCACAATGGTTTTGGTTTCTATCATCCTGAAAAACTGGATAGCATCTACAAGCAAGCTACTTCATTTATCACCCACAATTCCAGATCATTTAGGAACAAATTAAATAGCACTCATACTAGTGCAGATCCCTGGGACTGGCAACAACTCCATAACATTCAAAGATTTTGTCTTGATGTTTTTCTGCTTTATTGCTGACTTTCAGATGTGGTGTCAGTCCCTGGGCACTTTTTTGTTCTTGCTTGGACAAGACTTCTACTTCCTAAAGGAAGCCTTTTAGGTCTTGCTTGACTTTGCTTATAGAACACGTTAGTATCCTCTTAGTTTTGACAATCAATGAAGTGTAGTGGTCAAGATGTCAAACAGTAGAAAAGAGTGAGTCCAGTAGCACCTGTGAGCAGTGACTTACAAAAGATCATCCCTTACCACAAATGTTAGTCTTTAAGGTGCTCCTGCACCATTGCTCTTTCCTACTGCTACAGATAGACTAACACATCTACCCATCTTGATCTATCTTGACAGACTGTCAAACAGAACACCAAAACCTGGGAGTCCCATTTAAAAAGCTTCTACCATGGAAGCTTACTGGGTGGCCTTGGGCCACTGAGTCTAACTTAGTTTGCAAGGTTTGTTGTTGTAAACGTAAAACAGAGGAGGGGACAGCAATGTTGTAAGCCACTTTAGGCTCCCCATAGTGGAGAAAAAAGTTGATCAAAAACATTTAAGCAAATAGGGCCTTATCTATGGTTTACAATCTGTCTGAATTTCTAATTTAAACAACATCTGGCTATCAAAGGGTTTCCACAAAAATATTCAATTGTTCAGAAAGCTATAGCCATCATCTATGTCTAGACTCTTTAGGCGATTTCCAGAAATGGTAACAGGAGTTAAATGCAATCTAGGTGGAGAAAAAACAAGACAGCAAAAACTGCTGCTAAAATACATCAGACGGAAGGGGAAAAAATACACATTTTATTCAAAGCATTCTGCAAAAAGACCTAAAGCAGAAGTTCTGCCCCTCTGAAAAACTGTGTGTTAGAATTAAAAAATAAAAAAACAGAAGCTTATCAGAATAATAGCAGCTTGAACAGGTGACAGACAGACTCATGGCAAGAGGATCACAGGGCATGAAATGCCTGCATTTCTAACAACAGCTACAGGCAGCTTCTGTTAAAATCAAACTAGACTAGCGGCTTGGTTACATAAACATTTGGAGATCACTGAACTATGATCTTTCAACCACTGCCCTAACTTAACTATGAAATAAAACCAAACCCAGAGAAGCCCATAGCAACTTAGTAAAATGCTCTAAAAATGTAATGCCTCACACTCTACACCAAAAAGAAAAGAAAAGGATGCTCACATTTGAGGGAAAACCTTCACTTACAAAACTGGCTATCTTGGTTTAGTTCAGGATAATGTTTGATTTATTTGTTTTGAAGAGTGTATAACATCCCTAGCTTCGACTTCACCAGGATTTTTTTCTTCAGTGCCATATTATCCACACACAAAGACACATTCACATCCAGTCACCACAGCTTATCTAGTTCTCTTTCAGCCCTGACTTAGCAAGGACATTTATTTTATTTACTTCCTTTATACCCCACCTTTCTCCCCAGTGGGGACCCCAAGTGACTTGCATAGTTCCCTTCAGTTTTATCCTCACAACAACACTGTGAGATGGGTTAGGCTGTGTGTGTGTATACCTAGCTTAAGGTCACCCAGCAACCTTCCATGACTGAGTAAAGATTCCAACTTGGGTCTCCCAGATCCTAGTTTGACGAAACTCAAGATGCCTTTGTGGGCCTCAGAATGAATATAACTCAGAAGTCCCAAGTGGGAAGTTGAAGTGTACAACAAGAGTGAGGGGATTCAGAAAACTGGAATTAATGCCAGGTCTGTTCAACTTAATACTCAAGAAAACACATAGAATTCTTTGTTCACAGAGTAGATGCTTAATTCGGATACCCACCTGGCTGAGTAAGGAAGACTGGTTAACAGTCACACCTTAAGGCCTCAAAGAGAGCCTGTGGTACATCTAATGTAACTACACCGGGCTTCCACATAAGGAACTTATAGACTTGTAAGATGATTACTCTGCTGTCATCCTAAGAAACTGTTTAACATGAGAAAGCAAGGCCATTTAGCACCTTTGGGTGTTGGAAGCAAGCTAGGGTTGCCAGCTCTGGGTTGGGAGATACTTACAGATTTTGATGGTGGAGCTTGGGGAAGGTGGGGTAATGGGAGGATCCACCCTCCAAAGCAACCATATTCTCCAGGGGAATCATCTGGAGATCAACTATAATAGTAGAAGATTACCAGGTGCAACCTGGAGGATGGCAACCCTAGGCAAGACCTTGTCAAGAATTTCATAACAAACATTTTATATAGATCCTTTTAAGCTCAAGCCCCATTTCCCTGCCTATGACAAGGAGGTGTACCAAGTAGCATTGTGCACCCTGTTGGCAGAAGATGTACAAGATGATAAAGAGGGCTGTTGTTACTCTGCAGGTTATCCAAGGCCCTAGGCCTTGTTGAAATCCATTTACCAAGTTGGTAATGGCAAAAGGTCTGGCTCTGGGTGAAGGATTATATCTTGGGCTGAAAGGTCCAAACACTGTGGGATGACCACCTAGTACAGAGCTATAAGGATGACATCTGTCATCAGCTCTAATATAGCCTATGGAATACCTTGAGCAGGCAAAAATGCACCCATCAGTCTCCTTGGTCATTTGCTTGTCATGGTATCATTATTTTGGTTAGAAGACATCAAAATCAGGGGAATTACTTGGGCATCTGCTGACTTTCTGGTCTGATGTCTGTGTGAATTGAGTCTTGGAGAGTTCTATCAAAGTCACCGAGTCTTTGAGGCAAAATGCTGCTATAATGGATCATCTTAAACTGGAAGTGTTTCTTCTTTCATTCTGAGGCCGAGCTTCCTGAAATTTGGCACATTCACACACATACCATTTCTGGAACTATATAAAAACAAGTAGCATCTGAATCAAAGACGGTCCTCTGCAACCAGCTTGTATTTCAAATATGTAGTAAATTGTTTGTATTTCAAATAGGAGGTAAATGGCTCAAAGAATCATTCCGCATTTGATGAGGCACACTGAGACCTCTAGACTAGATGGACATTGAAAGGACGTGTTTTGATCTTCATAGAGTAAATCTGAGGGCCTGTCTTCATCACTCCATGATCAGAAGTTGTGTGCTCCCTAAAGGAGGATTTGCAGGGACTGATATAGAAATGTATTATTGTGTGACCAGACTGACACATAATCAGTGGAGATAGATCAAGATGGGTAGATTTGTTAGCCTACTTGTTAGCCAGTTTGGTGTAGTGGTTAAGTGTGCGGACTCTTATCTGGGAGAACCGGGTTTGATTCCCCACTCCTCCACTTGCACCTGCTGGAATGGCCTTGGGTCAGCCATAGCCCTGGCAGAGGTTGTCCTTGAAAGGGCAGCTGCTGTGAGAGCCCTCTCCAGCCCCACCCACCTCAAAGGGTGTCTGTTGTGGGGGAGGAAGGTAAAGGAGATTGTGAGCCGTTCTGAGACTCTTCGGAGTGGAGGGAGGGATATAAATCCAATATCTTCATCTACCTCACAGGGTATCTGTTGTGGGGGAGGAAGGTAAAGGAGATTGTGAGCCGCTCTGAGACTCTTTGGAGTGGAGGGCGGGATATAAATCCAATATCTTCTTCTTCTTCTTCTATCTGTAGCAGTAGAAAAAAGCAAAGAGTCCAGTAGCACCTTAAGGACTAACAAAAGTTATGGCAGGTTATATGAGCTGTCATGAGTCACTGCTCACTTTTCCAGATATCTCAAGAAGTGAGCGGTGACTCACAATGCTCATACTTTGCCACAAATTTTGTTAGTCTTTAAGGTGCTATTGGGCATATATTCAACTGTTTGGAAAGAGAAGACAAGTAAATTGGGAACTCGAACAATGAGATATTGACACCTCATTATCCATCTGGATCTAGAGATACAAATATCGGCTTTCTGATCCAGGAGGGAATATGATATGGGTGATTCTAAGTCTGGTATGGGATAAACATAACGTTCAGCTACGGCTGTAATCTTCTTTATTCATGGCTGTGATGCACAATATAGTTCAAGGAGGCATACAATCTTAATTTTTGGCTTTACAAAACTGCTAGATTTAATTAAAAACCATACACACTTAATTTTCTCTAAAATAAAACAAATGTCAGTGTCTGCCCCATTTTATATATTCATATCTACAAACTGAGAGCTTAAATCTCTGAAAGTAGCATTACATGAGTATCACTTGCCTCTTAAATAATTCGAACATACAATAATGAGGACAGGAAACCATAAAAACCTGGTTGCGGTATTAGCTGAAATATGCAGTATTAGCCAAAATGGAAAAATGAACATATGTTTAAAAAACAGATGGCAAAAGGATATATGAAAAGAATTATCAGATAATGTATGGGACACAATACAAAGACCACATTAAATAGTGCCATGAAGGATGTCTTGAAAATCATTTGTTTTCCACATTTGGTAGCAATATTCAGAGTTAAGAAATTTTGGTGCAATGTCTTTAAAGTGGTAGAGGAGAGCCAGGAGGTGCTTTCTCTCACCATGTGCAGGCGTTGGGTGGGCTGAGTCAGCTTCCACCTCCCTGCCTTGACTTGCAAGGGCCATATCAGGCTTGGTACTGCCACCTTGTGCAGACCCAAGCAAACTGGGCTCAGCCCTTTTGTCACAGGCCTAGGTGGGGTGTAGCATCAGCCCACTAGAAGGCATCCCAGTGCTCTTAATGCCCAATCCACCCCTGCCTGTGAGGTAAATTAGGCTGAGAACATGTAACTGGTTCAAGGTCATCCAGTTAGCTTCCACAGCAGAATGAGGATTCAAGGTTCCCATATGAAACTTTGTCCACTACACCACACTACTTTTTGTGGGGTGGCTGCCAGCCCTAGGTGAATCATGCAAGTTGGGCAGTAGCAAGGTACCCTGGTGGTTACTGCTGCCCCCAGCCCCAGTCCCATTGAATCCTCCTTCAAAAGTCAAAATGGCCCAGTGCCCTTTCTCTGCCTTTCACTAATAGAAACCAAGCCTTGAATCCTCCCAAAACTGTTGTGGTTGTCTCATTAATTTCTTAAAGCTACAAGTGTTCCTTTTATCCTTAGGGGTTTTTTAACCACCCCGCCGCCCCCCTTCCAACTTTTCTGCAAACATGGGACATTTTTCAGATTTGTAGAAGAGCTTTCTTGTTCATTTGCTGCTCCAGTCTCCAGATTGAAGTATCCTCAGATTTGGCCAATTTGAGAATTAGATATAGTGATGATATTTTATCATATATTTAATGAGACAGTTGGACATTTTGCAATAAGGAAATATCATGTTTTGTTTCCTATGTATAAAAAAGTTATGCACTCTCAGACTGCAGTGAAGTGCTGAAAATATCCTCCCAGACATCATGCTTGGTAGGATTATTGTTATTTTTTTGCATTCCAGTTGAACTAGAGGATTGCTGGTTGGTGGACTGCTGGGCCCTTCTGTAGGGCTTAAATGGCTGCCATTTCTCTTTGCAGATTCTGAAATCTTTAGAACTGCAGTGCTTCTGAAGTCACAAAAGGCTTGCATCTTGCTGGAATCGTACACATCCTTTCTGATGGTGGGTAGGGCTTCCTTTTATTTCATGTTTCTCCAAGATGCCATCCAATGAGTCTCCAAATAGCTTGGCATCAGATAAAGGAACATTTCTAGTGAAACTAGAAACCTAGATGAATCTCCCAACAGTGAAACCAGATGTTCTGCATGCTGCTACATAGGACTCCATGGCTCTGAATGAGAACTGCCTGCCTGAATCCACTGAAGAATCTGCCAGGAAAGTTGTGGAAGAAGATACTTTCTAAAGATTCTATTTACCTCCCTGGGAAAGTATAGTTTGGATCTAGTTAGATAGTCCATAGGCCCAGCATAAAACATAACCAGCGGTGCGTGCTCCAAGACTTGCAAAATATACTTCAAAACTCTTCCTTAGAGCTACCTCAAATAACATGGATCCCTCCAGATACCCCATTAGAATTAGCTGTGGTTAATGAGTTAGAACCTAGCATTAACAAGAGACATTGTGAGATTGTCCATTACTGTTCAGGGAAGGTAGAACATGGCAGGCAGTGCTATGTCCAGACTTAACACACAGAGACTGCCCATTCTATATGAATGAACTCAGTAAATTTCAGTAACTACTGACAAATCTCAAATGCTCCATTCTTGAGCAAGGTGATCAAACAGGTAGCGGCTGAACAACTGCAAGCATTCCTGGATGAAATTGATTGTTTGGGTCCTTTCCAATCCCGTTTCAGGTTACAGGATCAGTTCAGCAGGGCCTGCAAGACCACCCTCTTCAAGCTGGCGTTCGTGAACTGCTGAATTATAGTTGTAACAAAGGAAAACGCCAAAACGGTTCGGTTCAGGGACCTTAGTTATTATTATGTCAACTGACAGGGATAGCGTCAAAACAACAATGTTACTGTCAGATTTAGATAGATAGATAGATAGATAGATAGATAGATAGATAGATAGATAGATAGATAGATAGATAATTTTATTTATATCCCTCCCTCCCCGCCAGAGCAGGCTCAGGGCGGCTAACAACATCATTCAAATTTCCATTGTACAAAAGACAAGGTTACATTTAACATTAAACATTAACATTAAAAATTCTGATAAGTTTAAAATTAATTAATTAAATTGATAAAAGTGCTAATGCTATTTGTTCTTTTATGATGGCGGTAATCATAAAATCATTTCTTCGTCAGCGAAAGCCAGTCGGAAGAGGAAGGTCTTGCAGGTCCTGCGGAATTGTTCAAGGTCCCGCAGGGCCCGCATTTCCTCTGGAAGTTGGTTCCATAGGTTCGGGGCTACAGAGGAGAAGGCCCGATTGCGGGTGCATTGCAGCTTCACCTCTCTTGGTTAGTAATGTTTTAATTAAGTATTGACTGGTTTTTAAAAATGTTAATCTAATGTTTTTATCCACTGTATTGTTTGCTTATGGATGTTGTTAGCCGCCCTGAGCCTGCTTCGGCGGGAGAGGGCGGGATATAAATAAAATTTTATTATTATTATAGGACTAAGCCTTGGTCACCCTGATGAATGACCTGTACAGAGAGGACGACAGAGGGGGCGTTTTCGCACTGACCTTAATCGGCAGCGATGCCCCTCTTCACCACGCAGGATCTGCACGGATTTCGCACTAATTGCCGCGGAACACCTGGAAGAGCCGGAAAGTCCCGCGGCTTTTGCGGCGCAAATGGAAACTGGTTTTTGGCGGTTTCTGTTTGCGCCGGAAAAGCCGCGGGACTTTCCGGCTCTTCCGGGTGCTCCGCGGCAATTAGTGCGAAATCCGCGCAGGGGCGTGAAGAGGGGCGTCGCTACCGATTAAGGTCAGTGCGAAAACGCTCAGGGAGTGCAACTCTGATGATTCTCCTGAACCTCTCAGGATTTTGATACCATTGATCATGGTATTCTTCTGGACTGCCATTCTAGACTGGGATGCACCATTTTGCAGTGATTATGGTCCGACCTGGAGGGCAGGTATCGGAAGGTGGTGCTGGGGGACTGCTGCTCAGCAGCTTCGCTTCTGACCTGAGGGATCTTGCAAGGTACCATCTTTTTCCATATGCTTTTCAATATCTACATGAAACTGCTGGAGATCATCCAGAGATTTGGTCTGGGCTGTCATGCTTCTGGTTGATCACATAGAGACTGTAGAAAACCTGAACTAGGGCCTGGAGACAGTTTTGTAGTGGATATGGGCTAATAAACCAAAATTAAATCCCCAAAAGATGGGAAGTTTTACTGATGGGCAAACGTTTTGACCAAGGACTTAAGTGTCACCCATTCTTGGTGGGGTTGCACTATCCTTGAATAAATAGGTCTGTAGCTTGGGGGTGTTCTCACGCAGCAGCTGTAGTGAGGACTGCCTTTTACCAGCTTCAGCTGGGTAGTCAGCTCTGACCTTTCCTGAGCAAAAAAAGAGCTGGCCACTATGTTACATGTCCTGGTTACTTCTAGATTAAAGGTAAAGGTAGTTCCCTGTGCAAGCACCAGTCATTTCCGACTCTGGGGTGACGTTGCTTTCACAACATTTTCACGGCAGACTTTTTATAGGGTGGTTTGCCATTTCCTTCCCCAGTCATCTAGATTAGGTTACTGCAATAAACTGTACACGGGGCTGTTTTGAGATGAGTTCAGAAACTGGAACTATTGCAGAATGCTGTAGCCAAAATTCAAGGTGCTGGTGTTGGCTTTTAAAAGCTCTTGGCTTTACATGACTTCACATGAGCATAACTGAATGACAGCCTACATGCTTACAAACCTGACTGCTACAGTCCTCCTAGGCTTTGCTTCTGGTGTCTCCTCCTTCTGAGTTTAGTTAGGTGACAATTCAGGAGTTGGCCTTGGAACTCTCTCCGCAGAAAGACATTCCCTTCTGTTGCTATCTTGCACCAGTGGGTGAAGACTTCTTTGTTTCATCTGGCATTCCCTCAGTTATTCTCCTTCCTTTTTCTTTGTTTGATTTCTTGTTTATGTTTTGTATATGTGTTTTAGCTTTTGGCTTATTTGTGTTAATGAAGTGTTGGGTGGTTGGGGCTTTTTTTTTTTTTTTTTTGCTTCAATGGTTTTTTCAGATGAATTTTTATCATGTATGTTTTAAATACGTTAGCCACCTTGGTGGCCTGGATGAGGACAGAAAGACAGGATATAAATTTTGTAAATAAACAAATTAAATCAAATATTTCTGGGAAAGATATAGTGAGGTCATTTGTTGAAACCTGCAGAAAGGCAGTGTTAGTCCGCTTAGCATGTTTTGTCAACCTCTCTCCCCTCTTTTTGACTTTCCTCAAATTCCAGCATTCTTATGACTTCAGCTAGGAGTTCAAGGTATCCTGGAGACAAAGGCATTCTTGTCCCTGATTATTCCTTGGAGAGTTCACACTTCTCTGGAAAGGATACCTCAGAATCTCAGGGAGATGAGAGCTGTTCCTGCCTCTTCAGAAGAGGAGGCACTCTTCTTCCTCCCAGTTCTTATAGGTTGGGAAACAGATATGTTACTGTAGAGCCACTTGAACCAGGAAACAGAAGAAAGATTCAGGTTCTCAGTCTACACTATGTTTGCCTGAAGGGTTGCTAGATACCATCTTCTTTTGCTTTTCCTTCTTGCAGTACCCCTCACGGTTTTTATGTTCCTAGATGATGATCTCCCCCTTCCACAAGTGCTACCTCTGAAACTAAACAGCTATATACTTCTTTGGCCAATGTTTCCCTTTAAAATGCCAACAAATTAAAATGGGCTGTATCTCTCAAAAAGGTAAAGATACAACACCCCATCTGGGCAGCAATAGTCTTTGAAGTCACCTACATGACTCATGGAGACCTTTTTAAGAGTAGGCAATCTTTTGCAGAGGAATGGGCTGTGTTGCTGGCTCACTTCAACTCTGTCTGGGTTCAGGCAGGCACCTGGCATAGGGTTTTTACCCAAACTGTTAGTGTATCCCCCGCGCAACATACCTGGTGTGATGAGGTCACTTCCGGGTGACATCACGGCAGGCATGTTGCACGCAACAGAGCTCTTTGGGGGTAGGGATCCCCCTGGGGGCCAGCTCCACGCTGTCAGGTGGGGGACCCCCAAACTGGGGAAAACCCTGCCCCCAGCAGGAAGCTGGGAACCCTAACCTGGCAAGAGGGAATAAATGTAGTCCACACACAGTCCAGGGTCAAAGCACAGCTAGTCAAACATCCAAGCCTCAAACTAGAAAGGCAAATCCAAAAAGCACAAGCCAGTTCACAGTCCAGAATATCAAATACACAAAAGTCTAAAGCATGTCACAGAAGCACAAAAGGATTTTGAACAAGTTGCTTCCACTTTGGGTCTCCCTTTTCTGGCTGCTTTTACCAGGAGTCATTCAGGGTCTGGTGTGACTCCTCAACATGCTGAGTCATTTAGGGACAGGTGCAAGTCATCAATGGCTGAGCAATCTACATGGCTGTCAACCCTGATCCTGTAGTGACTTTAATTCACAGGCAGAGGTTGACCAGTGCTGGGCCGCCAACCACATACCATGGCACCATTCCTGTGCCTGCCTTCTCTGGCATTCCAAAGGTCTTGGCAACCCTGGGGTTAAGGCTGTTGGCTGCAGGGCCTCTGCTTAAGCTTCGTATTTCAGGCCGCAGGACTGAGCGCATGGCATGCTGACTTCAGCCTGAGACTCCCCACTTACACCTGATGGAGTCTTCACCTTGTCTGGTGGGTCTTCTAGGAGCATCCAAGGGCTGAGGTGTTGTCAGACAAACCAACAACAAATGCTTCTAAAATGGCAGCGTCTGTATTTCTAAATGCCTCTCTGCATGTTTAATTGAATGATTTTTATTAATACAGTGGTAGTAATAACATTTATTGTGTACAACCATTGGCCATTACAATTACAGCAAGCTACAAGTTAAAAACAGTCAAGGACTCTAAAATTAACACATTCAAATTTAGATTATTCACAATCTTAGTTACATAGTGTCCCTGTGATTCCACAATCAGATTCTTATTGTTTAGTTAACATCATTTTACTGTCTATCTATTTTCAGTTAACATCATGTTACTGTTGCCCTGATTTTACTAGCAACCAAAGCAAAAAGTGCTACCTTATAAGAGACCGTAAAGTCAGTATCTGACAACAGAAATATTAGCTTATCCATATCAGAAGCCATATACAATTGATCTATCATTTCAGTCAGAAACTTGAATCTAGGTTCTGAATAAACATAAAGACCAACAATAAAAATTTCTTCAAATATATTAGAAGTAGGAAACCAGCCAGGGAAGCAGTGGGGCCCTTGGATGACCATGGGGTAAAAGGATTACTGAAGGAGGATAGGGAAATGGCTGAGAAGCTGAATGAATTTTTTGCTTCCATCTTCACTGTGGAAAACAAGAACTTTTTGCCCGCCCCAGAACCACTAATTTTGGAAGGGGTGTTTAAAGACCTGAGTCAGATTGAGGTGACAAAAGAGGAGGTCCTACAACTGTTAGACAAATTAAAAACTAATAAGTCACCGGGTCCGGATGGCATATATCCGAGAGTTCTGAAGGAACTCAAAGTTGAACTTGTGGATCTTCTAACAAAAATCTGTAATCTTTCATTGAAATCTGCCTCCGTTCCTGAGGACTGGAAGGTAGCAAATGTTACCCCCATCTTTAAAAAGGGTTCCAGAGGAGATCCGGGAAATTACAGGCCTGTCAGTCTGACTTCAATACCGGGAAAGTTGGTAGAAACCATTATCAAGGACAGAATGAGTAGGCACATTGATGAACACGGGTTATTGAGGAAGACTCAGCATCGGTTCTGCAAGGGAAGATCTTGCCTCACTAATCTGTTACAGTTCTTTGAGGGGGTAAACAAACATGTGGACAAAGGAGACCCGATAGATGTTGTTTACCTTGACTTCCAGAAAGCTTTTGATAAAGTTCCTCATCAAAGGCTCCTTAGAAAGCTTGAGAGTCATGGAGTAAAAGGACAGGTCCTCTTGTGGATCAAAAACTGGCTGAGTAATAGGAAGCAGAGAGTGAGTATAAATGGGCAGTCTTCACAGTGGAGGACGGTAAGCAGTGGGGTGCCGCAGGGCTCGGTACTGGGTCCTATGCTCTTTAACTTGTTCATAAATGATTTGGGAGTGAGCAGTGAAGTGGCCAAGTTTGCGGATGACACTAAATTGTTCAGGGTGGTGAGAACCAGAGAGGATTGTGAGGAACTCCAAAGGGATCTGTTGAGGCTGGGTGAGTGGGCATCAATGTGGCAGATGCAGTTCAGTGTGGCCAAGTGCAAAGTAATGCACATTGGGGCCAAGAATCCCAGCTACCAATACAAGTTGATGGGGTGTGAACTGGCAGAGACTGACCAAGAGAGAGATCTCGGGGTCGTTGTAGATAACTCACTGAAAATGTCAAGACAGTGTGCGTTTGCAATAAAAAAGGCCAACGCCATGCTGGGAATTATTAGGAAGGGAATTGAAAACAAATCAGCCAGTATCATAATGCCCCTGTATAAATCGATGGTGCGGTCTCATTTGGAGTACTGTGTGCAGTTCTGGTCGCCGCACCTCAAAAAGGATATTATAGCATTGGAGAAAGTCCAGAAAAGGGCAACTAGAATGATTAAAGGGCTGGAACACTTTCCCTATGAAGAAAGGTTGAAACGCTTGGGACTCTTTAGCTTGGAGAAACGTCGACTGCAGGGTGACATGATAGAGGTTTACAAGATAATGCATGGGATGGAGAAAGTAGAGAAAGAAGTTATTTTCTCCCTTTCTCACAATACAAGAACTCATGGGCATTCGATGAAATTGCTGAGCAGCCAGGTTAAAACGGATAAAAGGAAGTACTTCTTCACCCAAAGGGTGATTAACATGTGGAATTCACTGCCACAGGAGGTGGTGGCGGCCACAAGCATAGCCACCTTCAAGAGGGGTTTAGATAAAAAATATGGAGCAGAGGTCCATCAGTGGCTATTAGCCAGTGTGTATGTATATATAAAATTTTTTGCCACTGTGTGACACAGAGTGTTGGACTGGATGGGCCATTGGCCTGATCCAACATGGCTTCTCTTATGTTCTTAGAGTGGGCAAACTGTAACATAATGGAAGAGGTCCTCCACAGTGGATTTGCATATACAAATATGCATGGTAGACAGCCTTCCCTGCCAAAAGGAACCTGAGCAACAGAAGCTGAGGTAATGTGAAGGTAAAGAAGAAATGTGACGCTTTTAAAATATTTTTTAAAATTAAAAAAAGGGAATCTAAAAGCTCCACTAGGATTTCCTTAGATGCCTGCTGTCTATTGACCAGCCCAGGAAACCACTTTTGAACACACATAATCAACCAAACAGAAACAGCAACCACAAAAGTTGTGAGGCCAACCATCAATTCTACATACAAAAATGCATTTTTAAGTGGCACAGACCAGGAGCAAGTAGGATTTTGCAAGATTTGATGGTGAGATCGTTGCTTCCTAGCCTAAAGTTTGGGGGTATAAGCTACTCCATTCTAGCAACAGTCCAGCCTCGATCAGTCCTATCACTTGATGTGCTTTTCAAAACTGAGAAGTTGTCTTTGTGCTCACTATCAGGTACTTTTGGTGAAACTAAATTTTTTCCCCATTGGTTGAAAAGGAAATAGCAAACAGGAGACATGATGACCCCTTAAAAGCAGAGTCATGCAAAATATAGAAAGGGAAGGGGGCAGATTTACTTTTCCAAATCAAGGCAAGGACAACACCACAAAAAAAGAAGCACATTCTTATGACACTGAGGGCTGTATGACCCTTATTCTTCATGGCAAATAGCTGGCTATTATGTTCTAGAAACAGTGGAAATTAGGGATGAGCACAAACCAGTTCATGAGCCAAAATTTGACATGAACTTGGCCCAGTGTAGAGCCCCTGAACTAATGTTCTGGGAAGATGCCTTTCCTGAACATTTACCAGACTTTTGTCTGGTTTGATTTGGCTGTTCAGGTAATTTAAACCTAAAGCTGAGCAGCCCAGGTCCGCATTTCACCTGTTAAGTTTAAACAGCCATGAACCATTTCACTTGCCTCACTTTGAAGCAGGGGGAAGCAAAACAGAGCAGTGAAATGGCTGCCAATTATTTCAGCCTAACAGCCGATGGCTGCAGCCACCTTGCTGTTAAGTTTAAATGGCTGCAAGCCATAACATCAGTCACTTTCACTTCTCCTCGCTTCCAAGCAGGGGGAAGCAAAACAGACTGGGAAAATGGCTCGCATACATTTCAGTCTAACAGTTGACAGACACACCCACCTGCTGTCAGGCTGAAATGGCTGCCAGCCAATAAAACCTAACAGTGGCGTGAGACCGCCTATCAGCTGTTAGGTTTAAATGGCTGGCCATTAAATCCATCAACTTTACTCCCCCCACTTCAAAGCAGGGGAAAACGAAACCAAAGTGCTAAATGGACACCAGCAGCCAGGAAAAAGGGATGCAACTGGCCAGTTCAATTTGGGACATTATTTGGCTTGGTTCAGAGTTTGGTTCAGGGGCCGACTTGATCTGAAATTTTTAGGTTCATGCACATCCCTAGTGGGAACCATTTGACCAAGAAGAAAGCAATCTATAAAAAGATCTTTTACTGTGCTCTTTATAATGTATGTAGTGATATGGAGCTAGCAGAGTATATGACCTTTTATAAGTTAACAAGCAAAAAGAGAAAGATCCATGCCTAGGGAACTTGTATCCTGAATTTTTGACAGCTGAAAAGTCAACCATGTGAGAGGAAGAAATGAGAAGCAGGGGTAAACATATTTATTTATTGAATTTTTATGCTGCCCTTCCTTTAAGGTAGGCTGACTTATGTGGTTCTTCCCTTCTCCATTTTGTTTTCACAACCATGTTGTGAAGTTAGGTTAGTCTGAAAGACTAAGCTCAAATGGTGAATCCAAGCCTCCTCAAGCCTAGCCTGCTACTATAACCACTAGATAACACTGACTGTTAAACAGTTGTTGCAATAATATTTAGTTATGTATTATATTTATAACCTACCTTTCTCCCTTCAAGGGGCATCAAGGTCTCCCATCCAAGTACCAACTAGACACAGACCTAACTAACTTCAGCAAGATGTCTGCAAAGTACACTCTTACAAGCTTAACGTATTCATTCCAGAAAATCAGGGACTAATAAAAACAAGCAATCTTTCTCTTTTGTTTTTTCCTGCTGGGCCAGCGTCTGTTAGTGTTCAAGTTACACAGAATTTTGCCAGAAGAGTTTCACATAGTTCTGATCAGAGTCCTGGCCAATTAACTTTCAGTAAAAATTTACACAGTATTTTGAATCATGGGTAGTTTTCCAGAGGGGTCAGGCTTGGGTGATTTCCCTGTTGCTGGTGCAGCCGTTGAAAAAAAGGAAGTTGAAAATTCAGAGAACCTGTTACATTGTTACCAGATATATTGTTACCAGATTGTGTCAATATGATGATGTTCTGGTCCCTATTTTTTTAAAAAATATATAAAAATCCCTCTCTGGGATGGTGGAGGGAGGAAACAGCTGTCAATATCAACTCTCAAACTCTTTGACACAATGAGTAATATTGCCTTATGCAGCTCCAAGAAAACTGTCATATACTTGTATGTTTATTATTCTTCACTCTCTTACAATTTATATTTATATTCAATCAGCAAACAAAATTGCCGGCATTGTGGTTGGAAGTCAGAAAATAAAAGTGTCTGTAAAATTATATACACAAATGTTAACAAGCAAATTGAGGGAGATGGACAGACCAATGTAGCTGATTGAAAAAAATGAACATATTTACATTTTATAAGCCCTGAGAAAACTGGGTTATTAGCACAAGAAAATATGCTTGAAAATATTAATTTGCATAATGTTTATCCTTCTGCAGTTACTATATTCAGCACAATTTTCTATGACACTAATTATTATTCATTTAGTGCTGCAGTTAGTTTCTCATCCTGTGTGCCACTGATTCTCAAAATGAGGAATTAACCTGGGCAAAAATTGGCCAATAAAGTTGGGATAGTACCAAGAGATCTGAACTACTTGACAGCTCTACTTGGACAGTCAAAAAGGCATTTTGGCTTTATGGATAGCAATGTGTTAACTTCCAGCTTTGCTGCAGAAAAAAAATAATAAATCCCATGACTTGCTGATAATAAATGCTTGTGTAATCGTGAACATAACTACTCAGAAGAAATTATGCAAACAAATACTTAAAATGTAATTGTTTTGCCGGGCTAGTTTATTCTGCTGCACTACAGTATTTCTAACTCTTTTAAAAGAGGTAATAGCAATCCAGTTCATGACCATCCTGTTTTGCCAAAGTCATCATTACCCCCTGCTCACACATGCACACATACACTGCATGCTGGTCATGAGACATTCTAGAGCTCCTACTAGAAGCACCAAAGGCTCAGCTCTTGGTGTCAGTCCAACAACGCAGCAATCTATTATGCAGGGTAGAAAGGCTCGTATTCAACTAGAAAACAAAGATTTCTGGCCTTCAAAAAACCCCAAAGTGGATAAATATACCAAATGACTGCACTGCAGAAAGGGTGAACGTACGTTCACACTTGAAAGCCGTTCACACTCACCATGTAACAAGCATTGTATCTGTAGGTGAGGATACCTTTGTCTACAAAGAACAGGTTCAAGGTGTGGCCCATTTAATCAATGGAGAATTGCATAAACACAGAAACAGAAAAGGGGAAAAATGAGCAAGATCCAACCCTCCCCCCCCACACCAGGTTTCAAACGTGGACAATTTTATTCACTGAAATGCTTTAACTCTGATTAACATTATTCTTTCCACAAAAGTTATTATTTTATAGAGGGACTGAAATCAGAACAGCAGGTACTTTAACGAAGTAAAGGCCCCCAAAGCATTTAATTTGCAAACTGTTTAGAACTGCATAGGCTTGTATCTATGCCAACTTCCTGTACTTGGTCTCCTTGGAGAGACAAGCATCATTCTTCCTGCAATGGCAAATTATATTAAACATATACATTATATTAAATATATACAAATCAAACTGTACTCTGCTTTTTTCTCTCTGCCAGAAGACATAGAGAGGCAATTATGAACACAGAGACACATGTCCTTTCCTTATTTTGGTAATTCTCTTGCAGTCCTCTTATTTATTTAAAATAATTATTTACACTTCCTTTCCACCAATTCAGGGTCCCCCAGGGCAGCAGACAATCAAGATAATTAAAACATGGTTTTTAAACAATATATGTAAAAAAATATTTAAAACACATAAACAAGAAAGAGGATCAGTGAGGGAACCCCAAACAAAACAGTGAAAGACAATCACTGAGGAGGGGATTCTTCAATTTTGGTGCTACCACTGAGAAGGCCCTTTTACGGGTTGCAGTCCCTCTTGCCTCAGATAGCGAGAGCACCAAAGAAAAGTCCCTTAAAATGACTACAAAAGTCCTTAACTATGCCACTTTTATTTAAAATTTATATTAATGACATGGTACAGTTTTTGTATAATTTTGAATTCCATCCCCCGTGTCAAGACCCCCCCCCCCATAGTTCAAAGAGCACACACATTCTGCTTTATAAATGGTTGTTTATTGACCCTTGACAACGGGTTACAGGCATGGCGGTTTTTGCAAAGACTGACTAGGCAGGCAACTTGGACCCTTATATAGGTTACCGCAAACTGTTATACATTTAAAAGCAAGCAGGAAGCAAAAGCGGGAAGTCTTTAACCCTGCCCCCTAAGACACCACCGTCCCCTTCCAGGTGCATCTTGGCTATCGGCGTGGCCTTGGTAACCCTTAGCAACTCCATATGACAGTTGGAAAAAATTTGTATAACTGTTACAACAAGATAAGCGGTGCAGTGAAAGAGCAAAGCAACCACACTCATTAATACAGCTTCTTCCAAATAAAAAAATGGCAAGGCACTTGACACCCCAAAGCTTGCAGATAGACATATTCCCCTGCTACTTTATGCAGATGATGCAGTCTTGCTCTCTAGAATTCCTAATGGTCTCAAGAGAGCTTTATGTGCCCTTTCACAATACCGTGGTCGAAACTGCTTGGAGATAAATTACTTAAAGACCAAAGTTATGGTATTTGCAAACAAGCCTAGGATGTTTAATTGGCTTATCAATTCTCATCCCATAGAACAGGTTCGCTGTTATAGATATCTGGGTATTGTGTTCCAGTCATCTGGACATATGAAAGGACATGTTGATTACCTGACTGCAAATCTGCAGAAAAGTGCTGGTGCCATACAGAAGTTCTATCTGTTCAAAGGAGGTCATAATACAGAAGCTGCTATTAAGCTATTTTCCGTAAAAATACTACCTCAGTTACTGTATGGAGCTCCATTGTTTCTTCAGTCTGAACTGATTTCTCTTGAAAGAACACAATCAAAAATTTTAAGAACTATTTTCCAAGTCTCTACAAGTGTGTCCTATGCGGCATTACGATTGGAGGCAGGCCTGCTTTCAGTAGAGGCAAAATTATGGATTTTTGTTCTTCGTTATTGGTTAAAAATGATTTTCTCATCTATTGGCCTTATTGAGATTATGATGCAAGATACTTTTGTTTCCTCATGGCAGAAGAACATATAAGCCAAACTGAGCTATCATGGCTTCTCTAAGCAGTATATACAGTCTGTGGATTATGCTCAGGTTAGAACCTTGATAAAACAAAGAATAGCAGATGTTGATCGATAGACAGACATCAGTAGGATTAGGAACCCTGTTTTTGATGTAAGTATACTTTACAAGATAATTTTAAGACCCTATATTAAATGTTTACACAACAGTAACCACAGGAGAATTTTTACTCTTTTAAGGTATAATGTTCTACCCTCAACTGTACTCAAGGCTAGATTTACTAGATCTTCAAAGAAGAGCTGCTTGTGCAGGAAGGGAGTTGATGAATCATTAGAACATGTTATCTTTAACTGCAGTTTATACCATGACATCAGGAAAGTACTGGTCATGCCCACTGTCAATGCCTATCCTGGTCACAAAAGGAAGATACTTGTGTCAATTAAGTTTGCGGCCAATAATCAAAATGTGACTAGGAGGGTTGCTAATTTTTTCTGAATGGCTTATCGAATTAGGGGAGAAACAAAGAGGTCTAGACAGGATTTTTAGTTTATCCTTGGTTTTAACACTAATTTTAGATCTTCTGAGTTTTAAAATTTGTATTCATATTTTATGTATATTTTAGATGGTATCATATATTATTATTGTATAATTACATTGCCTTTTATTGGTTATGAACTGGACTTCTATGAATCGTTTGCTGGTCTGTGACCATTATAAATTAATTCATGCTGTTCTCAAACTGTATAGGGCTTTAAAGCCCAATACCAGCAACCTGATTTGAGCCTGGAAGCTGATTAGAAACACGTGTAGGAACAAGACTCTAGTAAGCATTTTGTACCAGCTGTAGCACCTGAACACTGTTCACAGAAAGACTCAAATACAGCACATTGCAGTAGTCTAATACAGATGCTACCAGTTATCAGTATTTTGAAACTTCCCCAGATCTGGGAGAATGCATGCTGATCTTTGTTGTGTTCTGCTGTAATTTCAAATAGATGGATAGGGAAAGTTCTCAGAGAAGAAACCCTAAATAATTACTACAGCCAGAGTGTCTTCAGTTGACTGAATACACACATACACACAGACTACCATGTTAAGGGCTTCCTATGAAATATTAATGTGTCGAATGTTTCCTGCACATGCTATTGAGATGACTGAATCTAAAGAGCAAGTTGACTGAAAATTTTAAATGAACCCAATATATGGAAAATTATAATTTTATAAAAACTGTATTTTTCTAATCCTTTTAAGAAGAAGTTCTCTACTGGAAACAGAACAGAAAATCTCCATGCAATTTGGTTTTGGGGGGGGGGGGGGTAGTCCATAGGCCAGGCTGTTCTATACATGTTGGTTTGCTCAGTCGCCATGCAGAGACTGGCTCAAGCAGGTCCTAGGTTTTATTCAAAAGAATCACTATGAAGCATCAACAGATGAAAGCACTTATCATTCCATGACACTCATATATCTCCTTTTATGGGCAACATATTTTATAGTGCTTCTTCATAAAAATAAAACAAGACAGAAACAATGCTTTTCATTTGACACATGGGGAACAAAAGCAGAGAGCGATTAGCCAATACAAATAAGTGGGTTCAAAGGTGAAATTTTAAGAGGAAGGGAGGCTCTCAGCATATGATATGAGGCCACCATAATCAATCCACCAGTGTGCCACAAAGACAACATAGTGTGTTTTTGCATGAATTTATGTGTGCAGTATACACTCACATCTTTTGATTAAAATATTTTTTAAAATGGAATATTAATTTTCTAAGTATTTATATTGTTTTCTGCTAAAAGAGATTCCCAAACAATACCAGCTAGGTAAAATGGGCCTCTCCAGGCTCATCCATCTCTGAAAGTCTAGCTAAATATTGCAGCGTTTCTGGGTGTGGCCTAAGTCCTGTCAAACCAGATATGTGCACGGAATATGGAGCTCCCAGTTATTCCCCAAAGTCAATTCTCAGGTGCATGGGGACTCAGTTCATATTGGAGTGCAATGCAAAGGGAGACAGAAAAAGAGTAGCATGTACTTAGGAGCTTTATCTCAGAAGGGAGTTGAATATTAGCTTTGCCAGAAAATTTCAGGCTCAGCTGGTATAAAGATGGTATAGCCAAAAAGTGCCCTGACCTGGATAGACCAAGCTAGTCTGATGTTATTGGATCTTAGAAGCTAAGCAGAATCATCCTAAATTAGTATTTGGTTGGAGAGGAAGACCATCAAGAAAGTCCAGGTTGCTACATAAAGGCAGACAATGGCAAACCTGCTCTATTCCTCTTTTGCCTTGAAAACCCCTTGCTCTGAAGTGGGTCAGTCTTTGGTGGAGACAAAAGCCTGGATTGCAATGTTTAAATTCTGGCTCAAAATTCACTTTAGAACAGATGCTAACAGCCTTCTTGATTGTATGAAAAGAGACCCATATATTTCATCCTGGACAGCAGTGCTTCTGTCCAAACTCAATCAATTGGGGTTAGAAGTGGATGATTTTTCTACCTCTGATGAGTCATATATCTTCAGGTGTATTAAATTGAGACTGTGGGAATCGGAGGAAACGAAATACTTGCTCTCCAGCTTCCTTAGGTCTCTATGCTTTCTGTGGCAAAAGATGCCCAATTATCTATCAGACTTAACCATTCCAAGTCATCGCAAGCATTCATGTTGGCTAGACTAAATGCGTTCCCCTCCAAAGTTTTACAAGGGAGATATCAAAGAGTCCCTTTAGCCGACAGACTTTGCTCCTGTGGAGCGAATACTCCTGACTCAATCCAGCATATATTGCTTGATTGTTCTTTTTACCATAACCTCCATAAAGATTTATTTGGCAAGCTTTCTTTTCCCCCAGATTTGTCTATTCTGCCACCCTGTTATTATTTATTGAGTGACACTGAGGGGGTGGTTAGTGAGGCTGTGGCAAAATTTCTGGCTGACATCCTTAAATTTAATTCTGACCATGTTTGAATGCATCTGTAAACTCCGTTTCGTTTTGATTTTATCTCCAGTGTTTAAATTTTTATATTCTGTGTATTTTTATTTGAATCTATTATGCCATTAAAGGTTTGGCATGGTATGGTATGGTATGGCCTTGAAAACCCTACAGGGCAGCCATAAGTCCACTGCACCTTGACAGCATTTTCCACCGCTAGCCAAAAAGTCAATCTTGCCTAATCTTGAAAGATAACTACATAGGAGACAGTGGACTAGAAGGAATGCAGGACTTTTATAAGCCATAAACAATGCCTTCAACTGTGTCTAGAAGAAAACAGGGAGCTACTGACATTACATGACTAGTTGCGGGGAGGAGGATAGGGAAATGCAGTGCAGGTGGATAACATAAATGTAACTTTCAGATGACTGACATCCATCTGATTGACTGCTACTGTCTATCTGTATTGCATTATGTTCAGTGGGAAGCATATTCCTACGCACATTCTGCCCCAAATAGTCTTGTGTTAGTAGACCTGAACTGGAGCAAAAAGTCTTCCTGCTCTGGAGTCACAGCCAAGAAAACTGCTAACACACTGCAACAATGCAAGAAGCATAAACTGAACTGCTTTGGCTACAGGAATAGATGTGTCCTCTCCAACCCCCTAAACTGAGGGCAAAGGAAAGATTCTATCTGCCTTCAATGACATCACCACATAGATATAAGAACAGCAGTTAATATGTGGAAATATTTGGAACTGGTAATTCTTGCACTTGTTTGTCATAATCAAGACAGTCAGAGGGAGGGGGGGAAATGTGGAGAAGCTCAGTAGATTCGGGATATCTATTAACACACCTTGCCACTGAAAACTGCACAGATAGATCTGTCTATCCAAAATGTTTACACCAGTCACACTGTTGTCTCACTAGCTTGGAGAGGGCTTTGACTGGATTCTATAAATGTGCAAGGGCACATTTGATGGAGGAGGAAGTTTCTGCTCTTCTGAAGTCATATGCAAGCATACATACAGCTCTCCATACTCATCTCCATTCCTCATCTTCATTTTAACAAAAACTCTGCCTCTCCTTTGGGAAATGAATCCAAAAGCAATGAATCCCAGAAAGCAGCTTAGCTGCTAGAAATATCTGTAAGTCCACATACCTTTAAGCCCAAGTTTTTAATATCCAAGCTTTCTTTCTTAAATTTTAAAAAAAAAACAACAACCCTGAGATCTAAACCAGTTTTCTGGATTAAACACCATACTCTGATGTGCACAGAAAGCACACAAATGCAAGTTAAAACAGAGCATCTGGAAACTGTTTTAAAAGCACATTTCAAAGTTTATTTGTTGTCCTCTTTTATATTATTATCTATATTCTGTTCCACAGTCTTGTTTATAGTCTAACTCATTCCAGCGTTTTCCAAAGTCCCCAATTATTCCTGTATACACAACCTTCTGATATGGAGGATGGCAAGTCACAGCCTACGAATGCCTGTAACTGACACATTAAAGCTGCTTAGTCATTCCAGATGTTTTCCCCTTCAAATGCTAAGTGAAGAAGTGTTTTGGCAGTTATAGCAGGGGGAAGTAATTTCCATGAGTCATGCGGATCTGTTTTGCCACTATAACCCACAAGTCCGCCATCCCCACGGCACAGACAACTGTTCATGAATATAAAAACAATCATAAATCTGGCTGTGCAGTGGGATTAAAATGGGGGAATTTTAGAGCAGCACTGTGCCATGGACAGCCCTGTGACCTAAACACTATATAAAACTGTAATCAATTTCATCCCACTACTACCAGCACTCCCGGGGCAGCTGTTGTGCACATCAACTTATTACTGAAATCAATTTTATTCACAACAGATGCTTCACATCCAATCATTTTGAATATTTGGATGGTGGAGTTAAAAAGTATTTTAAATACTTTTGTAATAACTGTTATTAAGAAATCCTCCTATTATTTGCATTAAATGTAAAATTATGTTCTTATAGATTCCCCTAATGAAGCCTGCATGGCAAAACACACAGGGACTCTGTACAATAATAAATCGGTCAACTATCTCCTGGCATTTTTTTCACTTCTATAGGAGTGTAACAGTAAGATATTGCCATGAAACTTCTCCAAGCACATCTCTTGAGTTTGAATTCCTCAAAATTGGGCCCTTGGAATATGCTAGAATTACGGAGCCATTTATAAGTTTGCTAAAACACATGTGAAAGAGCATGAGAGCTATTTTAGGTTCTTCCTCCAATAAGTTTCTCTTCATTTTTCTAGTGACCAGGGCAAGTTGTCACATATTTATGCAGAAAGTAAAATATGTAGAGCTTTGCAATTTGGTTACAACTGTGGTAGCGCAGCTATATCTTAAAGTTTCCCACACTGTACCTATGTTTATAAACCTCCTGCCTGTTCTCTCTCAACAATTAATCTTGTTCCTGAATATCCTGGAACTTAAGTTTCTTGCAGGAGCAGTATGTTCCAAAAGCAGGAACAAATCCTTGACCTTCTTCTTCCCACTCTCAAAACACCCCAGTACCGCAAGCATATAGTGTGGAGACTTCAAAAAGGCTTGACAGCTAACAGTGGGCTAGCCAGTCTGATATTCTAAGGCTCATTTAATTCTGCAGAGAGTAGTGCAGAATTTGGAAGCATATTCGCTGCATAATTGTACAGAGGATTCATATCACTGACCATGTTTGTTCAAGGCATGGCCAGGGCATTAAACACTAAAGAGTGACAAAACAGTGAAGTGTGAGATCTCTCACAACCTTTACCTGTTTGCTGTGAATGAAATTACTGGCAAAATCGCTTAACAAACCGAGTTTAAAATCTTGTAATGCTGCTAGTTGGTCATCCCTGCTTTAGATTCAAGGTGGGGAGAGAACTGACATATCTTCAAACTTTCAGGCCAGGGATCAGTAGGATAGCACATACTTTACATTTTAGGTTTAATCCCTAGCATTTCCTGTTAAAAAAAACAGATTTAAGGTACAACTCTGGGAAAGATCTCTATCTGAATTCCCAAGAACTACTGCAAGTCAAAGTACACAATCCTGAGCTAGATGGGCCAATATGGTTTGACTTGGCGTACGGCAGCTTCATAAACGCCTAGATGTTGTTGCTCCTTTTTCTGTTTTGAGAGAGGTGGACAAACTGGCAGCTAATCAAAGAAACGTACTTACTTTGCCAAGTGATTCATGAGCAAATGGAGCATGTGTCTGTTTTTCTCAGGAAGTCTGTGTACTAAGCTATGGATCTCTGAGATTCTGGATTCTTGATTCTCCAGTTCTGTAAGATGACGAAATAAACTTTTCAGGACACAAAGCATAAACCCAAATCTAACTCAGTAACTGTAATATGCACTAGATACAAGCACATATAAATATCAATATTGTAAAAATCAGTAAACATGACTGATGTAATTTTATGAAGCACTTTGTGGGGGGGAAAGCTTTCATTCTTCCAGATCATCATATGGTAACATATGGCCTGTTGCTGTTTGAATGCATTGTGAATACTGAGAAGTTTTGGCTGAAAAATAGAAGAATATTAATGCAAGCCACTTTGTTGGGGGAAGGATACTAAGTCTTGTGAAGTCTGTGTAAGGCTTAGACTTTCTACCACTTGCTACTAATTTTGTACCTGTGAGCATTCTTGTGCATATAAAATAGAAAAAAGACTGAGCCAATGTGATTCTTTAATCATTATTATAAGAAATTAAGGTGGGTGTAAGGAAGAGGCATTGTTGACATGGAGCATCGCGCTTACTCTCCAGTTCTCCTTTCTGTGGGACTCTTTGTTGCACAATCCCCAGGTGGGGGCAAGGGATCCCCTGACTTGGAGGCCCTCCCTCCACTTCAGGGTCATAAGAAAGGGGGGGAGGGAAATGTCTGCTGGGCACTCCAAGATACCCACGGAGACCAATTCCCATAGAATATAATGGAGAATTGATCCATGGGTATCTTGGGCTCTGGAGGGGCTGCTTTTTGAGATAGAGGCACCAAATTTTCAGCATAGCATTCAATGCCTCTCCTTAAAACACCCTTCAAGATTTGAAAAGATTGGACTGGGGGTCCAATTCTATGAGCCCCTAAAAAAGGTGCCCCTATTCTTCATTATTTCCAGGTGTGCAATCCCTTTAAATGTGATGGCCAGAACTCTGTTTGGAGTTCAGTTATGCTAGTCACAACCCTGCTCCTGAGTCCACCCCAATGTCTCCTGGCTCCACTCCTGAAGTCCCCAGATATTTCTTTAATTGACTGGGCAACCCTAGCCCCTTCCCCTTGGTAAAGTTTCCTGTGAGTGGGATGAGAAGTCATCTTAGATGATTCCCTGATCAGCTGAGACTTCGCTTCTGATCTCCCACCCTGGGAAGCAAATGAGAAAACCCATTAAACAGCTACTTGGGTTGTGTAGAGACAAAATGAAGAGATCTAGGGCTCAGCTGACCTCTGATAGTGGCAGTCAAAAGTAGCACGTTTGGCTGGCAAATGTGATCAGAGAAGTCCTCAGCATCCCCACCTCTTTTTGAAATCATGCAGTCACGCTTCAATAATCAAATATTGTTTGCTGACTGCAACAATCCAGACAGTGGAAGACCAACTACTCTTATATGTTTGGCCTGTAAACTCTTCACAGTACCCGAGCACATTTTTATTGTAGGAAGAACACAACTAACATGTCCTCTTGAAGCTACAATTCCATTCCCGCTTGCAGCAGATTCTTAAAAAGCTGATCTGGGCAAGTGCATTGCAAGAGGCATTCAAACATTCCGCTGTTTCCTCCAAGAGGTTGTGTGGAAGTACTTACTTGCTGCTTTGATGAAGCTTCTTTGAAACTGATACATCATGAGTGGCCCTGGGAGCAGTCTGGGATACAGAGAGTAAAGGGGAGACAAATCAGAGCAATAAAAGAGATGACAAATGGATGAAATGCATTTGAGAGCTTGCCATTACCATAAATCTTTCTTAATCATATAGGGTACAACAAAACACTGCCAACTCAGCCAGCTTGCTGCTCTCAACAAAAAGATCACAATATCAAAGAGAGAGAAGATTTAATTCCCCATTTCCATTTCATTAAAATCAAGCAAAATATCAGAAGTAGAATGATATGAATTTTACTCTTCAAATTTACTCTATATCCCATAATACTTAGACTTTTCCTTCTTCTCCCCTGTGATATGTATATGACAGGTTCTAAATAAACTTTATAATAAAAGTAGCAAGATAAACCCTCTTAAATAATTCACATAATCTTTAAACAAACACATCCTGAAAATACTTCAAAATGGAGTGAAAGAAATCCTCCTGAAAATAAGATGACAATTATCCCTATAAAAATACATCCCCACTTCATTTGGTCAACAAAAGGTATTTCTAGTAAGGGACAAATGAATAAGAAAAGAAGAAAGAGAAAAAGGTCAGGCATATTTTTACTTGTAAAATTACCTTATATTACTCTTAAATCCTTAACCCCCACTTAGTATGTGAATAGTCATATATTTGATTGATAGATGCTGTTCTGCAATTTGATACCTAGCCAAGTTTTTGGGAATTACAGAGATGTCTTCACAGGATTCTCGCTATTTCAAGCAACTCTGTCTTTGAGATCTGAACTAGTTTATTTGCTCAATGCCTAGAATGTCCAGGTGTTTCTTGAAGCTTCTAGGCACTGCTCCAAGGGCTCCAGTGACAATTGCCATGATGGTAACCTTTTTCTCCCCAAAGTGCTCTAACTCTTTTCATAGGTCTTGGTATTCTGTGATCTTCTCGTGTCCTCTCTTTTAATAAGAACATAAGAGAAGCCATGTTGGATCAGGCCGATGGCCTATCCAGTCCAACATGTGTCACACAGTGGCCAAAACTTAGGAGCCATCTGGAGGTCCACCAGTGAGGCCAGAACTCTAACCTTTCCACTGTCCCCCCAGGAGCAAGAATACAGACCATCACTGTGCCAGACAGAGTGTTAAATCTATACCTTGTGGCTAACAGCCACTGATAGACCTTTGTTCCATATATTTATCCAGTCACCTCTTGAAGCTGTCTATGCTTGTAGCCGCCCTGAGCCTGCTTTGGCAGGGAGGGTGGGATATAAATCCAATAAACCGTATAAACCTTAGCTGCTACCACTTCCTGTGGCAGTGAATTCCATGTGTTAATTACTCTTCGGCTGAAAAAGTACTTCCTTTTGTCATCTCTAAGCCTACTGCTTGTTAACCTTATTGAGTGCCCATGAGCTCTTTTATTGTTTGTGTGAGAGAAAAGTATCTCTTCCTTCTCTATCCCATGCATAATTTTGTAAACCTCAGTCATGTTACCTCTCCACTGTTGTTTTTTGGAGCTAAAAAACCCCCTAACCTCTAAGTTTTCTTCATAGGAAACGTGTTCAGTCCCCTTAATCATTTTAACTGCCCTTTTCTACACCTTTTCGGATGCTATAATATCTTTTTTTGAGGTGTGGTGACCAGAATTGTATTTCAAATGAGGCCACGCCATAAATTTATACAGGAGCATTATGATACTGGTTGATTTTTTTTCAGTCCCCTTCCTAATAATCTCAAGCATAGCATTTGCCTTTTTTTATTATTGCAGTTGTATACTGATTCGACATCTTTAATGAGTTATCTACCACAACTCCAAGATCTCTCTCCTGGTCGGTTACTGCCAGTTTGGGTCCCATCAATGTATATTTATAGTTAGGATTTTGGCTCCAATGTGCATTACTTTCCACTTGTCCACACTGAATCTCATTTGCTATGCTAATTCCCATTCGTCAAAAGATCCCTCTGGTTCTTATTGTCTTGAACAACTTAGTGCTATCTACAAAGTTAGCCACTTCAAATGTTATTCCAAATCATTAATGAACAAGTTGAAAAGCAGTGGACCTAGTACCAAGCCCTGTGGTACCTCACTGCTTTCCACCTTCCACTGTGAAAACTGCCCATTTAGATTCACACTATTTCCTGTTAATTAATCAGTTTTTAATCGACAAGAAGGCTTGACCTCTTATCCCATGACTGCTGAGTTTATTTAGGAGCCTCTGATGCGGAACTTTATCAAATGTTTTTTGGAAGGCTTGGTAAATAACATATACTGGGTCACTCTTGTCCACATGTTTATTCATCCCCTCAAAGAACTCTAAAAAGTTAGTGAGACAAGATCTTGCAGAATCCATGCTGATTCTTCCTTAATAGCTTTTATTCAACAAGGTGCTCACTAATTCTGTCTCTTTTATAATGGATTGCACCAACTTACTATTGTTGTTAGAATGATGTGCTTTTAATTTTCTGGATCTCCTCTGGAACCTTTTTTAAAGATGAGGGTTACATTATCTACTTTCCGGTCGTCAGGAATAAAGGCAGATTTTAGCGATAGATTGCATACATTTATCAGGAGATCCACAAGTTCCCTCTTGAGTCCTTTCAGAAATCTGGGACATATGCCACCTGGGCTTAGTGATTTGTCATTTTCTAATTTGTCCATCAGTTGCAGGACCTCCTTCTTCTCTTGTCACCTCGATCTGCCTCAATTCTTTTGATATTCTTCCTGACTGGCAATTTTGGAGTGAGCAAGCATCTCCCATCTTCCACAGTGAAGACTGAGGCAAAAAATTCATTCAGCTTCTCTGCAATTTCATTTTCATCGTTTAGTAATCTTTTTATCCCTTGATCATCCAAGGGCCACACTGCCTCCTTGTCTGGTTTTCTTTTAATATATTGAAGAAATTTTTATTGTTGATCTTTACATTTTTTGCAATATGTGCCTCATAGTGTCTTTTTGCCTGTCTGATCACCAACTTGCATTTTATTTGCCATAGCCTGTGCTCCCTTTTATTTACCTCACTTGGACTAGCCCTCCACTGCTTAAAGGAATTCTTCTTATCTTTTCCATACCATAACAAACCTTTAATGGCATAACAGTTGCGAATAAAAATACACAGAATATAAAATTTAAACATTGGAGATAAAATCAAAATGAAACCGAGGTTACAGATGCATTCATACATGGTCAGATTTAAATTTAAGGATGTCAGCCAAAAATTTTGCCACAGCCTCGCTAACCTCCCACTCAGTATCATTCAATAAATAATAACAGGGTGGCAGAATAGACAAATCTGGGGAGAAAGAAAGCTTGCAAAATAAATCTTTACGGAGGTTATGATAAATGGAACAATCAAGCAATATATGCTGAATTGAGTCGGGAATATTCGCTCCACAGGAACAGAGTCTGTCGCCTAAAGGGACTTGATGATATCTCCCATGTAGAACTTTGGAGGGAAACACAATTAGTCTAGTCAACATAAATGCCCTGCGATGATTTGGAATGGTTACGTCTGATAGATAATGGGTCATTTTGCCACAGAAAGCATAAAGACCTAAGGATGCTGGAGAGCAAATATAAGGGTCTGTTGGGCGTAGTTTCGTTTCCTCCAACTCCAACAATCTCAATTTAATACATCTGAAGATATATGACTCATCAGACGTAAAAAAATCATCAACCTCTATCCCCAACTGGTTAAGTTTGGACATAAGAACTGCTGACCAGGATATGGGTCTCTTTTCAGACAATCAAGAAGACTGTTAGGATCTGTTCTAAAGTGAATTTTGAGCCAGAATTTAAATACTGCGATCTAGGCTTTTCTCCACCAAAGACTGACCCACTTCAGAGTAGAGAGCAAAGTAGGACACACATTTTGGCATACCAAAAATTTGTCTAAAGAATGAGGCTTGAATGCTCTCCACTTTCCTGGTAAATTCTCTAGGGATACCATAGAGAATTTGGGCTAGCGTTTTAGCTTTGAACACCTTAATTGCTGCCGGAACTAATTGGTTGCCCCTTGCAAAGAAAAATTGTTTAATTTGAGCAACCGAGCATTTAGCCAAGTTGATGGTGTTGTTACGATGTGAAACCCAGCTTAATATGATTAAAAGTTATCCCCAAGTATTTAAATTTTCTTGTTTTACTACTCCATTACTTTGTTAACCATGCAGGCCTTTTAAAATACCTATTTTGTACCTTTCCTAACTTGCTGCGTACATTTTATCTGAGCTTCCAGTACTGTAGTTTTAAATAGTCTCCAAGCTTCCTGAAGGAATTTGAGCCTTCTTCCCTTCTCTTTGGGCGTTTTCACACTCACCTTCAGCCGGCGCGACCCCCCTCTTCACCGCACAGGATCTGCGCGGATTTCGCACGTAAAGCCGCGGAGCAGCCGAAAGAGCCGGAAACTCCCGGCGCAAAAGCCACGCAAACGGAAACTGCTTTTTGGCGATTTACGTTTGCGCCGCAAAAGCAGCAGGAGTTTCCGGCTCTTCCGGCTGCTCCGCGGCTTTACGTGCGAAATCCGCGCAGATCCTGCACGGTGAAGAGGGGGGTCGCGCCAGCTGAAGGTGAGTGCGAAAACGCCCTTTCAGTTTCTTCTTCACATGCCTCCTCATTTTAGAAAAGTTGTCTCTTCTAAAGTTAAATGTAGTTATGCTGTTCTTTTGTGACAACTCCCTTTTTGAATAAGTGCTAAACTTAACAGCACTATAGTCACTGTTTCCAACTGGTACTATCATGCTTACACCTCTCACCAGGTTTCTTCTCAGGACAAGTGGAGGCCACCTCTTTTGTAGCTGTCCTGTTTGTTCCAAAAAGCATTCCAGTGCCTAACAAACTTAAACCCATCTGCCCTACACCATTGTTTCATCCAAGCATTGAGACTCCTAATTTGTGCATCAAAATTTGTGGGACACATCTATCTACATGTCTTCACACCAGGCAGGGAAGTCACTATGCTGTCAGTATGCAACCCATCTATATACATGCTTAAGGATCGAATCACCAACTACCAAGAGTCTCCCTCCCTTCTTGCCCAGGGATCGTTCTTCATTGCAAAAGGATACCTGGTCACCAACGGTGGAAGGGGTCCCTTCTGAGAGAACATTCCACCTTTCTTCAGCATGATGCCGTTTCCCTTTGACCCTCATGCTCCCTGACAGTGATGGGGCTGTCATTCTTGGAGTAGGACACATCTAACAAGTCCCCAAGAGTTTTATCTGAGTCTCTAACTGACTGTCTCTGCTTCTCCAAGTCAGCCACCTTGGCTTCCAAGGTGCAAACATCGTTTCCTGAAAATCAGGAAGCCTTTGAGCTGAGGACACACCCATGATTTGTCAGGGATGCTCTAGTCTGATCTTGCACTGAGCTGGAGGTATGACTCCACTGCCTGTATGGTCCCTTCCAGCTCTGTGATTCTATGACTTCTGTCCAGCTGGCAGATACTCATTCATGTTGTAATCAGTGCAATATGCTGGAGAGCCCCCAAACCCCTCCTGGCATTCTACCCTCAAAACTGTTGTTTTAAAAATAATCTTTTAAATTAATTTCCTATTTATGTAGATCTGTTTGAGGAAAGTGTGCTTAGCCAATTAGGGCTGTGGAGAGACTAGCGCCCTGGCTT